>NC_083331.1:55306581-55624321 GCF_963455315.2 Globicephala melas
GAAGTATATTATTAAATTAAATTTGAAGTAGATTATCCTTTGGCCTAGATTAATTTATTATTCTTAATCATTAAGAATTTAAAATTTGAAGTAGATTATCCTTAAAATTTGAAGTAGATTATCCTCAAAATTTGAAGTAGATTATCCTTTGGCCTAGATTAATTTATTATTCTTAATCATTAATATACTGAGTTCCAAAGCTCCATATTTTAGGATTTTCTTTCAATAAAATTATAGTATACAAAATTTTATTTGAAATAAGAACAATCCATTATTTTGTTGGTAGGGAAGGAAATGTGTTTTGTCCCCTGATGTACTAGAGCATTATATAGTCAATAAATATGACACAGCTTTTAAAAGCTTTGGGAAACACTATAGTATTCTTTAATTGTTTCATTTTTTTACATTGCACATTGTAATAGTACCTAAAACAATAGATTTGTTCTAGTACTGAGAAAAATATGTATTTTCATAAACTGTTCAAATTCACATAATTATATAAGTATCACACGATGTTTTTTTAAGTGACTACATTTGAAATTGTTTGACAGTTCACAACTCTATCAACTACAATTAAAATAACTTTTGTTTTTATTTGAGCAAGTGTTGCCTGACCTCTCCAGTATCTCTCCCTGTTAATTTCACCCACAAAGGAATTTCAAAGCTCCATCTTCTCTTCTCTTTTCTCAACTGGTATCTACCTCCAAAGTTCTGGTTTAGAGCAATCTATTCAACAATTCTTCATTAAATCCTTAAATCCAAACATTCTTTCCTGTTTCAGAATTCTGAGGTTCTAATTTCAGGCAGGTAGGAGAATACTTTCGCGAATGACAACTACAAAATCCAAGAGTAAAACAATTTCAGGAATTCCTTGGACCTGCCTATCTTAATAACATCAACAACAAAACAAATGGGAAGGATGATAGAGTGTAGAGATGGCAGAGCAAATTCTAGCTGTCAGCTCAGTGTTGGGAGCTAGTCTCCACTGATTTTTAGTGTGTCTGCACTTTGCTTACCCTGAAGCTGATTAAGAGAAAGCAGTGGTCTTTTTTAGTTTTTGTATTAAGACACCAGAATTTGATTCATTAAGATATATCCCAAGATATATGAAACAGAAGGGGAAAAAAAGGTCCAGACATGAGAAAATGTTGATATTTCTGGTCATTCTGGCCAACTATTATGTGATATGTAATGTATGTATACATAAAGACTAGTAGAATTTCATGAAACATATAAAGCTGTGAGAATTATAGAGATAGTTTACAATTTAAATTAGGCATTAATTTAATTTTGAAGACTATACAAGTCAGGAGAGACTCTCCTATTTGCCCAAATACTGTATGTGAAAAGATACTTTAAATGATCTATTTTATAGCTTCTTATTGTACATTGACATTTAAAATATTTTAACATGATCAAATAAAAATATTTTAAAGAATATCAATTATTTGTTTTCATTTTTGATACAATATTCATGCATTTAGGATTTTCAGGATTTAATTTTTTTCTCTCAGTATGATGCAAGATGTTATGAGCTAAATGAAATTTTACAATTCATATTTCTTTTGTTCTACTTGTTTTCTCATTTGTTAAGTGTTACAGATGTGTTTTTCTGTGGCACTAAATTAATTTGCATAAAATTGCTATATCAAATTACATCTACATGCTACAATAAAAATTGCAGTTAATTTGTTCTTTGTTGATACACTTAAAGAAAACATTAGTTATGAACAAAGCAAAAATGTGTTTACCTCATTAACACACAAAGAAAAAAAGGTTTGACCATTTGAAGTTATCTTGTCATTGTAAAAAATGTGTTTAGTGAAGATATGTCCATTTCTTTCTCTTTTAAAAAAATGTTCCATGCCTGTTTTCCTCAAATTGCTTCATTTAAGATTTCAGTTTGCTCTATCCTAAAAATATAAACTCTGGGTACCATCTTAGGCCTATTGAATATAATTTCCACAGGAATAGTCTGAAAATCTGACCATACAAACTTACATTAAGCAAATTTGATACAAACTCTAACTTATAACATTTTAAGTGCTGCCTCCCCTGCAACATGCACACACTCACATAGAAACATATATATGATGTATGAAAATAAAATCTGAAGGAGAAAATTAAACTAATTGCACAACAAAAGAAATCAGGACTATTTCATCTTTATGTATCATTGTACCTGAAAATATTTATTTACTACTATTTTAGTCTTATCTTTGTGAAGACCATTAAAGCCAAGAATAGAAGAAATAAAAAAGGAAAGAAAGAAAGAATGAGAGAGAGAGAGAGAGAGAGAGAAATAAAGGGAAAGGAAGGAAGGAGTAGAGAGGGAGAGAGAGAAAGAAGAAAAGTAGGTAAAGCTGAGGAAGCCAATACTGAGAGACAATTCTTTATGGGTACCTGACATTTTGCAGAGACTTTGACTGCCTTTGTTCCAGACTGTTTTCAAAGGTATTTGTTTAGCAATCAGCCTAAGAAGACAGAAACAATGTCTCCCTTTGTAGCAGGCATGCTTACCTCCCTTATAAAAGAGTTCAGTTTCCTAAAGTCAGGATGCCTTTCATAAAATGCAAACTACTGCATTCTCAGACATCTATTTGGACCTATTTGGGTTATTCCCATGAGGCTTAGTTGCAAAGTGGACTGAGGAAATACTCTGATGTTCATGCTGCTTATATTGCCATTAGCCATAAAGTTCTATGACTCATGTCTCCTGTATTCTGCCAGCATTTCTAAAATTGTGGCAAATTATGTGCCAGCTTTTAAGTAGAGCAAAGTCATAGATCTCTCATAGTTCTTGACAATTTTAGAATGAAGATAGCATGCTGACATAGATTTACTTCTGGAAAAGGAAGAATATAGGCTTTCTGTATATTGATTAATGGGATGTGAAGAAATTTCATGGGAATGGATAGTGAACATGTTGTCCAAAATGTTATGATCTACTGGGTAATAAATGATCTTCTGCTCTATCTGGTTAATGGGGAAGAATTTGGGATAGTACTGCATGCTGTATACCTGATAATAGGTTCAAAGACAGGTGACCAAATGGTGTCCTAATTGTTGGTAACACTTCTCTGAGATTAGTTCTTGCTAATCTGGTCTCAGGTCTGCCCTATTGTAAGAAGTTGTATTTATTTCCATTCTGAGTAGTCAGAAGGTTCTAACCCATTTCAGACAGCAATTATCCATTCATCCATGTCATGGAATTGCTGAGTGATAACTATGGGGGTGGTTGTGGGAGGATAGCTAGAAGCTTTCACACGTGTTTTCCATGAGAGGCACAGGGGCTAGGGAGGGCCATCTCCTATTGTTTTTAATAGAGTTATCATTAAGGTTATATAAAAGGAAAATCACATCATGGTCTAAACTGACTCATGGTAGATGACAAACCGTATATTTAAATGTAAGGTTCTTGCAAAACTTTTGGAGAACTGTGACACATAATTTTGTTTTGAGAGAAAAGATATAGGAGTGTCTCTCTGAGATAGAGTGTCATGAGTGCCTTCCTTCTCTAGTACCTAATGGGCTCTTGTATAATTGTAACTTTATACCCATTGCATACTTCATATAATACACTACTTCATATAATACTTATAATACTACATTATACTATACTTACTATACTTACTACTATACTATACTTATAATACTACACTATACTATACTTACTATACTTACTACTATACTATACTTATAATACTACACTACTTCATATAATACACTCAACCTCTCATATTTTAGTGGAGAGCTTAAAGAGAAACTTAAGGTAGAATTCTATCATGTTACTACTTTAATTATATTAACAAATGTTAGATTAAGAGGAAAAGTGAAGGAGAAAGAGAGAGAATGATCACTGTCATACGTAACTCTGTCCATTGTAGTCAAGGACAGATTTTCTTGAAAATGTTATGTGAGAGATGTGAACTTAAAGTTTTTTTGCTTGTTTGTTTTGTTAAAAGCCACTCTCTTTTACCTTTCGTACAGAACCAATTATTACTTCAGTGTATAAAGACATATATTTAAAATGTAGTCCCTCAAAAAGGCAGCAGTGATCAGGCCAAAAAGGTGATCTATTTCATAAATGAATTAAAAATTGCTTGCCTTAAAATACTTTAGAGATGTTCTGAATGCAGTGTATTTTTTCCTAAGAATTCTAAAGGAAAATTTAAATGATTTTCACTGTTAGTGCTGATTTTACATTTCAACACATAATAGGCAACTCAATTGTATATACAACAGATGAGGAATAAACTTAACTAAGAAAGCAAAAGACTTGTATACCAAAAGCTGTAAAATATTGATAAAAGAAATTAAAGACACATAAAAATGGAAAAATATTTATATTCATGGACTGGAAGACTTACTATTGTTAAAATATCAATACTGCCCAAAGACAACTACAGTTTTAATGCTGGAGGCATCATGCTACCTGATTTCAAAGTATAGTCTACAGTAATCAAAACAGTATTAGCACTGGCATGAAAACAGGTACATAAAACAATGGGACTGGACCATTATCTTACACCACACTCACACACACACACACACACACACACACACACACACACACAAAAAACAATACAAAATGGATTAAAGACTTAAATGTAGACCCGAAACTGTATAACTACAAGAAGAAAACAAATCCAACAGTGTATAAAAATAATTATACACCAAGACATTGTGGGATTTATACCAGGTATGCAAGACTGGCTCAATATTCAAAATACAACTAATGTAATGTTTCACATCAACACACTGAAAAGAAAAATCATATGATCATGTCAATAGATACAGAAACAGCATTTGACAAAATCCACCACTAAATGTGACAAAAACTTCTGGTAAAATAGCAATAGAGAGAAATTTCCTCAACTTAATGAAAAATATCAACAAAAACACTTATTACCTAGCATCATACTTAATTATGAGAAACTTGAAGCTTTCCTATTAAGAGCAGATATAAGAAAAGAAAGTCTCCTCTCACCACCCCCTTTCAACATCATATAGGAAGTTCAAGCTAATCCAATAAGACAAGAAAAAGAAATAAAATGTATACCGATTGGGAAGGAAGACATAAAAGTGTCTTCTTTGTCTATGCAAAAAATTCAAAAGAATTGACAAAAACATCCTAGAACTAATAAGAAATTATAGTAGTTGCAGTATACACGGTTAATATACAAAGTTTGTCACTTTCCTATGTACCAATAATGAACAAGTGAAATTTAAAATTAAAAATGCAATACCATTTATAGTAGCACCTGCAAAAATGAAATACTTAGGTAAAAATCTAGCAAAATATATACAAGATGTATATGAGGAAAACTATAAAACTGGGATGAAAGGAGTCAAAGAAGAACTAAATAAGTGGAGAGAAATTCCATGCTTATGAATAGTTAAGATTCATGTCAATATTGTCAAAATATCAGTTCTTCCTAACTTGATCTATAGATTTACTACAATTAAAATCAAAATCCCAATAAGTTATTTGTGGATAGAAACAAATTGTTTCTTACATTGAAATGGAGAGGCAAAAAACCCCAGAATAGCTAACATAATATTGAAGGAGAAGAACAAAGTTGGAGGACTGACACTAGCTGGCTTCTTCATGACTTACTATAAAGCTACAGTAATCAGAACAGTGTAGTATTGGTAAGAGAATAGATCAGTGGAACATAATAGAGAACTCAGAAATAGACTCATGTAAATATAGTCAACTGACCTTTGACAGAGGGGCAATGACAAATACAATGGAGCAAAGATAGTCTTTTTACCCAAAGTGCTTGAACAACCAGTACATGCACCATTGGTGTGACTGCAAAATGGTAGAGCTTCTACAGAAAACATTTTTAAAAATTTCTCAAAAAATTAAAAACAGAACTACTATATGATCCAGTAATCACACCTCTGGGTAATTTAAATCAGGTTCTCAAGGAGATACTAGTACTCCCATGTTCACTGCAGCACTATTCATAATTGCCAAGGTAAGAAAGGAACGTGAATGTCCATTAGTAGATGAATGGATAAAGAAAATATAATGTGTATGTATGTGTGTATATATATATATGAACACACACATACACACACAAACACAATGGAATATTATTCAGCTTTAAAAACAAAGGAACTTCTGTGATACATGACAACATGGATGAAACTTGAAGACATTATGCTAAGTGAAATAAATTAGACACAGAAAGACAAAAAACTGCATGCTTCCACATATATGAGGTATCTTAAATAGTCAAATTCATAGAATCAAAGAATGTTAGAGTGGTTGCCAGGGGTTGGAGGAAGGAGGAAATGAGGAGTTACTAGTCAATGAGTAGAAAGTTTCAGTTAAATAAGATGAATAAATTCTAGAGATCTGCTGTACAACATTAATACCATCAACATTATATCATCAACAATACTGTATTGTACACTTAAACATTTGTTAAGGCAGTAGATTTCATGTTAAGTGTTTTCACTAAAATTAAAAAAAACCAAACAGATGAGAGTGTAACTGTCCTTCTCTAGGACACTTCTTTCTCTCACAGTAGTCAGAGAAGCAGTACTTCACACTTATAGGATTTGGTGGAACACAATTTATAAAACACTGTTCTAAGGCCAGTTGTGATTATCGATGATGATTTTTGTAATCATTAGTTCAGATGAGTGCTTCTCACCATTTAATATGCATTCAAATCACTTGGGGATCCTGATAAAATGTACATTTAGATTAAGTAAGTCTGGGTGGGTACTGAGATTCTACATATAATGAGCTCTCAGGGTACTAATGTTGACCACACTGAGAGAAACAAGGGTCTTTATCATTTAAATCAAAATTCCTTTGCTTTACATAAACATTATAACATTTTTTGGGCCAACCCCCATATATATCACTAAATTACAATAGATTGTATTTTTACTTAAGTTACTTTTATGCTTATCATTCCTTAAGCACATTAAGAACTGAATATTGGGGTAAGGCAGTCTGGTGTGTATGTGCTGGCAATCATTAGAGAACACAGTCTATAATACAAAGAAAGCTCTAGATAATATCTATAAAGAAGATTCATGATGGTCTACAAAGAATATGCTGTAATTATCACACATTAGTTGATTTATATGAGAATACACTTAAATACTGACTTGTATTACTAATTTTCAGAAAAAGGGAAAAAATGATAACATTGTCAATATAAATATTTCTCATCACTTGAATGTTGAAAATATGGTACTGCCACCTCTTGGTAAGAGGTATAGTAGCAAGATAAGGGCTGTTTAAATGATTAAAATTTTTAAAAGTAATACATTTTCATTGTTTTATGTACTCATAGTTGATGACATCAGATTTAAGTCAGTTCTCTAGAGATAAATCAAGAATTTAGACTCACTTGTGAATATCTTTCCTTGCGTTGACGTATTTTGGTAAACAGTTCCTTAGAGTAAAATATTTTGCTAACCTGTTCCTCTTTATACTGATGTCACTAACACAAAAGAAAATGGGAACTTATTTATTCAGTAAAAAGTAGTATCAGTACTCATTTTCATTATGAGCAAATTGAGACTATTTTCTTCTTTTCCCTTCACATAAAATTGAGTCATTTGGGGTCAATCTGGATAGCAAATGAAAGAAGAAAGCAATAACCAGTCACATTATTCTTAAAAGAGATGAGACTTTACTATTTGGTAACATCCCAGGACTTAATAAACTTTTAATATGATAGTCATATGACTTCATGGACTAATTCATCAATTTCGTTAGGCAAAACAAAACAAAAATCAGTTAAGTTTTTTTTGTCTTTTTCAGAACATGGATTGCAATTAAAACTGTTTACCAAAGGTGGAAAAGCCAAAGCACTGGCTAAGGTAGGAATGTTGAGTCTCTGATACTCAAAACATATTTGTTTAAATAGTGGATGAGAAATAAAATGGAAAGATTATACCCTTGGTACAAACTGATACCATATGCAAATTTAGGGGAGAGTTGCCAGATCTTATTTTTTTAGAGAAGTACAGCCATTTAATTTTTATGTAAAATTTTCTGTTTTGTAAATGATATGTTCCTGTTTTCTTTTTTTTAAACCTATAGGCTACTGGTTTGCGACCTACCATATAAAATACAGAATCTTAAAACAGGATGTTTTGTTAGAGATCATGTCTTCTAACAATTTTACAAATGAATATCTTAAAATCAAACTGATTTGACCATGGTGTCGGTCAAAGTTCCTGGATTAGAAGGTAAATCTAATGAATGATCTTTAGTATGATATCCATTGATAAAGTATACTGAAAAACACTTCAAGGCTACCCTTACAGTACAAACTTTAAAATAAAATCTAATTAGATTATATCAGTTTTCTTCCTTTATCATATCCCATAATACTGTACCTAGTATACATTATAGAACACAAGTTATATACACAGCTATTCATGAATTCCTCAAAAGATTTTACAAACTTTCTTCTTTTCCTTAGATGTTTTTCATTATTCATGTCATATAGTGAATGATGGTCTTTGCTGAATATATTAAAATACTATAACATATTGATAATATTAACATGTCAATTCTTTATTTCTTATGAGGAACTCAATGTGTATTATGAAACTAGCACATTAATCTTGCATTATCTCTTTGAAGTAATGGAAAACCAGTATTATTTGACACATAATTTGACTTACAGATTCAAGAGAGAAGCTGAAGTATATTTTCCAAGTAACAAATAGAAAGCTAGTGATAAAGTGATTACACTTGGTGATAGTTAATTTAATGCAGCAACTTCACTGTACCATGCGGTGCCCAGATGTTTGGTCAAATATTATTCTGGGGTTTCTGTGATTGTGTTTTGGGATGTGATTAATATTTAAATAGGTAGACTGAGTAAAACAGATTGCTCTCTTTAATGTGGATGGGCCTCATTCAATCAGGTGAAGGCCAGAATAGAATAGTCCCCTGACCCTCCCCCCGCAGTAACAGTGAATTCTGCCCCAATGACCTTATACTTTTGGTTCTGTTTCTCTGGAGAACACTGAACAAGATCTACTTCTTAAAAACTGTGCCTTCTAACGGAATGAATGATGTCTCATGTAATTTTAATTGTATTTTTTATAAGGTTGTTGTTAATACCACCTCAACCATTTATTCTTCCAATAAAAATATGGTGAGTGGTTATGATCACTGAAATATACTGTTACCTGATTAAGATTCTTCAACTTTCCAAGTAAATATTAATGAACAGTCAAAAGGGGTGTAAAATTCAAATAATTGTAGGGAATTTGGAATATGATCAGAAACACTGAGAAATTTCTACCTTTCTTACATTACAGCAAATTCTCTGGTAAAACATTGGACCACAGTGGGAAAGACAGTAGATTAACATCTAGTCACTCCTTTGAATTTTGCTCAATTTAAACAATTGTTTCCTCAATTTAAACAATTGTTTAAACAATTGTTTAAGTTCCTTAAGAAGTTTTCAAGTATTCTTTAAACTTCTTAAGGAATTTAAACAATTGTTTCTCAATATACTCCCTTGTCTCTCTACCTGTAACCTATTGCTCTTACTGAATTGAGCACTCATAACCAGGTACTTTAAAAATAATGCTTTTTCTTTAAAAAGAGATGTATTCATCAGATGTCATGAACTTAGAAGGCAAAAGAGGAAGTGCTTGCATCATCAGCTGGCCACCTACTCTGTATTACAATGCATTTACAACCAGAGATTTTCCCTCTGGACAGGTTTGGCTAGTGACAGATAAGATGGCAGTGACCAATTTGGTCAATAATCCTTGCTTGATATCTGTTTTCAGTTTTTTATTCTTAGGTGGGCAGTTATTGTAATAGAATTGGACAACAAAAGACCATACGTGCAGGAAATATGCATTTTTCCAACATTTTCATATCCTTGCTAGAGCTTAGTCATGTTCATATCAACTGATACAAAATATATTATTGAATAATCTCTTTTATATGTTAAACCAAAACATACTTAGTACTTGTACTATAGTTGACTTTATTTTCTGAGAAGTATTAATCATAATTATATTAATAATATTGTGTAGGAAATTTTCCATTATGTGATTGCTTTCCCTTTATTTCTAAGGTGATTATAATCAGAATTCACACATGATAGACCATATTTATGAATTGAATATCTTCTGAGAAGGGTCAGGGGAGGTTGCTACCTTGCTATCACTGTACCTTCATGCTTTTAGTCCTGAGTTTCTTTCCAAAATAGCTAGAATCACTTTACCTCCATCTTTATTCCATAGCTGTTTCCTACTGTACATTCACTATAGATTATTACTACCTATGACATGATATGGTGGGAGACAGAAGTGGAAAGCAGTGGGTCTACATAAATGAATAGATGCACATATTACAAGAAAGTTAATAAACTCAGTATACTCTGAAGGTTATTATATTTTGTTCATTCTCAGGAGAGAGAAAACCACAAATACCATTAGAATATTTAAAATAAACTACATGCTTCCATGTAAGAAGACCATGCATCAGGATCAAAGATCCTTACAGAGACTTGCACAGCTACAGATGTATGTTAGTAAATATTCAAATTTAAGAAAAAGTTTGTGTACATCAATGTCCTACAGCTTACGGTTTAAAAGGAGGAATTAATATTAAACAGTTAGAAAATGTGGGGAAGCAAAAGCAATCTGTAGATGTTCACAAGATAAAACATATCTCTAATCATTCAAAAATATATCAACAGATAATCAAAAACAACAGTCTATGAAAAATGTATTCGACTTCAAAAAATGCCAGTTGAACATGTAAGACATAGAAGATAAACGTTCTTCAAAAATCCCCACTACAGACTGTGATTCAAATAGCAAACTGAACTTAGATAACACTTGCCTCATTCCAAAAGCCAATTTTAAATATTCAATGCAACAATAAAAATAGTAAAAAAGTCTAACAAGATCCACATTGCAGAGCCTTTTGCCATTTGCATACCCAGGCATTTGTGGAAAATTTTTGATATAAGCAAGAAAAGACAAGATGAGAATAAAAACACACTAATAAAACAGGGAAAGAGAAGACCACGTGGAAGAAAAATGCTCAAAGGGCAACACATGGAAAGCACTAGGATCCCCCCCCACCCCCGAGGATAAATAAACATGAGCAAGAAGAAAAGGTGGGTTGTTGGTATTGATAACATATCTCAATCCTATGTTAGTGCAATAGAGTAACTGGCCATAGTAGTCCGCCCCAGGGTATGCTGTAGTAACAATCTTAAAATCTCATGGCTTAGCACTGCAAAAGTTTATTTCTCACTCAGACTAGGAGTAGTGTCATGTTGGCAGCATGTTTAGCTCATTATGGTGATTCTGGGATCCCAGCTGATATAGCTTCATCTTAATATTCGCTTTCAAGATCACCTTGGCAGAAGAAAAAGAATATAATTTATTTTCAGGCTTTGAAAAATTCCAGTGGAAATGACACATGTCACTTCTGTTAACATTTCATTGAACAAAGTAATCATACTACTGTGCTCTATTTTATATCCTAAGCTATTCTGTTTTTCTGTATTCCACCTTAGTTTGGAGTTAAGTTTCCAAATACACTTGTAGAACAGACATTATAGCAGTGGTCAGAGTGTTTGTTTTACATAAGAATTGTCTCAGAGTATTTTAAGGCATATTTTAGAACCTGTTTTAATAAGTCTGAGTGTTGCCTGCAGACTGCACGTCTAAAAAGCACCACAGGTGGTATTTATGTAGGTGGTCTGGGTATCAAACTTTGAGTGAATGAAAAAAACAAGTGACTAACCTTTAATGATATCTCAGAGATCCCATCCTCTTTGTCTCTCCTCACTTGCTCTACTTGCAGGGAGAAAGCCAGATAGGAATCAAGACAGAAAATTTCTGCATGGTAATGTTAATTGAAGCTTTTAAACAAAAGGGCTAAGGGGAGAAAACTTTTTGTTAATGGGACTCCTAAAACCCCTGTGAGTATTGCTAGATGACTTTCTCCCTTTCTAAAAATTCTTTTCTCTCTTTGCTCTGAAAAGCTTTCAAGAAAATGGAATCTTATCCATCAAAAGTAGTTTCCTCGGGCTTCCCTGGTGGCGCAGTGGTTGAGAGTCCGCCTGCCGATGCAGGGGACACGGGTTCGTGCCCCAGTCCGGGAAGATCCCACATGCCGCGGAGCGGCTGGGCCCGTGAGCCATGGCCGCTGAGCCTGCGCGTCTGGAGCCTGTGCTCTGCAACGGGAGAGGCCACAACAGTGAGAGGCCTGTGTAACGCAAAAGAAAAAAAAAAAAGTAGTTTCCTCTCCTACTTGTGAAGACTCAATGTTAGCAGGATGGAACAGGAGATGAAGGAACTACTAGGAAGGTCAGTTAGCATGATTCTATAATAGGCAAAATATGTTTTTCAAACTTCTTGACATTCTACATTATCTCAAAAGACACTGGTAAGGGATTAGGATCAAACTGCAAGCTCAGTATAAATAGCATCCATTCACTGATTTTTTTTTTTTCTCATAACAAATAATGCAAATAACCTCAGAAGCTTAAACTGGTATGTTTGTCTATTCAGGATGGTATGATAAAACTCTATAGACTTGGTGGCTTATAAATAACAGAAATTTATTTCTCACAGTTCTAGAGCCTGGAAGTCCAAGATCAAGGCACTGGCAGATCTACTGTTTGGTGGGAGCCCACTTCCTGGTTCACAGACTGCTCTCTTTTCACTATATCTTCACACTGAGGAAGGGACAAGGGAGCTCTCTGTGATCTCTTTTATAAGGGCACTAATTTCACTCTTAAGAGTTCTACCCTCATGACCTATCACTTCCCAAAGTCCCCACCTTCTAATACCATCACACTGGGTTTAGGAATTAACATGGATTTGGGGGGAACAGAAACATTCCATCCATAGCAACTGGTAGAAGTCTGACCATGCCAGATTTGTGAATGAGAATTCTCGGCTTTGAGATTCTAGTCATATTCATCTTAACTAAAATGCCTTCTTATTGATTTATAATTTAAGGGGCTCCACTATATTTTTATTCTTGTTTTCCTTCTCTCCTTAAAAAAAAAATCACCTATTTTAATTTCTCTGCAAGAGGGTGATCTTTCTGTCCATTCTCCAGCTAGTTATCTAGCTTTCCACCACATTATTAAATCGACTGTCTTTACATATTTTCTTTCCACTTCTTTCTATAGCAATCTATAGTCCTACCTCTCCTGGGCTTTTATCAAGCTCTTTGTGCTTAGTTGGTTAATTTTTTCCTACTGAACTGTTTATTTTCTCATATTTTTAGGTGTTTAAAGCATTCTCATTGTGCTACTATCTTAATGAGTACTTTTGGATATTTACATAGGCATATTTTACACTAAACTTATATAAAATTATATTTACATCAGTATCATGTTCCATACTGAATACATCTTTGATGCATATTTTACTCTACAATACTGTAAGAAATTAGTCATCTCCAAATATCAAGTATGAGTTTTTTCACACAACTGAATGACAAGAAACTGTTGGTCTATTTGCTCCTTCATCCATGCTTCTCTAACCCACTTTATTCATATATTTACTTATTTGTCTAACAATCATTCATTGACCACTCACAATGCTAGGTGCTGAGTAGATAGAGTAAAATAATATGAGTTATGCAAGCAGTTCAGAACTACTGAAGTTTAACTTTCTTTTTTAAATTTTTTTATTGAAGTATAGTTGATTTAAAACATCATGTTAGTTTCAGGTGTACAACATAGCTACTCAACATTTTTATAGCTTATCCTCCATTTAAAATCACCACAAAATAATGGCTATATTTCACTGTACTCCTCCCCCTGTAGCCTGTCCATTTTATGCACAGTAGTTTGTACCTCTCAATTAAATTTAAACACTATTTGGAGAATAGTTCTGCTTAAGTATGAAGAGCACATAGGGTTTAGGAGATGAAATGATAAGTGACTGAAAAGTAGTTACAGCCTAGAATAGAAATGTTCTTAATTTCTCAGTAATGAGCTTGATTATTATCCCCGAAGTATTTTAACATTGAACTACTTCAAAGGGACACCATAATCATATCTGAATTTTAATAAAAATCACCCTAGTAACTCTATGAAAAATAGGTTCAAAAGGATCAAATCAAGATAGAAAATAAATTGAGAAAAATATTAATTAACCATGACAGAAATTATGAGGTCCTGAACAAAGAAGTAGAAATGATTCACATAAGTTTATAAATACAAAGGGAGCAAGAAATGACCCAAATTGGTAACAAATTGGATGAGGAATGAAGAAAGAATAAGGACTTTTAGTGGCATGCCTCCCAATTCTCTAGTTCCTCAGACTGCATAACTTAAGTCATAAGTGTGAAATGAAGAAAGAGAACTGAATACACACATTTCAGGCTGTGTGAGATAATGTACTAAGAATTCTGTGTGTACGTGTATGTAGGTATATACATGTTATCATATCTGTTACTCATAGAGCTGCAACAGCTACCTAAAGAGCCTCTCTTCCCCCCCTTACCAAAGGTGGCATGGGGCGGAGGGACGGGAAGGCACGTTTATGGATCACCATATGGTGAAAAATGGTACTAAGATGTTTCTGAAAATATATTCTCTGTGGTGTTGGGGGAAGCCATCCACAGAGAGGACTGTCACCTCGGAATGCACAACAGTCACCTGAGAGCCAGGTGAGGAGCCTCACTTGTGGCAATCTTTTGTGAAGCCATTAAAGAAGGTGTTGGGGGGACTGCAGAAAATCAACTGCTTTTGGAACTAGGAGCTGGCAAATCTATCTGCTGTCAACAGCTGGGACTGGAAGAAGTCACACCGTACCTTAGCCCATAACTGAAGAAACATCCACAAGCAGGAGCTTAGCACAGAATGAATTGTACTATGGTGGATTCTAGCATTGGAGGAAGCTTTGCCCTTGAGGAGACTGGCAACTGAGACAAAATGGAGAGCAGACAAGAAAAGCCTTTTTCCCCTCCAGTGTCCTTCCAGTACCCTCTACCGACAATATTAACATTGTGCCAGCGTCCATATGAAAAATACTGACAAAGGGTGACCCTGACTGAGGATGCAGTGCTGGAGCTGTACACATTTAGGCAGTACCAACAGGTCAGGCAAACATATATGTAAACCAGGCTTGAGGGTCTTTTTAATCCTTAGTCAATTAGTCATAAGAAACACTCCAGGAAGCCACAGACATGGATTGTGGGAGAGGAGACTATACAACAGCAATTGGTATTGAAAATGTCTGAGTTATGTGCTCGTGTAACTTGTAACTTCTGGACCTGCTCGAGCTTTGTCATAATTTGTTTTACTTTATTTGTTTATTACAATAATAAACAAATAATAAATTACAAATTTATTACAAATGTGTAATAAATTACAATTTTTAATAATAAATTACAAATAATAAAAAATAAATATTTGTTTATTATTTAGTCTAACCACCTTTTAGCAGCTTGTTGCATAGGAAGCTTCCAAGTCGGTTTTTCAAGAGCTCCAGAAGGAGGCTTTCCAGCAAGTTTCCACAGCACCCCCATGCTGGTTTCCCAGTGAGTTCCAACTCTCACCTCAGCCAGCTTTTCAGTAAGTGTTTTTGAGATTATGTGCTTATTTACTACTTGCCAGCTCCTGGCCTACAACATTATAGATAACTTCTTTGCCATCCAGTAAAAGATGTTCTCCCATTCTCTTATGAGATCCAAATTTCGGACTTGGGGGTAGAGGTCTTCCAAATTTGTTCCTTCCTTTGTACTCATCCTCAGTCATGGAGACAGTGTTTTTTCTCAATGACTACTACTCTTGTATATTTAAGAGCTTCTTTATTTCTTAATATTAAACCTGTTTTAAAGTAGATAATACATATTTAGATTAAACTTTCAGTGCTCAAATTATTATGTGGTTTTTATTTCATGATTGGACCCTAAATGATACATCATCTTCTCCCTTGAGGTCCTTTATCCTCTCTAGAATTTCCTGTAACATACCAGATTGTTACTGAATACCAAATATATAGCAGGAACTGTGTCCAGTGTTGTTGAGAGATCAGTAATAAACCAAAATTACATAGTTTTCCTCCTCTTTTTGTGTTAAGTATAGTGATAGTGGTGGTGGTGGTAAAGGAGGAGGAGAAGGAGGAGAAGAAAATAACATTGTGTGACAAGAGGAACTACTATACACTTTATAGTGAGGAGATAAACTCCTAAGGTGTTAATATTAACTAGACTTGGAAACTCTATTATCATATAGATATCTGGAAGGAAAGCTACTACGAATCACTCCTTAACCAAAAAAACAAAAACCTTCTGAGTTTACTGCTTTTTTAAATCTGAAATCAGAAAGACTTCTGTCTAAACCAATGAGCTATGTAAGATTCAAGAGTATTGTTTAATTTTATTTAGAATTGTGTCCCAGCAGCTGCACATCTAGGTGTAGACCATTCTTATCCAACAAGACATTGCTTTTGGTTTGCCATAATTTGGAGAAATTTTGATCCATTAGAAAACCTTCTGTGCTCCCTGTAGATAATATATATTTTTACCTCTACACCTTTCCCAGACATCAGAGTATATTTCCCCCCATCTGATTGTCTGGAGAAGTTCAATAATAACTAGCAAATATGCTCTTTCATATTATTGAATAAGATAAAGTATACACTAACTGGGGCTAATTGATGGGAGGAGATACATGAGGGAAAGTCATTATTTGGTCATGGAACCAAAACATCAGTTTTTTCAGATCGCAGTGGTTAAAGAGCAGATGGTCAACCAGTGCCTGAGATGATCACGGACAATGGATAGCAACTGAAGGTATTAGCAGGGGCTTCTGTCTGATACTCTGCTCTGGCCCACCTTCACTGACATAGTCTACTGAAACTGGATTACCCACCATAAACCAGCTTAATGAGAGATGCTACACATTCCATTAATTTAGGTGAATTCTCCATATATATTTACATTCATTAAGCTAAACTAGAATCCTAGAGAGTTTGGAGTTCACTAATTTAACCCACCTAAAAGTATTACTGTAGCTATCATTTAGAATTTGGGCTACAACCCAGGTTTCATTGATTCCAAGGTCTATACCCTTTCTACTGCATTTCATTTGTAAACTAAGATTTGCAAGTATAATAATGGGGATGGAATTAACAAATGCATGAATACCTTCATCCAAGAAGGGGCAGAAAGGAGGAAGGAGAGTATACAGATGACTTGGAAGTAGAGAGACTCTATCATGTGTACTCGTAAAGTACTTGAAAGCTCAAGATTAATCAGACAGATTTAGAGTGCACAAGATTCTCTAGCCATGGGATCTAGAGAATGTTACTTAACTTCTTTAAATAGAATTACTAAACTTCTTTCAGCTTAAATTTATGTAAAGTGAGGATAATAACAGTAACTATTTAATAAGGCCATTGTAAGAATTATGTCATTGCTTCCTAACCTTTACTTTACTGCACACAGAGAAGATGATAATATGTTTATGTCCCAATGGGTAAAACACAGAAGCCTGCTCAGGCTCCTTCAGGTTCCTACCTGTTAACTCAAAGGCTGAAAATAACATTAACATAGAATACCTAGAACTTTCTATGACACCTTAATTGAGAAGGCATTATTTAGATAACGAATGCATAGGCATATTACTGTGTTTCAACACAGTAGGTTATCAGTGAATAATAACTACTATTTTAGAAGATTTTTCACTGTGATTAAGTGGGTCAAAATTTTCTGCTTCATGTTAATATTCAGGATACTATAAAGTGTATTCAGTAAAGTGAGGAATTCCTCTCTCTTTGGAAGATCACATCAAACCCCATATTTACTGAGTTTAACTTAGGACAAACACATCCCTCAGGTACATTCAATTTTCAGTGACAATCTAAGTCCCAGTAATTTAGGTATTGGCATGATACCTGAATTCATCTTTGGGATATGTGGTCCTAGAAAAAAATTTTTTCTGTAAACATTTTCTTATCTTATTTCTTCATTTTGACTCCTATAATGATTTTTGATGATGAAACAACTAGAGCAGCATTGTCTTCCCTCCTTTTTTTTTTTTAACCTTTTTAATATATTTTCTATATATTTCTTTTCTTTCTTCCTGCAGGAGTTCAGGATTTCTCCATGTTTTTAAAGAATTCTGACACTCTCAATGCATCTAATGAAAGCTGTGTGTGTGTATTCTCTTCAGTTTTTTTTCTTTATAAAATGTTGAATGCATTAAGCAGACACCATGGTAACATAGTTGTCTAAAACTTCTTGTTCTGATAATTTAACAAGCTTTAATACTTCTCTTAGTAAATCTTCTCATCTTGATGTTTATCATTTATTTTAAAATGATGTTAAATATGATTCTATGATTCTCACATATTACACATTGGGATGATTATAGTAGATAAAATTGGTAAGGCAGATAAGGAAACAGGGTCATATAAGTATTGAGTAATATGCTTTTCGTTAGATCAATAAATGTTTATTATAACATACAGGGTTAATCCTTGGATGGATAACCTTTCAATTCACACACAGCCCCCCCAAATTAAATGTTCTACTTAATTCAAGTTCATCTCAATACTGTATTGAGATGAATACTGTAATCTCATGTAATTCTCACAACTACTTTGTATGGCTTGAATTTATCTCATATGTTACTTGTCTACTTGTTTGCAACATAAATTTAATATTCTATTTCCTCCACAAACGACACTTAAATAATGCCAGTCTAAAACAGCATCACTCAATTTATTATACCACTTATAAAAACTCACATTTCATTTATCTTCAACTATAATGACTAATGAATCCATGAATCTCTTTTCCTTCCTCAATAAAAATAAGAAATTTTTAATTTTTAAGATTGCTATTTATTCATTTTCCCAGTAGTGGCAGGCTCCCTCTTGGGCATTTGATAACACACTTTTGTGAAATACAAAAACCTTCATGTCATGAAAAAAATCTATAGAGACTTCATATTATCAGCATTTTAAAAGCAATTCCATAATAACCAGCAGCTATTTCTGTTTAAAAAAGAAGGAAGCTCGAAATACAGTAAATTAAAAGATTGATTGCAAGGTAAATCCCTGTTTTGGAGAAATTAGTAGAGCAAATGCTTAAACTTGCTTTCAAAAGAAGATAAGGAAATGGAATGTTGGCACATGAATATAGACTTCTGCAACAAAAAGCTAATTGGTGTATCTTGAAAGCATCAGAAAACAGAAAACTCTACAAGTTAGGACTACTGACTAAATAATGCTTCTAGTTCTCTTTCCTAGAAAATAACAGACTTTTTCTTCCATGTGATGCTCTGATATCTGAATAATTTCTATAAGGAAATCTCTCTACAAAATGATTATCTGAGTGTTAATTTTTTTTTCTTAACTTGAATGTTTCCATATTTTCTTCAAAAAGGTATATGTACTTGCCTTAGTAAAATCAAATAGTTTGAAGCTTGTAAAAATCCAGAAGCACTGAATTTCTCTTTATGATTGTAATTCAGTCCTAAATATAAATATCAAATCCTTTTTTATTAATCAGACTTTGTAGGCATTGGCTGTTTTGAAATCTGGAAAGAATGGGCCTTATCTAGGGAATGTCTGAAAAAAGCTCCCTTTGCAGTTGATGTGCACATTTGGTTTAGCAAATGTTCTTTGTTGAGTCACAAATGACTTAAATCCTAGCACTGCCTAACATTCTTCTTTCTTTCAGTCACTCTTTTCACAGCCTGGGTTAATACTAATAGATGCTTCAGAAGAAGTAAATAGATGGAGAGAAACTGATTAATATTTAAAAATAAGACTGCTTGGGACCTCATAATTTTATGTACAAACTAAAAATATTAGCAAATGTACTTAAAATAAAGTATAAATCCAAACAGTTTAAGATTAAAGATTTAAAAACAATTAATTCAAATCATTTTTTGTTATTTAAATATGAGACTTTAGTTATATAATTTTTTGACACAAATTGATAAGAAGGTATTAAGTCATTTCCAAATGACACAGTTATAAAAATTTCAAATATTCAAAACAAAGAATGAAAAAACAGTAACAATAAATGTAAACTCCATATAGAGTAAACACACAGTAAGGGCCAATATATTATTATTTAGGTAGTAACTACTCAATAATAACTACTATGAACTGAATTGTATCTCCTCATATTCATATATTGAAGTCCTACCTCTCCACCCATGTGACTATATCTAGAGGTATGACTTTTAGGAGGTAATTACATAAGGTAAAATGAGGTAATAAGAGGGAACCCTAATCTGATAGGAGTGTGTCCTCTTATAAGAAGAGAACAAGAGCCATCTCTCCCTCCCTGTGCCATGGGAGGCCACAGTGAAAAGTTAGCCTTCTGCAAACCAGGAAAAGAGCCCGAACCAGAACCCAACCATGCTGACCCTAGATCTCAGACTTAACAGCCTCTGTAACTGAGAAAAAATAAATTTCTATTGATTAAGCCATCTAATCTATGGTATTTTTTATGGCAATCAGAGCTGACTAACATAATGACAAATAAATTATTTAAATACTCATCAAGTACAGTACATAGATATTAAAATCTTGTATAAAATAAATATTACCATATTCAGATTGATATTTTTAATATACCATGTCATGTGAAAAAGAAAAGAAATATCACTTTTAAAAATAATTCCTGCATATTATCTTCAAAGTTTTATTTAAATGATGGCTTTTCTGAAACATATATAAACATTGTTATTTATCTATAGGTATCAAGAAAAAGTTGCTAATGCAATATCAATGATTTGTCATGAAATATGGGGAAGGAATAAAGGAAGTTGAATTTCTCTACAGAATGAAAGAATAAAATCTGAAACCCCAAGAGGGAAATTAAACAAGGATTCACAATGGAACTAACCTGAGAAGCCAAGAGAGACCAAGGTACTGGCAAGATAAATGGCAGATATGTGTTCTCTATATAGTGGTCAAGGAATTAGCTAAGCTTCTTGTTTGATTTTAAAGAAAGTGAGGATTATGATAGTAGGTCAAGAAGAAATAGTCACATAACTCACCAATGACAGTACTATTGGGGAACATGAGAAATTAAGTTCCTGTGAATATTTAAGAAAAAAATCATTGAAGACAGTCTTGACTTTCATAATCCCCAGAATTTTGGGTGTAATACAAAGTTATATTCATCTCCAAAAAATTGGAAAGCCCAAATGCTATCTAAGATACATGTTAAGTTATCCATTAAACATTCAAAATATATTTATTTTTTGAATCCAATAAAAAATTCTGTCTTTGCTGCTGAGTATATAAAGCATATACACATACAGGCATTGAATCGTATGGTCTTGACTATCAACAGAACCTATATCTTCTCAACAGTGTGCCTTCAATAATTTATATAACCTAAGAAGATCAGAGAAATCACGTAAATAAATAAATTATATGGTTCTCTTTTATACTGGTGAAGGGATTGGAAGAAGATTAATATAGTGGCTGTAGTAGCTCATGTCAGTCAGTAAGCAGAAAATTCTCATCAGAATACCACCTCAATTTCCTCCACATTACTAAAGCCCCAGAAGTGAACACTAGTAAAAAATCACAGTAATATGTGCTGGGAGGCTAGGATTCAATTGGGAAGCATTAAATAGAACAATGATGTCATGAATATGTTCTATAAGTCATAAATGAACAAGTCAAAATTGATAGTTCTAGTGCCTTAAACATAACATTATAATAAATTAACACATTTTTCACCCAGAGTACTCATTTCAAGATCTAATCTATATTAAAATATATGACTTTATGTATACATATATAATGAGAATCCCATTTTAAAACGTATTGAATCGAGGAAACATTTATCAAGCACTAACTATAACAACTGCCTTTGATCCAAACCTTAACACTTATTAAACCAATTTAATTTAACATCATACACATAATGGCAAGAAAGCAATGAAATTGTACGAACCTTCCCTTCCTACAGACAGCAATTATAAAAACTGAATACAATATGAAAAATAATTAAATACACCATACAATATCTAAATAAGACAGAAATTGGAGCTTCTAACAAAATTGCCAAATCTACATAGAATTCAATATTTAATATATACCTCATATTTAAAAAAATTATTTTATATTGGAGTATAGTTGATTTACAATGTTGTGTTAGTTTCAGGTGTACAGCAAAGTGATTCAGTTATACATATACATGTATCTATTCTTTTCCAGGTTCTCTTATACCTCATATTAATTTATAGGGTGACTAGACCAAAAAAAATGATATGCAAGATATGAATGACAATGTCAGCATCATAACCTAATTGATATATGTGAGACATTATACTTAACAACTACAGGTTAAACATTATTTCCAGCACATATGGAGTGTTCCCAAAAACAGACCACATATTGATTCATAAAACAAATCTCAATAGATATTAAAAAAGGGTTTCTTTCAAACTATGTTCCCTGATCAGAACACAAACTAGAAATAAAAAAATACACATAGAAGAGCCCCAAATATATACATATTAGATAGCTCATTTCTAAACAGCACATGTATCAACATATAACACAAAACGGAATTACACAGTATTTTGAGTCAAATGATATTATAAGGCTAGCATATCAAACTATATGTGAAACTGCTAAAGAAATGTTTAAAGGGAAATTTTTATGTTAAATGTAAATATCAGAAAAGAATAAATGTCTGAAATCAATGCTGTAAACCTACAACCATAGGAGAGTAGTAAAAGAACAGCAAACAAAAAATATCCTAAGTAGAAGAAAGGGTATTGTAAAGATAAAGAGCAGAAACCAACAAAATAGAAAACAGGCAAAAATACAGAATATAGAGCTGCCCCATATAATTCAGAACACTCAGTTAAATTTGGATTTCAGATAAAGTACATTTTTAAGTATGTCACAAATATTACATGGAACATAATTATGCATGCAAAATATGCATTATCTGATTTCAAATTTAATTGGGTTCTTGTATTTTTATTTGTTAAATCTGATAAACTTAACATAAAAATCAATAACACTAGAAGTGTTTTTTGAAAAAAAATCAATAAAATTGATAAACCTCATAATCTATTGATCAAGAAAAAAGGAGACAGGGGCTTCCCTGGTGGCGCAGTGGTTGAGAGTCTGCCTGCTGATGCAGGGGACACGGGTTCGTGCCCCTATCCGGGAAAATCCCACATGCCGCGGAGCGGCTGGGCCCGTGAGCCATGGCCGCTGAGCCTGTGCGTCTGGAGCCGGTGCTCCGTCACGCGAGAGGCCGCGGCAGTGACAGGCCCGCATACCGCAAAAAAAAATAAAGAAAGAAAGAAAGAAAAAAGAGACAGGTGACAAATCGCCATTACTAGCAATTATAGAGGGTATACTACTCAAGATCTTTCAGATATTAAGATAATAAAAAGGGGTCATTATAAATAACACCAATTACATGAAATGAAAAAGTTACTTGGAAGTTGCATATTACTGAAAGTGACAAAATAAAATATAGATACTCTTATAAGAAGAGGCCAGATAGCGTGCTAACTCTCTGCCATATGAGGACACAGAGAGAAGGCTGCCATCTATAAACCAGGAAGAGGGCCCTCACCAAGAACCTGACCACAGTGGCCAGATCTTGGATTTCTAGCCTCTTAAGACTGTGAGAAATAAATATTTCTTGTTTAAGCTACCCAGTCTGTGGTAATTTGTTACAGCTGCCTGAACTAAGATACTTACCATTTCCATCATCATTGTCTAAACTTGTGGCTTCAGGGACTTGGAGTGTGGAGAGCAAAATAATCGATTCCTTTTTATCCCTGTAGCTCCTTCCTGTTAAAATTAAACTCTGTCCAGGCACTGCTGACTTATGTGGTTCTAGGTGTGAGTCCTTCACGATCTCTTCTGTGGCTCTTTTGCTGCAAGGCTCCAGGAAGTGAGATTTCCCTTCTGGCTCAAATTCTTCCATAGCTGCTAAGGTTTCCTCCAAATTAGAAGCCCTTTTTGGTAGGGTAACTACAAAACAGTTCAGGTCTTGCTAGCATTTTCTTCTTGACCCAAAATAAACTCACAGAAAATATGCACTGGACTTGAAAACAGAAATTCAGGCTGCCACATTTGTACCTCTCTCTAAATCTATCCATCTATCTGCCTATCCATCTCTCTATCTGTCTACTGCTGGGGTAGCAGGAGGAACAGCCTAGTCATTCACTATTTCAGCCATCATCCTATCAGGGTCTGAATGGTCTTTTCCCATCTTGCAGGCATCTTCGACCTCACTCAGATCTCTGGAGACCATTTCATTTAACTTAGGCAAGGAAAAGGGTTTGGGCGTAGCATGCTGGATATACCATTCCTTTGCTTATGGCATGGGAAGAAATGACTTCATACCATGGCTACTAAACTTCTGCCAGGTAGAAAACTCTAATGCTTCTGTGTCTCACTTCCTGGGCGGAGAATAAGCTTAAGGGGTAATAATTCATGCTCTTGTACCAATTCAATATTATTCTCCAATTTATACATATATAGACATACTTGTGCATCTTCATCTGATTATAGTAAACAACACAAAATATGCGTCAAGTTGCAGAGTCTTAAATGTTTAACTGCATGAGTAGTGCATTATAATGTTTTTGTTTTGTATTTTTTCATATTTTCTTTTCATTTTCAGAATTTTACAAATTCTCTACAATTATCACATAATAGTTTAGAATCAGAAAAACAGTAAATAAAATGCAAGCACAATTTATTTACCCATTGTTAAATAAATTATTTAGCATATTGCCTCCCAATTATGATTTTAAGATATATTGGATTATATAATTAAATTTATATTATAATTGTATGTAATTAATTATAATAATATCATATTTACTTTTTACTCTCCAAATGGATACAAATAATATATGATGGTCTTAAATCATGTAATTAGAAAGAATATGTCCACTAGTTTTATCAGAAAGACTGTCACAGTCTAAGTGGCTTTTAGAGTAATTTATAGATGAAATTTTTACTTAAAAAAATACATTTCACAATTTAATCACAGATTAATACTTAGCAAAATGTCTTGTATACACATCATGTTAAACTAATTTTTATTCCATGACTAAAAAAGTTAAAGTGTTTTGTTAATAAACAAAAATTTACAATCAAAAATGAAAGAACATCAAGAAAATGATGGCAAACTTAGTTTCGGTGGCACAATAAAATGATATTCTCTTTGTCTAATTTCCAATCACATGTCAAAATTATATATAACTCTACTCATTTTCTTACTCATAATAAAATTTGCGGCATTGATGAATACAGAATTCGACCATTAAGATCTGACAGTTCCCAGGACAGATTATTCAGACTGCTTTTGTAACACATTAACTTTGATCTTTTGTTATTATTCTTTTTTAATGCATTTTTTTCAAGGATTTTTCTTCCTGCAAATTTCTTCTGCTGCATTTCTCTCAGCTGAATATCTAAGTTTTTCCTCCCTTTAACCTAGTACAACCCATTGTTTTCAAAATGTCATGTACAATTAAAATTACCAAGAAGCATAATCCAGGCAATAAAAGGAATTGAATGCTCAGGAACATTGAAAAGATGGACAAAAGTCCAAAAATCTGGTAGCATATATCCTGCTTAGTTTAATGGTCTTTGGTTTTCCTTTGTTTTTCCTTAACGATACAGGCTTTATGCCAAACATATATATTGTTAACTTCATGAAAATAATTTCAACTTTATTCTACTGGTAACATCAATATCAATAAATGCTTTAAATAAAATGGTAACTCCTTTAGAGGTATATTATAAAGTTTCTATTAATTTATAATTGTGATTATGTTTCCTATTGGACAAAACAATGTCCAAAGAAATCCAAAAGAAAATTAATAATACATGTTAATAAATAATAAAATATATGGGTATTGATTCATAAGAATATTTTAAGGAAAATAATAATGTAAAATATAAAAATAGTGTCAAGATGCTCTTCTATACAAAAATCTAAATGCCATTGGTTTTTTCCTTTTTCCAAAGTAGTGTAATTGTATCCAAGTATATAATCTAATTATTGAGGAAAATATATTTTGATGCCCCTTTCTGATAAAGCCAAGATGGTTGATAAGTCTCACTGCCATGAGTAACTAAATGGAGGTGAATTTTTCCACATAATGATAATGAAGTTTGACTTACTGAGGCACTTATGAATTCAGAAAGAAAATGAAGTACCTACAAATATATGGTGAAAAAAAAGCAGTATTTAGTGGTAATCTGAGACCAAAGAGGTATGACCATCAACAAAGTCTTAACTTTATTTTGCTGAAAGTCTTATCATACCATGTATTTCTCCTCCATACTCAACATCTTGAGACAAATATGACATAGAAGATTTTTGCTGATGTGATTTGAGAAGATTTTTGCTGATGTGATTTGTTTAGGGAAATGGAGAAACTGAGTATCTTCGTGGCTCTGGAAGATGAAAGCAGCTGTAAAAGACTTCAACTAGAGATTGGTAATTTAATGAAAAGAGCAAATTAGAGCTAGATGTGACAGATTAAATGTAAACATTCTCAGAGATTTTGATATGCAGTAGATATATATTTTCCAACAAGTGTGGAATTTAGGCTGAAGTCAAGATATTCGAGAAACACTGAGGTTATCTGTGTTGCAGGCTCAAACATTCAGTGACCGTAAAATAAGTAACAAAGAATAGAGGCAATACAATGAAATGATAATAATGAAACTAGAATTTAAATGCATACTTTCAGAGTGAACAATTCCAGTATATGTGAAAAGGAAAATTAAAAGCACCCTATGTATATATACATATACACAGAGACACACACACACACACACACACACACACACACACACACACACCTCTTTCACTTTCTTAGTACAGTACAGTATGCCAAAAACAGTAGCTTGATAATGGTCTATTTCTTCCATAAAATTTTAATTTGGCTGTTACCCAGATTGATCTTCTCAAGGAAAACTGGTCTATGTATACTAAATTTGAAAGAGTACCATTTAGATTCATAACCAAAACATCCCTTTCTGAGAGACCATTAAGTATATTTTTAATATTTCTAATCCATACTAGCCAAGAGAGATCTGGACAACATCCACCGTTTAGTAAATGCAAAAGAACAGTCTGGATTGACCCTTAAATATCTGTTGTCCAGGTTACATGGCCAACAATGTTACCAAAATGAGAAATAATGCTTATTTCAGTTCAGAATTGGTTATATTTCAAGTTTACTTCAATATTAAATTGAGGGAAGTTATGTTAAAAGTCTGTCCTATTTGGGGCATTTGTTCCATTGTTATTTTCCATAAATCTTGAAGTCATATTGACCTTATTCAGTGTCTAAGAAGGAACTCTCCAAGAGTCATCTTTGAATAGCTTTCTCTCTTTTTTTGAGTATTTAGTGTTACATATTAGGTTTTAGAAAACTCTTCTTGTTTGCAAATATCCTTTCCTTTCTTTTGTGGATAATACTTTAACTTCTTTTCATTCTCCTCTATCTGATATTAAGTATTAGTGTGAAGCCAAAAAAATTGAGTGATTAACTTTCATCAGAAATTAAAGTAGGCTTCAGCATTAAGTTCCACATGTGAACTGAAAAATATCTCCAGTGAGTTCTAACAAATAACTAAGCCTTGTGCCCACAATGTGCCTTGAATGATTTGTTTTCCAAAGTAGCTGTGAAAATTTTATTTCTGAGTCTAAGCTTTTCTGGCTCTATTTTAAATTGTATTTTCTATTTTATTATTTATATTGGAAATACTTTTGATTTAGTTCATAATCTTCCTGCAAAATATACACTGTACATTTGTACTTCTTCATACATTATACATAACAATAAGCAAAATTTACAGCAGTGTAAGCAAAAGAATAGTTAGCTTTACTACAATATACAAAATTCAGCCAATTCAGCAAAAGCCTTGAAACTCTAGTGGAAACATTTTTACAGGCTGCATATGTGTTAAAATAAGATCTTCAAATATTTGTGCATATACATTTTTTTCCTTCAGAGAAAATTGAATGGTTTAATAAATTGAAAGTGGCAAGTAGAAACACAGTGCTTCTGTTTTGCAGTAATGGTATGTAGTATGGCAGCTCCAAGTCTAAGCTTCCACAGCATTTGCTAAAGGAAAGCACTACTAATTTCATGGTTCCATATAAGGACTGGAGCTATTTCAGTTGAGTGTATAGTTGTCATATAAGGAAATTACTGAACCACAGACGAGTCTAAGAAAGCCTTATGTGTCCCTCAGCTTGTCTAAACTTTAGATAGGTTTCTTCCTGACTATAGTCCCCCGACCTTCCTTTCTTAGAGCATACATTTTAGAAAACTTGCAATTGTAAATTATTTGTCCACTCTTTATAGGTGTAAATCTTCTCACATCCTCTTGCCAGATTTATAAACCCAGGCATATCTTTCTCAAGGATTTGGGAACGATCTCTTTGAAATCTAATCATCAAGAAAGCCCGTCCATCACCCAGTTTCTAAGGGAGGGTAGGAGTCAAATTTAGATAAGTACCAGTTAGCGAACACAGACGGCATAAGCACAGTGACCAACCTCCCTCTCCCCTAACATCCTCCTGTACTTTTCCATGAGCTCATCCCAGTGTAAAAATCCTCCTGCCTTTTGTGTTAGTGGAGTTGAGTTCAATCCCTCTGCCCTACTGCCACAGTATCAAATAAATTCTTCACTGCCTGTTTAACTCCATGCAGTGAAATTTTTCTTTAACAAGTCTTTGTCTAAAATCTGCTTGTATAATAATCTGTGAGGAGTCTATTTCTATAAAACCTTAACTTCAGGAATGGTCTAGTTAGACTATATTTGAGTGTGATAATTTGGGGCTTTCCTAATTGCCTAGGCAATTAGTAATTATTAGGAACATTTTTTTCATTGAAACATTTTATTTTCATCAGCCCTTGCCAGTCATTCCTTGGTTTTATTCTCTGACCAGAACAACAACAAAAGACATCTACAGTATAGTCAGCACTTGTATTCTGAAATATCGTTCCACATGTAATAACTGTCTTGGGCTCCCTCCTTGGCAAATTTATGACAAGGGCTAGACTTCTGTCAGTTCTCAGCACAAAAGCCCCGTTCAGATGTCCTTGGTCCTCTTTGCTCTTAAAGGGAGAGAAAGTCTCTAAAAAAGCATAATTTAGTTTCAACAGGTTTTAGATCTTATACTTATTTGGGGTCATATATGTTGATGAGAATTTTATGTAAGCTCTAAAAATTATTCTCTGAAAAATGAACCTATACATAGACAACTGAAATTCTGTTTAAATTTCAGGAAGCCCCTGGGCTGGGAAATACATGTTAGCTAACACAATTCCACTTCCAATAGCAACTCCTCTCCATCCTGAATTAATGGAATAGTGTAGCTGCTCTCTGCCCCAACATTGGCTCCTGTTCTCTCTGCTGTTACTGCTTCATATTCCTCAACTTCTTATGTAACCAAAGATGTTACTTCTATACTAATCTGCTTAAAACCTCTCCTATAAATTCAGAGATAGTTTATCTGTAATCTTATATTCCCAAGTCAATGACAGTTTCAACCCAAAGTGAGTTAAATTATACTTGCAATTACTAGAACTGTTGCTTTAAAAAATCTTCACCAGGTTTTTATCTCTACTTTAACTGAGTTCATTCTTAAATGGTCATTAAGTATTTTCTAATATGTCTTCTATGATTATCTTCTCTATTGCACCGTTTTTCCTCATATTCACTACCTCTTAAAGAATCTGCCAGGAGTTGCTTTATTCACATAGCTAGAATACTATAATTCCATAAGAAAACCTGCTATTTTGTCTTTACCTTCTGCATTTAGTAAATCACTATCAACATTACCAAAAGATCCTCACCAAATTCCCACAAATTGTATGGCCTGACAGTTTCTTTCCTCTTATCATGAAACCTGTCAGAGAGTTTGCTAAATTCCTGCCTAAGTATTATATTTCAACCTCGTTAATCTTCAGCCAAGTGGTCACCTTTTATCCACAGATTCATTCTAGGGATTTAAGACAGAGTGCTAGAGAAATGACTGACGAAACTGATTATGAGCTTTGTGATAATGGTCATCTTATCCCTGGACTCAGGAAGAGAAAATATGTTCAGTGAATCCATTGGTTCAGAACTGACATCTCTCTTTGCTTCCTTGCTCTTGTTTTATGTTAGTACGTATCTTTGCAATTTAAAAATGTCTCTAGTCATGTTTCCTGAAAAGTATTTTTAAAACTCCACGGTCCCAACTGATCTAAATGGGAAAATTTCTCTCCTTACTTGCATCATACTGGAAAATCAACTTATATTTTTCCAAAATAGAGAGATTGACATCAAGTTCTGTTTTCTTTTATATTCCAGAAATTTAATAGAAAGTGTAAACAGGTATTAAAATGCCATTTATATATTTTATATTGGTAGCCTTAAATAATCATAAATCATGCTGCATTTTCTACTGCATTCTTTGTTTTTTTTGTTTTTTTTCTACTGCATTCTTGACAGAGACACACTAAAGATTCACAAATCCCGAACAACTTTTGCTTTCTCTACTATGGAGGACAAACTTCAAGGTGATCCACATGGTCCCTGTCTCCTGGTCTTCACACTACTGTATAAATCTTCCCCTTGAGTGTGGGAAGACATATGACTTGCTTTAACCAATGGCAAAGGTGATAAGATGCATATGATTACATTTACACGATTACAGATGATTACTAGGATTGTGGTACCCATCTGGTTAGCATCTCTCTCTCTCTTTCTCTCTCTCCCTTTCTCTCTTTCACTTGCTTCCTATCTCCCTCTTTTTCTTTCTCTTACTGGTTTTGAACTAGGAAGCTGCCATGTGTCTTATAGCTATATCCTGGTTTATCACAGGATATTAAATATAGTTCTTATAGCTATATCCTGGTTTATCACAGGATATTAAATATAGTTCCCTGTGCTATACTAGCCAAATACATTCATTCATGGTCCAACCACACATTCTATACATGATTTCAATATTTGGTTTTATTATGTCTTTGATTGATTTATTTTCTTTCCATATGATTGCCTAATTCCTCATCTTCCTGTCAAATGCAAATGAATGATCAAATAGCAAGTCCATGTCTCTTGGGAATTCTTCCTTTGTTGACCAAATAAAAATAAATAACTCCATCAAATCCTTAAAGCAGTAATTTTTAAAGTATCATACCAAGATCCACAGCATAAGCATAACTTGAGACCATGTTAGAAATTCAAATTGAGAACTCTGAGGGTGGGGCCAATCAATCTAATTTAAACAGTTCCTCCAGATAATTCCAATGCTCGTTAAAGTTTGACAGCCTTTTTCCTTTTTTTATAAAATTACTACCTGATATTTTGTATGGCAGTTTATGAATCTGTTTTATTCAATAGACAATGAGCTTATTAAAAGTAGGGACTACAGTTATTCATTTTTGTACCTCTCATAACACCAAGGACGAAGCTTTGTACAGCATAGAAAATCAATGATTGCCTGCTGAATTAAATCATACTGAAAGGTGAAACAAATTATTTTTTTTCTCTTTATCGAGTACTGAATAAATGAAGTTTGTTTTAAAATCGATGTCCCTTGCTTCAACTTTATTCTTAGTTAGTCCTTCAAAATAAATGCAATCAGGAATATCAAAAGACATATGTTTACTTTTGATATTTAACTGAGACATTTTAAAATGAGAAATTTCCTCTCTTTTTTATCTTTACTAAGTCTGACTCTTTCGGAAGGGGAGGTATCTATATTCAGAGGCAGTAAATATTAAAAACAAAAAAGAATTTTACTTTCTAAAAAGCAATTTTATGTCCTTTTCTTTTGAAGGCAATTGCTGTCCCCTCCTTGGAATAATTCTTTTAGTTAATCAGGGTTGTGGTGTTATTATATTCATCCTCTTCATTGTTGTTGATTAGCTGGTTGGTTTTCAGAAAGAATGCAATTTATCTGATTATTTACATAGGAGGAATAATTGGTATACCCTGACCCCACTGAAAGCTCAAGTGTATACTCTTTAACAATTTACTTAGCCATAAAAAAGAATGAAATAATGCCATTTGCAGCAATATGGATGGACTTAGAGATTATCATACTAAGTGAAGTACGTCAGACAGAGAAAGACAAATACCACATGGTATCACTTATAGGTGGAATCTAAAATATGACACAAATGAACCTATCTATGAAACAGAAACAGACTCACAGACATAGAGAACAGACTTATAGTTGCCAAAAGGGGGAGGTATGGGGGAGGGATGGATTGGGAGTCTGGGGTTAGCAGATGCAAACTATTATATATAGGATGAATAAACAACAAGGTCCTACTGTATAGCACAGGGGACTATATTTACTATCCTGTGATAAACCATAGTGGAAAAGAATATGAAAAAGAATGTATATATATGTATGACTGAGTCACTTTGCTGTACAGCAGAAATTAACACAACATTGTAAATCAATGATACTTCAATAAAAAAAAAAAAACCTCCTTCTTTCCCATTACTATTTGAAGACCACTTTTAAAGGTGCGTGATCTTGCCAGAGTTCTGAATTATTACAGTTATGATTCTACTGACATCTCCCATCACAGGAAAATGTCACACTCAAAATAACAAGGTCTTCTATTTTTTATGTACATGCTGTAGACAAGCAGTAATCAAAACACCTTTTAAGTTAATTTAATTTTTTTCTCATCACACCCCATTTTAGTTCAGATGTTATAGCACTATGTTAGTAAGCATATTGTTCCTATTAGATTTAAGTATTTCTGCACACAAACTCATATAATGTAAATTTGTTGACTCTTTCAGTGGATTCTTCCAGATGAGGCTAATTTTTTAAAGTGAAAATTAGAAAAAATGTTTAGTTTAATAACAGACTGCATCTATGCACTGCTGTGATGAATCTCATTTATTTCTGAGGAATTTTTTTTTTATCATTAAAAAATCTACGTAAGTGATTCATTTTATTCAAGTTCTTATCCTGGCCAAGAAGAAAAAAATTGAGGCTAAGTTTGGCATCTCACTAAAGGTTGAAGTAAACCAACCATGGTTAATGATGCCATAATTGGCACTAAAATTCGGTATGCATCAGAAGCCCAGGGCTACAAGATGACCCGACTTACTGAGTCAATACCTAAGTAGATAATACTGCTACAAACAAGATAACTGATAATGAAATCAATATGTTCTGTAACAAAAAATACTGATCCAAATCAATATATCAACAAAGCATTTGTTTGTGCTGCATTTGGCACTGTTGCAATTAGAGTACTTATGATATATTAGAACTACTGTATTACTGTGATGGACTAATTCTTTTAAAGTTTCACATTATCTACGTTTTACATGTATATAAAAATATTATATACACACACACACACACACACACACACATATATATATATATATATTTGTTTATACACTCTTTAACTTAATCCTAATGTTAATAAGCCACTGGTTAAATAAACCTGAAATAAGTTTCTTTGTAACCAGTACCCACCAAACATGATAGGCAGTATTTCAACAGTAAGTTCACAAGTCAATCATTCAATAGTTTGTAAATCAATCAAAAACGTTTGGTCATTTGATTATTTTATTTTTAAAGTACTGCTCCATAACTACCTCTTATGGGTGCTCTAGATGGCACTAGGGAAGCATTATTTGTTGTCCTAGACCTCCAGTATTTACACCTTTTCTTGGAGGTCCTAATGAACAGAAACAAAGTAATAAAAGTGAATATATTTTCAATTCCTAAGGCAACTGATTCAGAATTGAAAATGTGATGACAATAGATAAGTTAGACTTAGTTTCTAATCTTCAATAAAACCTTAAACATGTCTTATACTTTAATAAATATGTATCTTATTTTGGAAGTTTTTCTCTTCATCAATCAGTGTAATGTTAAACACAGGAGTGTCAATGTTTCAGAAAAAAACTGGAAATTTTAATTTTTAAAAAAGTACTTTTTAAGCTTCTGTCTGTCTCAAGCTATCCTTCAACAGTGAAGCACGAAACAAGGTGAGTGAGCTTTTCGCATGTCCCCAGTTCATATTTTCTAGCATGTGTTTAGAACATACACAGCGATAATTATAGCCAATTACCTGGTTTCCTACCTACACTGACTTGATCGAAGTAAGAGAAGCAACAGCTCTCAAACTTGTAGGCTTCACATAATGTGGTTACCAAAGAAATGAACTCATACAGATATAAAACTTCTTTCCTTTGTTCACATCCTTGGCCCAACCCAGCTTAGTACCCAGTGACCCCTCAAGCCCTGTGCTTTGGCTCTTGCCATCATCAGACCATTCAAATGTGGTGAACTGCATGGGCTTTTTTATTATAGCTTAGTGAAGAAAGTTGCTGTCTGGCATTAGTTTCTGGCTTTACTATCCATGAACCCTTGGTTGGTTCTGTTGTTTCTATTTTTTGTTGTTGTTTGTTTTTAACAGGCACCCTTTTAAAAATAAATATAATTATTTCTAAAACTCCCTTAGTCCAATTTTTATATTATACTTTATTCTGTCAAATATATAATTATCAAGGCTTTAAGGAGCTGTCAGGGTCTTGGGGAAGACAGACACCTGATTCTATGCTACGAGGTGGTTAAAATTATATGGAAGATCAAAAAAGGGACTATTAAATCCACTTATTGACATAGAAAAATCAATATTTTCTTCTAAGGAAAGTATTTTTAAACAGCTGAGCTTTGCAAGTTTGTGTGTATGTGTTATAGTTGCCAATGTTGGGTTTGTGAAACAGTTACCAATGTTGTGACTTGAAGAAATAATTTTAATCCCATTGAAATATATATTACCCTCTACATCACAAGGAATTTGTATGTATTGATTACATAACATAGATATGCCCTTTGTGAATGTGAACATTTTCATAGTATTTTGTTTAGAATGTTGTAACTATCTAGAGTTTTAAAACATTTAAATGTATAGAATTTTTAGAAACTATTATAAAATATTTGTAGAGTATATTAGTGTTATTCTTACATGTGTAATTTATATTCATTCTTTAAACATATATTTATTGAGCAGGTACTTGTGTGAAGCACTATTTTATTTGTCTTGTGGACATTAGATTTGGATATTGGGGTTTTGTGGGAGAAATACAGATAATGAATTTATGAATGCATTTCCATTTATGATCATCATAACTATTTAAAAGAAAATAAATCAGTAAGAAGTAATAAAGAGTGGAGGGAATGTGTATTTATTCTAAATGTGATGCTGAGACAAGGACAACAGAAAGCAGTTATACAGAAACTTTGATCTTATGCAAATTTAAAGCCTTGAGTCAGGGGAAAGCTTGATATGTACAAGAAACTGAACATGGACCATATGAGTAAGGAACACAGAGACCAGGTGGCAGTAAAAAACAAGGCTGAACAAAGTCATCTAAGCAATGAAAAAATGGTCAAATTTTCTTCTAACTGCAACAGGAACCTTTCTGAGGGCTTAAGGAAGTGGGTGATATTACTCAATTTGTATTATAAAAAGACAACTTACTGGGCCATATGAATAAACTCAGCCTGATAAACCTTTATGTCCTTCTGCCATTATCTCTCTCTTAATATCCATTCTCACACATATTCCACAGCTAAATGTCTGCATAAATTAGAAAAATCATGCAGTTATTTTGGATTATGGGCACCTCTTCATGAGTCAATGTTTATAGTTCACTTTTCGAGACCTGCTTGGGCTTGAGTCTCCTTACAGATAGAAGCACAGAAGGGTGGTGAGAGCTGGTTCTGAAGAAAATCTGCAGTGTCTTGTTAGGCAGCTACCTCAGGGAAGGTCATTACAGATTATTCAGGCAAAAGTGAGTTAACAAACAGGGTTGAAAGAGCTGTTTCTACTGGCAAAGGAGACGCAGCAGAATTTAGGGGTCCGATGGCCCCAGCTTCATCAGAATCTGCCCATGTCTCTATTCTGACTTTCAGGATCCCATTTCTTCCCAATCAATGCCCTCAACTTAACAGAAGATACCCTGTATGGTTGGGAGATTCAAATTAGATTGTAATTCAGTCACTTGAATGATGAGACTCTAGATTTGGTTTTGAGAAACTTCAGCTCTGTGGCTACAGGAGATAAAGGTTTCTTTCGGGACAGATATAAAACCTTTCAGGTCATATATGTTGAGATTGAACTGGGAATTTTAAACCTTGAGTTCATTCTTTTCTTTCCCAACTTATCCCCGTACAGTTATGAGCAACCAGCCAATCTCATTATACTAGTTAGTTTGACAACTTGTTCTAAGATATCAGATATATCAACCAGAACCTCACTTTCATAAGTATTGATATTTAATTAAGAGTATTCAATGATGATACAACACAAAACAGAAAACACACACACATACACACACACACACACCACAAAAACTCTCTTTTAAATACATAATGCTGGGTCAATTGAATATCCATACTGGACAAAAAAGATAAGAGAAAAAATCTGAGATGAGTGTTTGATCACTGCCTTAAATCATATGTATAAACGAATTCCAGTAAGACTGTAGACCTAGATGTGAAAGGCAAAACAACAAAGCTATTAGAAGACAGCATAGCTAAATAGCTTCAGGACTGTGGTGCAGTCTCCCAATGACACAAAGGAACTACCCATAAGAGGAAAGACTGATAAACCAGACTACATTAATTTTAAGAACTGTTCATTTATAGACACTGTTAAAATGCTGGGAACAGAAACCACAGAAATAGGAAGAATCTATTTTTCAGTACATTAGTATTCAAATATATAGAGAACTACAAAGCAGTAAGAAAAATAGGGACAATAAGAAATATCTAAATGACTAACAAATCTGTAAAGTGGTGCTCAACCCAAATAGTCATAGGGGTATTGTAAATTAAAACCACAGTGAGAGAGTTCTGCACAGCCAGAATGCCTAAAATTGAGAGAAGCAGTAAAAAGCTTAAACGAAAGAAAACTGACAATACGAAATATTGTAAAGGATGGAATTTTCATACACTGCTCTTGAGAGTGTAAATTAGTACAATCTCCATAAAAAGTCTTTTACATATTCTGCTAAAGATAAACATGCATTTATTTTATGAGCCAGCATATTCACCCTGAGAATGTGTCCATCAGAAAAGCCGTCACTCTCTACAAAAGACATGCACGTGAATGTTTTTGAAATATTATTCAGAATAGTCCCAAAAGACATCTCTCATGTCCATTTGTAGAATGGATAAACAAATTGGGATATATTTATATAAAGAAATGTTGTAAAGCAATGAAAATAAATCAATTATACCTATACATAACAACGTGAATAACTTTCACAAGCATAATGTTAACCCAAGAAGCCAGGTGTAAAAAGTACATCCTGCATGATTCCTTTTGTATATAATTCAAAACATGCATTAGCAAGTGATGACAATGATTACTTTGGGGGATGGGGGAGGTAGTAGTTATCAGGACGGGCACAGAAGGAGGTGTCTGACATACTCTAACATGCTTGGCCTAGGTAATATTTACATAAGTGTGCTCACTTTTTGATAATTCAATGAGCTATATACATACGTGCCTTTTATCTTTTTCTGGATGTGTCTTGTACTTCAACTTAAAAAGTTAAATGAAAATAATCATGCTAACGATGGAAAATAGGTCCTTAACGCTTTAAAAGATAGTTCAGTGAAAACAATCAAGATTACATTTGCATGTATTTAACCAATAGAAAAAAGGGAAGATTTTGAAGAATACCTCATTCAAATCGTATTTTTGGGAAAAAAAAAAAAGAGAGAGACAAGTCAGTGATGATATTTTGCCTGCCTCTGTTGCTGCTTCACATTATGGACTCTCAGTGCCTTCTTTACCACTGGAAATAGAATCATGAATGCCTTTAAAACTCATCAGAGTAGAGAACCAATTCCGGAAATCTTAGAACCAATTTAGAACACTCATCCTTAAGATTCTGTTCTCCAGCACCACTCTCAGTATCAAAATATGTGTCACCAGGGTTCTAGAGCGAGAAACAGAAGGGTATGTCTCTGTGTGTGCACGTGTTTGATACCTATTTATACATTCAATTATGCAGCTTTAAATGTTTACCTTTTATATATTCAAGCAGTATATACATGTTACATATATTAAATGTTATAAAGTATATAAAATATATATTATAAACATATATATAACAGTTAAGAGCCGCATCTTTACAGACGACTTGCACGGGGTGGTGGACCGTGAGGCGCGCGCGACGGCAGCCGACGCTTCACGAGCGGCGGAGACGCAGACGCTACGCCACGCGGGCGACGTCACGCGGTCGGCCCGGACCCCGGCTCCGGGCACGCGAGGAGACTGCTGTGAACGCGCCTCAGCAGCAGGCGGGACAGCGCGTCTGGACCCGGCACCAGCCCTCTGCCTGCCGTGGACACTCCCGGGGCAGGAGCTGAGGGCCCCAGCCGAGCCCTGCCAGATCCAGAGAGTGCAAAGCCCTCGGAGCCCAGGTAGGCCTAGCCGACCCGGCGCCAGGCCGGTCTTAACTGGGAGAGGGGGTCGATGGGAAGTGACGGGCCTGGGGGCCACGCGCGCCTCGTGTCACTTCACGCTGTGTTGTAACAACTCTCTAAGCATTCTTTTCCTCACAGTTGGAAACACAAATGTAATGCAAGAATAAAAAAAAAAATGGGGGGGAGAAAAACATATATATATATACATGCACATACATATGTATGTGTTTATGTATGAATGTCTCCTTATACTTTAATTTTTGATGAAGTATATATTGAGCCTTTTTGTCATGGGCACCGTGTACCAAGTGAAAACGTCAGGCAAGGACTCTGTCTTTTGAATGCTTGCGTGAGAGTTGAAAAAACAGTCAGCAAGCAGGTGATTACATAAAGTGTATCCGTTTGTAGGCTGGGGAAATAGTATGCTCTGAAAGCCCAGTGGACAGCCGTATATAAAACAGACCAAAGATGTCAGGATATAACACATTGATCTCTGCTTTTCCTGGATCCCTACAACCTACTTTTTACCTAAGGGCATCCTTACTCTGGTTGTTCTATCACCTTGGAAACTGCTTCCCCTAAATAATTGCATAATTCACTCCTTTAGTTCATGCAGGCCTCTGCTGAGATATTCATCTCATCAGAGTGCTTTTGCCGGCCACCCTTATCTCTTCATGATTCTTTACTCACCTTACCCTAATTTATTTTTCTTCATTACACATGATGTCACTTACTCCTTTGTATGCTTTTGTGTGAGACCCAATAGAGCATGAACTCTATCTGTATTATTTGTTGATGTATTTATTCTTAGTTTCTGCGATAAATCTTGGTACAGGGTTGGCCCTCAAAACAAGTTTGTTGAACAGATGAATCAATATATATAATTTAAAATTTGGAAAATGAGTATAAATTAACCTGCGGTGGAAAAAAGGGTGGAGTGAATTTCAGGCAGACAAAAAACTTGAGCCCATAGCCAGACATTCTAGAAAATGTACTTTGAATCAACTGAACAATATTGAGTAACTGGAGTACTGAATGTAAAGCTAAGGATGGAGGCAACAGGCAAGAGGCAAGGCTGAAATAATCATCGGTATTAATTTGGGCAGAAGGGATTGGAAGGGAAAAGACTGAGGCAGATAGGCCAGTTGGGAGATGTGACAGTAATCTGCATGACTGATGATGGGGGTTGACACTCAGGGAGGTATGGTAAGGTGGAAATTGCACATATAACAATGTTCAGGAAGTAGAATTACATACTTTTAAATTAATTTGATTTGGAGGTAAGGAAGAGAGCAAGATCAAGAATAAAACTTAAACTTCTTGTTTGGAAAATGATGTTATAAAGAGGAGAAGAAACAGGGCAAGAGGTGTGGATTGCGAGTAGTGATTGGAATAGTGGACATTATGAGTTTGAGGTGCCTGTGGAACATCTAACTGGACTCGTCCAGTAAGAAATTTGCTATATGAAGTGGAAGACCTTGTGTGAGACCTTGGAGCTGGAGATAGACATTTGAAAGCCCGGAAGTGAGCATCGATGCTATAGAAATGAATGAGATACATCAGAGAGAATGAATGGAATAAAGTGGACGTGGAGACTCTGGAGAGGGGAAGGGAAATAGGCTCCACAGTATGAGTAAAGATTGATTTTATCATAGAGTGAGGAATGTCTCATTATTCATGGGAACTGAAGGTAGTTTTATCTTATGGCTTCTATTTTTTTTAATATTGGCACTATTCTATATAGTTATGTGATATGCACTAGTCTCACTTAAACTTTTCCTTTTGTCATAACACATTCCTATAAAGCACATTCATATAAACCCAGGTGTTTAATGTAGACTTCTTATTATTGAAAATTATGTGACTAAGGACAGGCATCCTTATATTATTTGTGTCTTGATTTGGCTTTTCCTAGAACCAGATCCAGAGAAAAGAAAATGTGTGAAAGTAGTTTATTTGGGGGGGGGGGGGTGCAGGTGACATCAGTATGGGAGTGAAGAAGTTAGTAAGGAGAGGAGCTACAGTTAGTGATAGGTGCACTATCCATCCTGTTACCATTATGCCTGTCTGAAACTTAATTTCAAGGGGGAAATTCTGGAAAATGGTGTAAAACACATTCCTCAAAATTACACCATCTTAAGAGAGATGTTGTATGTACATAAAAACTCCTATCAGACATTAGTTGAGAGATGATCTTGGAGGTGTTAATTTCTTAACTACCACCAGTCTGCAGTGCACATGGGACCTAAGATTGGAGAATGCCTCTAGGCAAAGAGATGCTGATGTCAGCACAACACAAGCAAGTGGCAAGACCTAAACTGTCTGGACTGGTCACTGAAGAGCTACAGATAGTTTAAGTCTTTCAGTATTTTTTATTATTTTTTTTTGCCGTACGCGGGCCTCTCACTGTTGTGGCCTCTCCCGTTGCGGAGCACAGGCTCCGGATGCGCAGGCTCAGCGGCCATGGCTCACGGGCCCAGACGCTCCGCGGCACGCGGGACCCTCCCGGACCGGGGCACGAACCCGCGTCCCCTGCATCTGCAGGCGGACTCTCAACCACTGCACCACCAGGGAACCCCAGTATTTTTTAATTCATAAGTAGAACCATCCTACTAGCCTGTCACAAATATTTTGTATATAATTGGTTGAATATTTTGAAAATTAATTTTAGATTCAATAATTATTGAGGCCAATTTTATGCTTTTCTTATGTCTTCAAGCATGCAAGAGTGACTGTGTATTATATAACCAAAACACTCTCCAGAATGCATATTACCCTTTAAAATTTAGTTGAAATATTAGTGAAATAATACCACATCTTAGGTTAATTATTCTAAAGAAACACATTTTACACATCTTAGGTTAATTATTCTAAAGAAACACATTTTACAGCAATAACCAACATATAAATTCCCTTATACTTGAATTGTTTTGAGTACTTTAGAATTACTAAAATGAAGTAAACTTTAGAATAAATTTTCTGTTTCCATAGTTGTTTTATTCCGAGTGTGCCTATTAGCCTAAGTTTCTACCCTTCTCAAATCTTCTATGAATTTGACTAATCACAGATATAGTTGTTGAATGTATTTGTTTAATTCTTTAATTCATTTATTTCATTTAATTGTTTTTGGCTGCATGGGGTCTTCATTGCTGTGCGTGGGCTTTCTCTAGTTGTGGTGAGTGGGTGCTACTCTTCGCTGCGGTGCACAGTGTATTTTCAGTTAATTATATAAAAGGGATCTCAGATGGTGCCTGTATATTTTATATTTGCTTTGTGCTGCTGTGTTGATTTATCGGTTCTATTTTTAGCATAAATTTCTATTATATTTATTACATTTAGTTTGTTTTCTAAAAGCATTTTGCCACATGGTTTTTGTTTATGTTGTTATATCTTATTTGATCAACCTCATTTTATACAGGAAATATAAAAATTATTGGAAAAGTATGGGAACAAATCTTTAACGGCAATTTCCTAAAAACCAGTTTCTCATCTACAGTCAATATGGAACTAATCATTTTATGTTTTATACCCTTTAAGGTATGTTTATATTTAAAAAGTATGCATTTGAACATAGCCTTGAAAAAGCTCCACCTCCTAAAATATAGAGTAATTTTTATGTTTATTATTTTACCTAATATACAATAGATTTTGTAAAACATTTATTAAGATGATAATCAAAAATTTTATATTTATCTAGGTACCAAGTGTTAATGATGATTGTCTTTAAATTATTTGTATTTGGAATCTTTAGAACTATATTATACAGAAAAAGTATTAGGTTTATAAATTTTCCTGTGTACCACCAAAATTTTGGTAAGGGATCATTACTGTAAAAAGAATTTTTTTATTGAGGTCTAATTGATATACCAAAAATGTACATATTTAATGCATGCAATTTGATGAGTTTGGACACATGCATACACCCTTGTGACAATCATTACAATCAAGGTAATAAGCATATCCAACACCTCCAACTGTTTCCTCTTGCCGTGTGTGTGTGTGTGTGTGTGTGTGTGTGTGTGTGTGTGTTAAGAATACCTACTATGAGATCTACCCTACTGACAAAATTTTCAGGCCCACAATAGATTACCATTAACTTTAGGCACTACATTGTACAGTAGATCTCCAGAATCATTCATTTACATAATTGAAACTTTATACCCATTTAACAGCAACTTCTTGTTCTCCCTACCCCAGCCCCTGGCAACCAGCATTCTACTCTATGCTTCTATGAGTTTGGTTACTTTAGATTCCTCATATACATGGAATCATGCAGCGTTTGTGATTCCTTCTATTACTGGCTTATTTCACTTAACATAATGCCAAGTTCATCCATGTTGTCTCAAATGGCAGGGTTTCCTTCTCTTTTAAGGATGAATAACACTCCATTATACATATATGCCACGTGTGCTTTATCCGTTCATCCATCAATGAACATTTAGGTTGTTTCCTAAATTTGGCTCTTGTGACTAATGCTCCAGTGAACATGGAGTGCAGATATCTCCTCAAATCCTAATTTCAATTATTTTGGATATGTAGTCAGAAACGTGATTTGTGGATCGAATGGTGATTCTATTTTTATTATTTTTTTGAGGGACCTCTATGCACCATAGCAACTGCACCAATTTACATTCCCTCCAAGAGTTCCAGTTTCTCCATATCCTTGTCAATACTTCTTATCTTTTGTCTTTTTGATAATAGCCATCCTGATAGGTGTGAGGTGATAGCTCATTTTGGTTTTAATTTGCATTTCCCTGATGATTACTGATGTTGAATACCTTTTCATATACCTGTTGGCCATTTGTGTGTCGTCTTTGGTGAAATATCTGTTAAGGTCCTTTACCCATTTTTCAATCAGTTTATTTGTTTTTTTTTGTTTGTTTGCTATTGAGTTGTCTAAGTTTTATACATTTTTTGATATAAATCGCTTATGAGATAATATGGTTAGCAAATACTATCTTCCATTCCATAGGTTGCTTTTTCATTCTGTTGATTGTTTCCTTGATGCTGCAGAAGCTTTTTAGTTGATGCAGTCCCACTTATTAATTTTTGCTTTTGTTGCCTGTGCTGTTGGTGTCATATCCAAGAAATTATTGCCAAGACCAGTGTCCAAAAGCTTTTCCCCTGTTTCCTTCTAGGAGTTTTACAGTTTCAGATCTTACATGCAAGTCTGTAATGCAAATTGAACTGATTTTTGTGTGTGGTGTAAAATAAGGTTCTAATTTTTTCTTTTTTTTTGGCATGTCTATACCCAGTTTTCCCAACACTATTTGTTGAAAGACTGCCCTTTTCCCATTGTGTATTCCTGGCACCCTTTTTGAGGATCAGTTGACTGTGTATATGGGTTTATTTCTGGGGTCTGTATTCTATTCTGTTGGCCTCTATGTCTGTCTTTATGCCAGTACCATACTTTTAAAATTACTGTAGCACTGTAATATATTTTGAAATCAGGAAATGTGATGCCTCTAGCTTTGTTCTTCTTTCTCAAGATTTCTTTGGCTATTTGAGGTCTTTTGTGGTTCTGTATGAATTTTAGAATTGTTTTTCTATTTCTATAAAAAATGTCATTGGGATTTTGATGGCTATAGCATTGAACCTATAGATTCAATATGATACCACATTAACGGACTGAAGGATAAAAATTACACAGTCATCTCAATAGATGCAGAAAAAGCATTTGACAAAATTCAGTATCAATTCATGATAAAAACTCTCAATAAATTAGGTGTAGAAGGAATTTATCTCAACATAATTGAGTCATGTATAACAGGTCCACAGCTAACAGAATATTCAGCCGTGAAATATCTTTGAAAATTTGAAATCTTTTCCTCTAAGATCTGGAGCAACTCATGGATGCACACTCTACAGCTTCTAATCAACATAGTACTGGATGTCCTAGGTAGAGTAAGTAAAAAAGGTGTGCAAATTGGAAAGGAAAAGTAGAATTTTGTCTGTTTGCATATAGCATGATCTTATATATAGAAACCCTGAAGACTACACACACACACACACATACACACACACAAACTGCTAGAACTAACAAATGAATTCAGTAAAGTTTCAGGAAAAACAATCAACATAGAAAAATGCTTTGCGTTTCAAATACTGTAACAGTGAACTATCTGTAAAGAAATTTAAGAGATCATTTCAAAATATCATAATAATACTGAGAAGTCAGTAAGCTGTTAAACTGTAAACTGAATTTTTAAAAATATACTTAAGAATATATTTGTTAATTAATGTTATGCTGGGCAATTTTTGCTATGATTATATTATAGCAAAATGCTGTTGCCTTCAGAAAGTCATAATCAAGGAATGAACCATAAAACTGAGTGAATCACACAAATAATCTTACGTAATTAGACATGCTTCTTGTGGTTAAGTGTCAGTTTTTCAGTTCAGTCTGTGTTCTTAGCCTATGGTTCCATCGTAGACTTTTTAAACATAGTTCTGATCATTCGGAAATTCCTTGTGATTTATATTTCATTGAATTTGACTCATGAGTATTAGCTGTAGATGTTCAGATTGGAAATGCAACATAACGAAATACAGAGAACTTTCATAATATAGCAATTACGATTCTATATATTAATAATTAAAATATCAAATATAGTTAAAATATCAAATTATATTCAAACCATTGAACTAGAGGAGATATAAGAAAGGAGTGTATTTATAGTAATCATCAGAATATGATATGTTTTTATTATTAATTGTAGAGTGGTATTTTCCATCTTGGACATCAATTGAATGGATATAAATTGTAGCATTGTTTATAATTGGTTAATAAACCAAGACCTCTACTGAACATTGAGCACTTAAATAAGGCATGAATAGAAGACATGGAATCTTCAATTTAGGTTATAGTTAGAAATGTTAACCATTTCCATATATGTGGATAGTTTAAATAGAATATGAAGTTAAACAATGCCTGAGATGTTCCTCAAATATTTTTTTTAGCTCTGTACCAGCTAATTTTAAAATTATAACATTAAAGATGTTTCTCAAGTTTGCCATGAGTCTACTCCTCTTGCTACTTCTCACTCCTTGGGGCTGTGGCTGGTAGCTTTTGACATCACTTCCAATGACCCCACCTCTTCGATCTCATGTTCTTCTTTAAGCTTAGTCCATTATTTGTGAGCTGGGCTTAGTGATTTGGTTCTAATGAATAGAGTATGGAAATTAATGGGTTATCATTTCTGGTATGAGCTTAACTGTGACTTTCAACTTGCCTGCACTCATTTTCTCTTGCTGGTATTCTGTCTTGCTCTCTTGTTTGATCACTCTGATGAAGCAAGCCATGTTGTAAGGTAGTGTATGTAGATGAAAATGAGTCAAGAAACTGAGAGACAGTTATAGCCAAACCTCATGAAGAACTGAGGTCTCAGTTTAACAGCCTGTGAGTGACTGAAGGCTGCCAACAACCACGTGAGTGAGTTAGGAAGTGAATCCTTCCCAGTGGAGACTGGAAGTGAATGTACATTTGTGAGAGACCTAGAGCCAAATGCATTGACTATACCACTTCAGATTCCTAACTTACAAACATTGTGAAATAATAAATGTTGTAAGCCACTAAGCTTTGGGATAATTTGTTATTGTAGCAATCAACAACTAATATATAGGCATGGGCTAATTTATCTATTCCCAAGGATTAATTTCTCATCAGTTTATTTATAAACTAAAATTCAAGTTACACGACTCTGATGTCTGTTGAAATTCACACCCGTATTTCAAAATTCTCATTTTATGTCTACATTTTTACCTCTTAGGAGCCACAATACCAATCTAAACAAAATTGAACTCATCTTTTTTTTCACAAAATTTATTTTCTCTCTTAAACCGTAGTTCATGAAATGATACCTTAATCAAACCAGTTTCCCATTATAGTGTTTCAGATTTAGAAGTCATTCTTAGACCTCTCCCACCCTCTCATGAATCTACCATATGATCTTGAAAAAATATTAAGTTTATTTTATTCTACTTTTAAATGCTTCTGGAGTCCTTCTTATAACTCCTGTTTGTACCTGAGTTTAAAATATTGTCAATTTGAAAATGAATTGCTATACAAGCTGCATGAGGAGTATCCATTTTTGGTATGGCAGTGAAAATTATATTTTAAAAATAAACATCTCACAATTGGTTTCCTAACACTTAAAAAACCTCTCATTTCTTTCAGGTAAAAGTCAGACCTTTAATTTGGATTTAAAGGATCTGATAAAAATGTCCTTTTTAACTCTAATGTATCAATTTTTTGTTTGTTTTAGACATAAGCTCTTTGAAACTGTCACAATTTTCTATATTATTTATTTCTTTATCCTCAGGCATAATTCTATTTCTTTTCAATAAATTCATGAAAGAATGAACAAACAAATGATTAAACATAGTATTGCACATTATAGCCTTCTTAATATTAGGATTATGTTAAGAAACACTCTATTAAACACATTGACTTGTAAAGACAGAAATGTGTGAATTTTAGTCCCAACTTTGCTATTAATTTCATGTCTTTGACATTCAGAAAAATATTCTGTAGATAATCACACTGGTTCACTACACTGATATTTCACTGTAATTGAACCTGGTGAGCTAGAAGAATAAGCATTCCAGATGCATTAGTAAGACACATGAATGCAAGAGGGTGGAGAGACACATAAATGAAAAAACAACAAGAAGGGAGTTAAAACAAGAGAGTACATACTAAGAACGTTTAACATACGTTAACATTGAGGATGAGTCAATATCTGACCATGTGCTTCAGGCAACTGGCCCCAGGTCAAACTGTGTATTCTAGTATATGACAGTCTCTCCAGGTAACTGTGTGTATCAGCTTACTTCATGAGTTGAACATCATGTGGCCACCACTGCTAAGAGAAAATCCTGAGATCTCAGTACTCCACTGATGTTTGCAAATGCTATTGCTTGGCAGAGGGAAAAAAAAATCAATAACTCACTCACTGGATTAGCTTTCCTGCACCATTATGCCAAAGTCTGGAGTGGAGTGAGGTTCTGCCACATTCTCCGTCTACCTTTATGATACATTGCACAGTCAAAAAGAGCCATGGAGATAGATCTTTATGCTTCCCTTCAGTATCTTTTTGTATAAATCCAGTGAGAAGAAATTTTGAGGGCTTTTGGAATGTAAGAGCAAACTATTTTTACCACCAAATTATCTTCTATTTTAATGGAAATAGGGTGAATGATATATAGGTGGATATTAATTTGTCACCTCTACTCCGCTTAGATTTTACATTTTGTCTACTATACCTTTACATATCACCAAGGTACCTACCCTGACAAATATAGAAGATCATTTTAAAATCATTAATATAGATTATACTAATTTATTTGAAAAATGTTTGCATTCAAAATACGAAAAGAAATACACAAATTGTACAATATCAACTTCTAAGTTTAAATTTGACAATGTTGTCTTTAAATTTATGAATTATCAACTGCCATTAATTTTCCACCATTGCTAATTAAATTCCTTTTAAAATGTAACAATCAGGAAGAAAATAGCCAACTTTTCATGCTGGTTGGAGTTTTACATATTCGGAAAGCTAAAGTAGAGGAAACACACAGGTGGAAGCTGCAGGTGTATCCATCTTCCTAGATTTATTTTGTGATAATCATGTGGTTGATTGCTAAACTGGATGGTGTCAAGTATGGTAAAGGGCCTGAGATTTACCTGATTTGCAAACTAGCAAATAAGCCTGCCATGGTTTTATGTTTGCTGACAGAAAACATGAGACACCCATAACAGAGAAAAAGGACTTTGTTTCTCAGATACAGCAAGAAGCATAAACTTCATAATTATATCAGTTTCTCTCCGCGTCCCCTATCCACTTCCTGAGCACATAATGCTGGTGGGTAGAGCTGGGTGCAGCAGTGGGCTTGTGTCGCAGATGGAAACCCCAAGATTATAAAACCTCAGTCTTTTATAATGAACTGCAAGCAAAGCTATCCAATCTGTTACCCAGAGGGAGAGCTTATCTTTATTAAACTGAATAGCAAACAGTTCTGCCCTCATCATCTCTATCTTCCAAAGCTGTTCACTATGTAACACCCTTAAAAGTAATCCAGGAAGAAAAAATAAATGTTGTCAGTGTCTCTACTTTGCAGTGTCTCTACTTGCAGGTTTGATGAAGTATGAGAGACACCATGAACAGGAAGGCAAACCAAAAATGCAGTGGACTGTATCGTGTGAATGCATGGTGAGAGATGGGGATAGAGGTAGGGCTTGGCCAGAAATATATCTGTATTTTCAACTGCCAATCTTTGAATTTCTGTCATAAACTAATCAGTTATTAAACATTTACTGACCACACACTATGTAACATTGCCTTAAATTATAATTTCTTACTTTAAAGAAAGCATATTTTGTTAAAAATTAACAAAATTCAGCAAACTGGTGCCTGCCGTTAACACACGTGTTTTAGTCATCATTTTATCGTCTAATGTGGTTCTAAGCTGAGAACAAGTTATAAAAATGGGGATAGGGGCTTCCCTGGTGGCGCAGTGGTTGAGAGTCTGCCTGCCGATGCAGGGGATGAGGGTTCGTGCCCAATCCTGGAGGATCCCACATGTCGCGGAGCGGCTGGGCCCGTGAGCCATGGCCGCTGAGCCTACGCGTCCAGAGCCTGTGCCCTGCAACGGGAGAGGCCACAACAGTGGGAGGCCCGCGTACCGCAAAAAAAAAAAAAAAAAAAAAAAATGGGGATACTGAAAGGAGAGATTCTGACAGAGGTGACTTCTGAGAGTCCAAGTGTCTCCAAGGAGTAGCGAGCAGTCAAAAAAGTATTACGAGAGAATGTGTTGTATGAACTCAGGAGAACATTGGAATGAAGGTGGGAAAATGTTCCAATCAAGCCTCTTAATTTGAATTGTCCTGTGATTTGCCCTCATCACTTAAGCTGGTTGCTTTCTTAAGAAAATCATTTCATAGGCTAACAAATCACTTTAATTGCATTTTGGTTGAAATTACATTACTGTAACTTCAAACATGTAACTGAGTACATCATCTAAGAAGACTATTCTCACTAAAAATCAAAAGGACAATTTCTCCAAGCAACAGTGATAATGTATTTATGGCATAATAATTCAGACCTCAGTCTCTGGAATTAGATATTCTTGGCTTTAACCCATTACCACTTACTAGCTCTATGAACTTAGACAAGTAGCCTAATTTTTCTGAGTCTGATTTTTTTCCTTTGTAAAACAGGAATTTGTACTTAATGCAAAAATTCGTTGTGAATATTTAACAAGTTTATGCATGCAAAGAACACGGTGTTATACTGGAATGATTCTATAATTCTATTCTCTTAATAAATAAGCAGTATTTCCATAATTAGCATTATTATTATTTTAAAGAGCAGAGGAGTAACGCTGGGTTAACTACCTCTGAGAAAAATAGAACAAACAAATATTATAAAGTAAAAATAATACTTATAGAAACTGGAGAGAAACCTGGAAGGATGAAATATATACTGTATAGATAATTCCATAAATTTGGAGGTAAGGTAGTAAAATTTCTGAGAATAAAAAAGATAAGATCTTGTTTCTGTTACCTAATTGAAATCAGTTGCATCAAAAGGCATCCACAAGAAAATATATATAACAGGGAACTGGAAATACATTATTCAGGATGACAAAGTTTTTGAAACATGTCTGGCTTAGGAGCCTAAAGAAATGAAATATGAAAAGTAAGAAGATGAGGGTTATGTCTCCCAAAATAAAAATACAGTCTCCTTTACTGTTATCTATGAGGCCATATCTGATGTTCACACAGTTCCAGTGTCCACACCATTTCAAGTTTGTTGCAAACCCATAGGATCTGGATTAGAAAAGCCCACTGCAAAGTACTCTGCTTTCCTTCCCTCAGCTGTCTAAATTTTAGGCACAATTTTAGGAACAATATTGTCAAAGGATTAAATAGTTAGAGATCTTATGTGGCTTAATACTCACTATCAACATCAGAAAAGCTTTGGATATGTCAATGTGTGATCTTAAAGATAAGTAATATTAACTCTTCACTTTACACATTGAGAAAATTCAATTCAGAAATCGCAAACATTGCCTGTGTGAACCCTAGATCTAAAAAGACTCTGTGTCCATGCTGCAGTCCTTCTGTTATTCCATAATCACCCCTCATCAGAATACTTAAAATGACATGGTCAAGTATACCAGTGATGGAGGAAGTTCTGAGAGAATCAATGTATAGCCAAAAAGAGCCATAATGAGAAGTGTTGATGGACTCAGAGGACCCTGCTGTAGCCACCTAGACAATCAGCAGTATGTGTGCTTTATTCACCTTTGTGCCTCCACACATACTATCACAGGGCTTTGCCTATCCAGGTGTTCAATAAAATGCTCACTGAATTGATTTGCTCTGTTTGAAATTCCAATTAAGTTGTCAACACCACTTAATATTTCTTTATCTCAGACCCTCCAGAGGTTCCTCAGAATCAGATAGCAATGAAACTGATTCTGGTTGGAAAGGTAGTTATATGCCTTGCTTTAAGATGTTTGTTCTAATATCTGTTCATCTGTGTCTCATGAAATCAAACAAAAGAGCTTTGTATTCCCTGTTGCCAGTATTCAGCATTAGTGCTCTCAGAAAAATAGTACAGAGTGAAGATCCAGTTTTAAATAATGGTAATTATAATGGAGGTTCCTGGAAGAACTCTGTATATGTTCCCATTTTGTAAAATTTTTATTTCATTTATAATCTCACTTGTGCTCCCCACTAATCTACTGTTGATTGGTTGATTGACTCATTTATTCCACAAACACTATTGAGTATTTACTCATTACTAGCTAGTCAGCCTGGGTGCTGGGAATTAAGTGATTAACAGTCTTTGGCTTCAAGAAGCTGGGGATCTCATAAAAGAGACATACTTTAAAATTCGGAAATAAGGATTTATATTAAAATTTGTGCCATTATAGCTATAACAAGGAGACTTACCTAGTGTGAGGTTTATGGAAGACTTTCTAGGAAAGCAAATTTAAGGAGCTAAGATGAGGAGAAATTAACCCATGAAAAGAAGAAGAGAAAGCATGCCTGACAGAGGAGGACTTGAAATTCTGAGAATGTGAATAAACCTATATCATATTTGTTAGGAAAAGATAGTAGCTGACTGAAAAGAGTGAAGTAAATTTAGAGATGAAGTCATAGCTAGTTGCTGCAAGGTTTTGTAGTCTAGAGGAGAAGGCATTGTAGTTTTAAGCAGGAAATCTCCCTTATCCAAATCATATTTTAAAATACTTCTCTGATACTTAGTGATGAACCAAATGAAGGGCTGCAAGAGAGGACAGAGCAGATGAGTTAACAGGGTACTGCAGGGATTTTTTTGTTGTCTTTTATTGAAATATATTTGATATATAACATTGTGTAAGTTTAAGTTGTACAACATGTTGATTTGATACATTTATATACTGCAGTATGATTGCCATTGTAGTGTGTTAAATAGCACCTCTATCAGGTCACATAATTGTCATTTCTTTTTTGTGGTGGGAATGATTAAGATCTAGTTTCTTATCAAGTTTAATTTTTATAATATTATTATCTATAATCACTATACTGTGCATTAGATCGCCAGGACTTATGTATCTACTAGTTGCAAGTTTGTACCCTTAAACAACATCTCTCTTATTTCCCCACCTGGTAACCACCATTTTATTCTGTTTTTAGAGTTCAGTTTTTTTTTTTTTTTAATTCACACATAAGTCATATCATACAGTATTTGTCTATCTCTGGCTTATCTCACTTAGCATAGTATCTGTCCTCAAGTTCCATCCATGCTGTCACAAATGGCAAGATGTCCTTTTTTCTGATGAATACTATTTCACTGTATGTATATATACAACATCTTTTTTATCCATTTATCTGTTGATGGACACTTAGGTTTTCCCATATTGTGAGTAATAATAATACTGCAGTAAACATGGGAATGCATATATTTCTTCAATACCCTGTTTTTATTTCCTTTGGGTATATACCTAGAAGTAAAATTGCTGGATCATATGGTAGCTCTATTTTTAATTTTTTTTTTTTTTTTCCTGCGGTACGCGGGCCTCTCACTGTTGTGGCCTCTCCCGCTGCGGAGCACAGGCTCCGGACGCACAGGCTCAGTGGCCATGGCTCACGGGCCCAGCCGCTCCGCGGCATACGGGATCTTCCCGGACCGGGGCAGGAACCCACGTCCCCTGCATCTGCAGGCAGACTCTCAACCACTGCGCCACCAGGGAAGCCCTATTTTTAATTTTTTGAGGACTCTTCATATTGTTTTCCTTAGCGGCCGAGGTTTAAGCTGAAGAGAATGGTGACTGTCACTAGTGTCACGGCGCTGTAGTTGAATAACAGAGAGATTTGATCAATATTTCAGGAGTGGAATCAAACAGTTGGTGATTGATTTTGAGGAGGGAGAGAGACAGATACACACACACAGAAAGTCACTCTCAGATTGTAGGTACAAATACCTAAGTGGAGAGTACTCTTGGCTGAGATTTGGATGGTTTTTCAGGTATGTGTGTGTGGGGGGGTGGGGAGGGAATGGGCAGGAGAAAATCAGCAGGGTCCCATGAATTGATTTAAGCACTCGCCTTTGTATTTCTATTGGGAACAAAGAAGCTCATAGTAAGTGAATAATTGAATATACGATAGAGGAATTTAGAAGAGCAGGCAGGATAGATTTAAAATTGAGCATTGTCAAAAAATAAGTCAATGCATGTTCCAGATAATTTGAAAATTTAAAGTACTTTTCTTTTTTCTTCAATTATTAATTTTTGATCCTAATATTAAGCATGTTAACTTGCTCAAATTTCCAAATTCCTTTGACAAATTAATCAGTTAATACTTATTTAAGCTACCTAATAAATATTATGTATAACAGGAACAAAAGAGGAGTAAGATTCAAAGGTAAAGAAGTTATTCTGTCTGGCCTCCTAAATTTATATATATGTGTGTGTGTGTGTGTGTGTGTGTGTGTGTGTGTTGGTGTGTGATGTCTATATCTATGCGTATATCTATATATCTATATCTGTATATCTAAGTATGCAATCTATATATTTCTATCTGTAAATATATTGGTGAATCCCAGTGTATGGAAAATATGATAAATTCAAGCTTTTCACATTTAATGTATAGAATTCAGATGAAGGAACTTGAGTGGGCTGACTTCAACTGCAAAGCCTTTATGTTTTCTGTGATTTATCGGTGTGGAATTGGTTTTGAAAAAAAAAAAGTGCTCAAGTTGTTTTGAAAAAGCTGTTTTTACCCTGTATGCTCTTTTGACAAAAAAAGAGAAATAAAGCGATTTAAAACCTTTTAAATGATGCATCTATTGCAATATAATAAGAGGCATCACACTGTTAAGAATAGCATCAAATCCCATATCAGGTCAGCTATTACCTTTTCATTCAGTTCAAAATGACCTTATGGAATGGGCTCCATACTGTGCGGAGTCACATACAGTAATCTAGCTTTTAAAATGCTGTTTATATGTTGTATTTCACTCTTCTTGAACTAAATGTCAATTGTATGCCATTGAGTTGATAAAAAAATGATTGCCAACAGAAATATTCATATTAATGAGAGATTAATATGTTAATGAGAAAAGGATATGTTATAATTTGTGTCTGGGATAAACTTTTCATTACCATGCAATGTATTTCTCATGTCGTTATCACTTATTTATACACAATGTATTTGTAAATATCATGCCATTTTTGGTTTCTAAAAATGACTCTTTTAAGGAAACATTTTAAAGTTCTTTAAATCCTGCAACCTTTTGGGGGCACTATATAGTTCAATCATTATATCTTCTAAGGGAAGAAAAATAATACAATGTCAGGTGGGAAATTATTATATATAAGTATGTTTCACTGTAGTGATTTTTTTTTATTTCAAATATATTTTCTTAGAGTTTCAGGTTTGATTCTCTTGCATGTGCTTTAATATCAGTAACTATGGCAACAAGATTTTAAATGCTGTCTGTAGTATAAGTAAAGGGAAAAATGGAGAGAATAAAACCTTAGAAGAACATATCAGTCCTTTTACTGCCATTGTGAATCACAAAAATAATTTTCAGAATTGTGCTGTCACTTATGCAGGTGATGTATCTTGTATGTCACAAAGAAGTTTTGTTTTAGTTTTAACTTTAGTTTTTATTTTTTACTATGTAAGTTTCCAGTTTTCAGGATTATAATTCGGCATCTGTATACACTACAAACTAATCACCACCACCAAGTCTAGTTTCCATGTATTACCATACAGTTGACTCCTTTCACCTATTTTGCCCACTCCCAACCCCTCCAATTTCTTTCTTTTTTTTTTTTTTTTGCTGTACGCGGGCCTCTCACTGCCGTGGCCTCTTCCGCCGCGGAGCACAGGCTCCGGACGCGCAGGCCCAGCGGCCATGGCTCACGGGCCCAGCCGCTCCGCGGCACGTGGGACCCTCCCGGACCGGGGCACGAACCAGCGTCCCCTGCATCGGCAGGCGGACTCTCAACCACTGCGCCACCAGCGAAGCCCCCGTCCAATTTCTTTATAATTATCTATACTTCTTTACAGGCCTTTATATTTCATGTTATAGTTTTGTGTGATGACTGACATTAAATACATACATACACAGAGTCCATTTCCTGAATAGTGATAGGAGGAGATCTGTGAAACCAATTCCCAGTAGAACAAATATAACTGAGGAAAGTTATATTAAAGAAATTAAAATCACTGGGAATTATCCTAAAGATATAAAGCAAATGAATAAATATTTATTCAAGAAAATATACTAGGGAATTCCCTGGTGGTCCTGTGGATAGGACTCAATGCTTTCACTGCCATGGGCACGGGTTCAGTCCCTGGTCAGGGAACTAAGATCCCGCAAGCTGCTTGAGGCGGCAATAAGTAAGTAAATAAATAAATAATTTTGATTAAAAAAAAAAAAGGAAATCTACTAAATATCAGGAAGAGAAAAAGAGAGACTGTATAACTTGAGCCATGGTCTGTTCCCAGCCTCCATGCTGAACCCCTGTTCCATTCTGGGCAGCTGTCGCCAAAATGGGAGGTCTCTCTTTCCATCCAGATCTTAGTTAAGAGCTATGGAATCTCTCCAGAAGTGTGGTATCACCAGCATTTTCTCACAACCCTAGGTTCTTGTTGCTTAAGCAAACCCCAGGAAAACCTTGCCCCAGTGCAAAAACCTGCCACTGTACCTCATTCAGGGGAGGAAGACTCAAAGTACTTCAACTACCCTCACTTGGGCTTACAGGTTGGAGGTACCACACAGGGAGAGTCAAGCTGAGAAGACCAGAGGCTATTTCTAGCATCCATTTATATCCTAGGCATGTCATTATAAGAGAAGCAAGCAAGTGTTCCCAACCCCATCTTCAGAGCTCAGATTTTTTTCCCAGTGAAAGGTTTAGGCCATAAGAACAGAGGTCACCAGAGTTCTCCCCAAAAGAACTGACTTTATTTTGAAGAGCACGTAGGCAAGATTTAGCCTAGGGCCCCTTCAAAAACAAGAGAGCTTTTAATGGTAAGCAACCAAGGAAAAGGTTAATATCTTCATGAGAATGAGCTAAGCTTTAGATCAGCTAGTTTACCACAGACAACAAGGTAAAAAGATAGCCTCCTGGAACCAGGAGAAACAAAAAAACTTTCAAACTTTCAAGATAGCCTCAGAAACTACCTAGGCAAAGGAAGCCAAGTGAAGTTGGATCACTGTGTATTAATTTATGCTCCAGGGCATTGATAGAAACTATAACAATCAGCTATCAGTTTCGCTCTCTCACCCACCGCTTACCTCCTGCTGTGTGGCTGGGTTCCTAACAGGCCATGGGCTGGTACTGGTCCACGGCTCAGGAGTTGGGGACCCCTGATTTACAAGGCAGAGGAAACAGGTGCCACAAAAAGAGATCAGCCAGTTCATTAAACACATGAACAGGTAAACAACAGCAAAATTAGCAAGTCCTAGAGGCACCTTAAAAACGTTAAAGGAAACTTTTCAGGCTGAAAGCAATAAACCCAGAGAGGGAAATTCAAATCCACAGCAAACAGTGAACACCAGTGAAGGTAATTATGTAACATAAAAGACAAACAAATGTATAATGTTTCTCCTTTCTTCTCTTAGCTGATTTTTAAAAAGAATCTTGTGCAACAATTTGTATATAATTATATGGATCCATAGTACATAGAAATGTAATATATTTTACAATAAGAACATAAAGGAGGTAAGTAGAAGCAAAGCTGTATTGGAGTAAGGAAATGATACCATATAAGTCAAATCCATAGATACAAATGAAAAGAACCAAAATGATATATTAGCAGGTTAATACAACAACCTCTATAAATATGTACTTACTCTCGATTTTCTATATAAACTTTTGTCAGTGATATACAATTATATAAAATAATAACTGCCATAATGTATGGCAGACAAATCCAGCTATATCAGTTAATATCATTAAATTCTGAATGGATTAAACAATCTAATTAAGGCAGAGTTTCAGGCTGAATAGAAAACAAACAGGATCCATATATAGGCTGTCTATAGGAGACACACTTTAAATCCAAATATACAATTAGGTTGAAAGTAAAAGGATATAAAAAGATGTCATTGCAAGCAGAAACCTAAGAAAGCTGGAATGGCTATACTAATATCAGATAATATAGACTCTAAAATAAATATTTCATCTTTGTGCAAAGCTTTTATTTTAAAAATTAAGTTTGAAAGAGTATTACATCAGAAAGAATACTGTAGCAAACGTCTTATTGTAGGGATAATTTAAACCCCAAACATTAGATACATGGAGTGTTTTTTCTCTGGTTTACTGTTAAGTCATCATTTAGTTTTCTTCCTTCCTTCCTTTACTTTTTTCTTTCTTCCTTCCTTTACTTTTTTTCTTTCTCTCTCTCTTTCTCTCTCTCCCCTCCCCTCCCCCTCCCCCTTTTCCTTCCCTTCCCCTCCCTCCCTCCTTCCCTCCCTCCTCCCTCCCTCCCTTCCTTCTTTCTTTTTTCTTTCTTTTTCTTCTGCCTTACATTTTCATACTTAAACCTATATATCTAAAATTCAAAATTCTGAATCTCAGCTTTGAAAATACATATTTTATCATTTTATATATAGACTTTTAATACATTATTTTTCATATCTTCTTGGATTTTATATATTCGAATATCAAATATATAAACATTTTTCATATAAATGTCTAATCTAGTATTGTTCACATATGAGTAGAGCATTGATTAATCAATAAAAATGATTATTTTGTTCAGTATATCATTTAAAAATAGTTTATGCATATATGTTAATTTGAGAAAAAATTAAAAACAAGTTAGCAATTAATATGTTTCAAGTATTGTCACAATAGTTTAACATTAATGCATTTAATTTTTACAGCAATCTTGTATGTTAGTTTACTTTTATTTTACAAATGAGGAGCCTGTAGTATGGTGAAGTTAAATTACACACCCGTGGTCACAAAATTAGCAGCTGGTTGAACTAGAATTTTAACTCAGAAGGTCTGGTTTCAAAATCTGAGATCTAATTTAAAAGTGCTAATTTTCTCAATAAGTAGTCACATTATTTTAAGATGTCATTACATTGCTCTAGAAATATAACCTTTTTGGCCTATTAGAGGAAAGGTTGTGTTACATGATCTAAATAGTTTTTAATACAGATGGCTTCTTTTTCACCACGTGAAACTATAATCAGTATAAGTGGTTTATCATTTATAAACATTAAACTGAGTCTTTTTTTAACATCTATATAAACTGTGTCTTTTCATTTAATTCTGCAATATAATTTTGACTTTGACCCGACATACTGTCACAGAGGATTAATAAATAACAGTAGTAAATGTATGTTGAATACCTACTATCCTCAAGACACAAATATAGTTTGAACCAAAAGATACCAAATTTTATGATGAAATTTAAATCATTTCATTGCATTAAAGCCAACTGTTCATTTAGAAATATAAAATTTGAAGAGTACTGCATGTCTGTATCAAGGAGGTTATTTTAAAATTAGTTATCAAAGAAATATTAATTTAAATTGTCAATTCTTTTTACTACATAGTTAGAAATAAATACCCAATTCCATAAAATCAATGTTCCATGCCCCCCAAAAAAAGACTAGGTAGAAAAAAAAATGCATTGTCATTTTTGGATGGCACTGAGGTATACATTGACTGTTACACAAAAGCACTCATGAAATAGAATTATATCTTCTTATTCTAGCATTAAATAACTTCTTTTGATGAATGCCAAAATCAAGTTAGAAGAAACTATTAGACTTCTTTTAGAAGATGAGGTAGAATTAAACAAAATCCACTTAAGGATTTTACAGTATCTAATTTCTTCTTAATGTTCTTCTCCTATAATTATATACATGTAAAAACTATTATATAGTATATAAGATAAGGTGTTGAATTTCAGATTAGTAAAAAATAATCTGTAAATTTGCTAACTTCATATTTGAAATTTAAATGAAATTTTCTAAGACTATGGGCTTGACTAATTCATCAGAGGACTTTAAAAATAACGCTTTAATTTTTTGATTACACAGTTCAAGTGTTATATAGTATAAATTTTACTTTACCAGGGAACCCAATTTTACCAAAACATAGCCTGGTTAATTTTCTTTCCTAATTAGAATTTTCTAAGTATTCATTGTCAAGGATTCAAAAATTAATTATACCATTGTTACAGTATTTGTTTTTCATATAGCTCTGTTATTTAGCGTTCTCACAATGATATCAACTACTAATTTATCTAATTTATGTTTGTTCAATTTATTATAACATTTTATTAACATAATCACTCTATAAGTACACTAAATGACCAAGACTTTTATAATCTTAATTGGTGTATAATATGTTTCATATAGAACCTTTAATTTGCATTATTGGGCAAATGATATATTTTGTATTTCATAAATAATTTTACTTTTATTTTAAATTAATAGCAACACTGGCATATCACTTCTATTCAGTTGTGATTTTTTACTGTTTTTGTTTAAATAAATGTTTAGTAACTTAGCACTATCATAAAAATATCTTAGAAAAAATGTTCATCTATAATACAGTAAATACATCTAAAATAAATTTGTGTCCTCTGAGATGCATATTATATGCCAATTTAAAGCATATTGGAATGTTGAACAAACCAATATCCACAAGCAGATTGAGTCAAAAGCCTTGAGGGTAAGAAAATTATTTTTATCTAGGCATGAGTGATGAAATAAGTTAATGAATAGATTTTAAAAAGTTCATGACTACTTGTCAACATTATTCAAATTTATTTATTAATTAATTTACCATTTAGTATTAAAGGTAAGGACCTGGAGAAGAGAACTCAAATACACTTCTGTTATATGGTACATGTTCATTACCTTCTAAAAATTTAAGGGGAAAGTAATGCTATATAAGGTCCAAAAATCAGGAGAAATAAAAAAGACAAATATGTGTGTGTGTGTGTGTGTGTGTGTGTATACACATATATATTTGACTTCTTTAATGACTTTTACTTGATGCTTTTGACTTCTTTTTTAGTTGATGTAAATTAATTTTTGAATAGCTGCATTTACCAGTTCCTAACAAAGACTGATAAATTTACATTTGAACTGTGAAAAAAAGTTCCAACTTTTACTAACAACAACAGCAGCAAAAAGCAAACAATACAAAATAGGACAAAACTATGGTTTTCAATGGTTGGGAAAATATAATCAATATGTTAAACCCCTGTAAAGCATTTATCTATATTGATTATCTATATTGATATATCACAGTTGTTGAAAGGGGAGAAATGCTTGTGTGCAATGACATGAGTTTTATATTTAATATTAGAAGGTATAATATTATTTAAAGACAGACTATGTTAAGGTAAAGATGCATATTGTAAATCTTAAGCAATCACTCACACACACATGCACACCTGCCCATGCATACACACAGACCCACATGCACACACACAAGCAGGCTTAGCCGGTAAACATATTTAACCCAATACAAAGCAGAGAAAAAATACAAAAAGTACAAAGAACAAATTGATAAATAGAAAACAATTACCAAGATGGCATGTTTAAACCCAGAGACATAGATAATTCAATTATAAGCACATTGTCCAAACGCACCAATTAAAAGGCATATATTGTCAACAATATGCTGCATACAAGAAGTACATCTTAAGTACAAAGATATATATGTGTATATATATATACACACACACACACAACTTAAAAGGATGGAAAAATAATTCATGCAAACACTTATCAGATAAATTCCCAATTGGCAGTATTACAAAAATAAAACTAAACTTTAGGAAAGGAACTGTTACCAGAGCGCTTCCCTGGTGGTGCAGTGGTTAAGAATCCGCCTGTCAATGCAGGAGACATGGGTTCGATCCCTGGTCTGGGAACATCCCATATGCCATGGAGCAACTAAGCCTGTGTGCCACAACTACTGAGCCTGCGCTCTAGAGCCCACGAGACACAACTACTGAGCCTGCATGCTGCAACTACTGAGCCCACGTGCCTAGAGCCCGTGCTCCACAACAAGGGAAGCCACTGCAATGAGAAGCCCACACACTGCAATGAAGAGTAGCCCCCACTCGCCACAACTAGAGAAAGCCCACACGCAGCAATGAAGACCCAACAAAGCCAGAAAAAAAAACAAAAAAAACTGTTACCAGAGATAAAGGGATATCTCATAATTATAAAAGGGTCAGTTCTTGAAGAAGATTTTAAAAGTCGTAAATGTATATGCATCTATTAATACAGCTTCAAAATATGTGAAGCAAGAACCGACAGAAAATGAAGTAGAAATGAATTTCAACAGGAATCTCTCAGTAATTGTTAGTATAAGAAGACAAAACATCTTTGAAAATATAAAAGACTTAAAGTAAGGTAATTGAAATAATGTAACCACTCCAAAACAGTAGAAAATCAGTTTTCTCAAGTTCATTTGAAACATTCAAATATGTCTGAAATGATTTGAGGGATGAAATCCTATAAATCATGTTCTTGACCACAGTAGAATTGGATTTAAAAAATACACTGTTAAATACCCTCAGATTTAAAAAAGATAGTAAAATGGGAAATTTTAAAAATTAAAAATATATCTTACCAAAATTTGGAAGATAGAGCTAAAACAATGCTTGGAGTGAAATGTATAGTTTTAAAGGCTTATATTGGAAAATAGTAAGGTCTAAAATGTATGATCTAAGTTTCTATCCAAAGATGCTAGTAAAGAAGTGCAAATTAAATCCAAAACATGTAGGAGAAGGATATAATAAGATAAAAAGAGCAAGTGGTAAAGTAGAAAATAAGCAAAAGATGAAACCAATGAATCATAAATCTGTTTTATTAAAAATCCTATAAAATTGATGAACATCTACCTAGACTGATTATGCAATAAAAGAGTGAGTAAGCAAATATCCAGTGTCAAGAATAAAGATGGATACATTATTAGGGATCCACAGATATTTTAGGAGAAAAAGAAAATATGAACAGTCTTATGCCATACGTTCAACTCAGAGATGAAATATAGTTTCTTTGAGATATGCTAAAACTTACTTAAAAAAATAAGATATCTCAGTAGACTATATGTACTAAGGAAAATAAATTTATATTTGAAACCCTTCCCAACAAGAAAACTCCTGACTCAAATGGCTTCTCTGATAAGCCCTTTCAAAAATTTAGGGAAAAGTAATATCAATCCTACACAAACTCTTCCAGAAATAAAAGAGAGAAGAAGGCATTACCACTTATTTTATAAGGTCAGCATTATCCTGATAACCAAATCAGATAAGAGCATTGTGGAAAAAACAGAACTATATACCACTCTATGCCATGTGAACCTAGACTCAAAAATGAAAAAAAAAAATATATATGTACATATATATATACGTACCCACACATTAACAAAGGGAATCCAAATGCATGTGCATATTTAAAAGATAATTTAAATGAAACATATTAAAGTATATTTTAAAGACATCATGATCATGTGGGATTTATTCCAATAATGGATCACTGTTTTAGCATTCAAAACTCTCAACGTAATTCACTACTAAACAGATTACCAGAGAAGCATTTAGATAAATTTATCTTATTCATGATGAAAATGCTCAAACAGTGAGCAATAAAGGAAGCAATGAATATCACAAAAAAAAGAGAGGAAGAGAAAGAGAGAAAGGGGGAGAGTGTTAGAGAGAGAAAAGAAGGGAGGATACATACATAAAGGGAGGATGAAAGAAAAAAAGAAAGGAGGTGGGGGAAACGAAGGGAGGAGAGAGGGAGGGAAAATCGAAAAAACTGTATATAAGGCAAGGATGCACTCTCACCTTTTTTATTTAACATAGTATTAGAGATTCTCCCTAAACCAACAAGGCAATCAAAGATGTAAAACATACAACGAACAAAAAACTAAGAAGTAAACATCTCTTTGTTTGCATGTGGCATTATTGTATATGAAGAAAATCCTGAATAATATACAAAAAATAATAAAAATAATAACTGAGATTAGAGTAGTCATTTATAAATTATTTGTATTACTATATACTAGAAAATAACAGTTGGAAACAATTGGGAAATTGAATCAAAATAAAATATACCATTCAAATTATCACCCCAAAGTATGAAATATTTAGGGATAAGTTTTAACAAAATACATGCATGACCTCTGCACTTGTAACTGCAAAACATGGCTTTGAGACATTTAAAAGTCCTAAATTAATATATGGAAAGATGTTATTCATGAGTTGGCTGATTTGATACTATTAAGATGTTAATTCACACCACATTGCTGAATGAATTCAACATAATTCTAGTTAAAACCCCATCAGGCTTTTATTTTGTAGAATTATACAAGCTGATTCTAAAATAAATATGCAGTTGCAAAGGACTTGGAATAGCTAAAACAATTTGGAAAATGAAGAACACATTTGGAGGATGTACACTATGTGATTAAAACATAAATCTACAGTAGTTAAGATGCTGTGATATGGTTTGAGGATATACATGTAGATCAGTAGGATAAATTAGAGTCCACAGATGGACTCATCATGTATCAGTGATATTCAACCCTTTTGCCATGGTAATTCAGTGGAAGGAGTGGCTAGTTTTTTCAATCTTGCTGATGAAGCAACTTGATATCCACATGGGAGAAAAAAAAAACTTGGCTACCTCACAATATGAATGAAAATTAAATTTAAATGATTTATGGAACCTGAAACGTGAAAGCTAAATCTATGATACTTCTGGATTGAAAGATAGAAGAAAATCTTTGTGATCCTGAGACAGGCAAAACACATGGGCAACTGGAAAAAAAAATGATAAATTGGACTTCAAATAACTAAAAATTTCTGATTTTCATAAATGCCATTAAAAAGGAAAAGGAAAGCACAGACTGGAAGAGAATATTTGTAATACTGATATCTGATAAATGACTTGGATCTGAAATATATAAGGACTCATAACTCTATAATAAGAAGGCAAACTACCCAATTAAAAATGGGCAAAGAATTTGTACATCAAAGAACATGTGCTAATGGCAAGTAAGCACTGGAATGCTGCCTACCATAATTAGTCATAAGGGAAATGCAAATTAAAATCACAATTATCAATAGATACCACCACACACTGCTAGAATAGAGAAATTTAAAAAGGCAGAAAACCAAGTGTTGGTAAGCATATAAATTAAACTCATACATTGCTGATGGAAATCTAAAACAGTGTGACCACTTTGAAAAGTATTTTGGCAATTCCTTATACAGTTAAACATATACTGACCATAAGCCTAGTAATTGGAGTCTTGAATATTTACCTAAGATAAATGAAAGTATATATTCTGACAAATATCTGTACAAACATTTTATTGTCGTTTTTCTCATAGCTGAAAATTATAAGCAATGAAAATATCAACAGGTGAATGATAAACTTTCGATCTATCCATATAATGTAATAATACCAATACAAAGAATGATCTATTGATGCGTGAAATTACAAGAAAGATTCTCAAAATCATTGTTCTAAGTGACAAAACACAAATACAAAAGAGTATTTACTGTATCTTTCCATTTATATGGAACACTTAAAGAGGCAAATCTCATTTATAGGGACACAAAGCTCATTGTGCCATGGATGGAGAGAGAACCACCAACAGTAATAGATGGCTGTATTCTGTACCTTGATTGTGGTGATAGTTACTTGAGTTTATATATGTGTGTTAAAATTCATTGATGTGTATTCTTAAAATGGATGCATTTAATTGTGTTGCAATTCATAGTAATATTTATTTCAATAAAAGGCAGTTATAAAAATGAGAAGGAAAACTCAAGAAGTATTTGTCTACTTTTTTTCCGAGCTCCACCAGCAGCGGTTTCTCCAAATAATCTCTAGGGTCTTCTTAAAGTATGTAAAGGATAGACTTTACCAGATTTGAAAGTTTCCATTTTCAGGTTGCACCCAGAGAGGCAAAATGTACTGCATGCTGACTTACTTTTCTTCCTTATCTCTCTTTTTAATTTAATATAATTTTTATTTTATATTGGAGTATAGTTGGTTTACAATGTTGTGTTCGTTTCAGGTGTACAACAAAGTGATTCAGTTATATATATACATATATCCATTCTTTTTCAGATTCTTTTCCCATATAGTTTACTACAGAATATAGAGTTCCCTGTGCTATACAATAGATTCTTGTTGATTATCTATTTTATATATGTAGTGTGTGTATGTTAATCTCAAACTCTTAATTTATCCTGCTCCCCCTAACCTTTCACCTTTAGTAAACATAAGTTTGTTTTTGAAGTCTGTGAGTCTGTTTCTGTTTTGTAAATAAGTTCATTTGTATCATTTTCTTTTTTTAGATTTCACATGTAAGTGATATTCTTATGTCCCTTTAGTTCAGCTTCCTTATTCTGTGCAGGAGCCAGAAGACAAACAAACTAAAAATCAAATAAAGCAAAATAAAAACATGGAAGAAAAAAAGAAAATTTACAGCAACATGGCCTAGTATAATACATTTGTTAAAGGGACTCTCAAGTTGATACATAATATAATTTTGTTCTAAAGTTACTCTCTGAACCAGTTTTTTCTTGCCACTAGATGGAGTTCCATAATCTCCACTTCCAGGCATTTGAGCTCCAATCACATGCTCATTTAAGCAATTACAATAACTACTCCATTGTCATAATCATAACCAATCAAAAGTTTTCCTTGAGGTTCAAACTGCAAAGACTGCACTGGAGAGTGACGTAGGAGGAAAGAAACTGGGCTTGGATAGAGGGTTTCAGTCTGTTTTCTCTAACTTTATGTATTTCTCCCCTCCCTTCATGAGGCTGATTCTGTCCTATACAGATATAACAAGAAGGAGAACAGAGATGTAAGTGTAGCTAATGTCTTTGTGCAAGGACATATGTGATGATTCCTTCTGAATTGCATTTCAGTTATTCTTAATCCCTTAGAACACTTGTGTGGTTTTCTCAAATGTTTCTCTTTACGCTCTCCCAACTCTAATTTGATAGGGGCAGTACCTCTCATCCAGCTGGGAGCTAATGATTTCCCATTCAACTCTGGACATCCAGTGGTCCACCTTCTGCTAGGGTTACAAACGCTCTCTTGTCTGATGTTTTAATAAGGTCTAAGGAAACTTCAGTTATATTCTTTTATGGATACCTCGTTTTGCCCAGACAGAGGTGAGGGTACATTTCCAGTCTTACCTTCTAAGCTTTCATAGGTCACTTAAGTCAGCCTCTTGCCTGTAGAATTTCATGGCAATACCCACTAAAATTGCAGGGCTCACATAAGTTTTCCAATGATCCCCTGAAAGTCCTCTCAGTTGGTTGACAGTAAAAAGAAAGCACCTGTATTAGGGTTGTCCAGAGAAGCAGAACCAATAAAATAAAAATGGATCTATAGAAGGAGATTTATTATGAGGTTTCACAATTATGGAGGCTGAGAAGTCCCATGTTATGCTATCTGGAAGCTGGATGGCCAGGAAAACTGGTAGTATAAATCCAGCCAAATCTCAAAGGCTTAAGAACCAGCAAAGCCAATGATGTAAGTCCTGACCTGTGTTCAAAGGCCCAGGAGCACTGAAGTCTGAGGGCAGTAGAAAATGGATGTCCCAGCTCAAGCAGAGAGCAAATTTTCCCTTCTTTTGCCTTTTTGTTCTGTTAAGGCCCTCAGAGAATTGGCTGAGGCACACCTGCACTGGTGAGGGCAGGCTTCTTCATTCTATCTGTCCAAATGCTAATCCCATCCAGAAACACCCTCACAGACACTCTAGCAATAATTTTTTATCTGTTGTCTGGATATCCCTTACTCCAGTCAAGTTGATACATAAAATTAACAATCAGAACATCCCTACACCTTCCCCATCTAAGTGGGGTAAGGAGATCTAGAGGACAGTGACAATGTTACTTAAAAAGAATGAACCCCAAAATAAATGCACACATACATAGGCAATTTATGACACACGAGCTAAGAGTATACCATGGGGAAGGATAGTCTTTTCAATAAATGATGCTGATAAAACTGGACAACCACATGCAAATGAAAGAAACTGCATCCCTATCTTAGGCCATACACAACAATCAAAATGGATTAAACCCACAGCCAACATCGTTCTCAATGGTAAAAAACTGAAACCATTTCCACTAAGATCAGGAGCAAACAAGGTTGCCCACTCTCACCACTGTTATTCAACATAGTTTTGGAAGTTTTAGCCACAGCAGTCAGAGAAGAAAAAAATAAAAGGAATCCAAATCTGAAAAGAAGTAAAACTGTCACTGTTTGCAGATGACATGATACTATACATAGAGAATCCTAAACATGCTACCAGAAAACTACTAGAGCTAATCAATGAATTTGGTAAAGTAGCAGGATACAAAATTAATGCACAGAAATCTCTTGCATTCCTATACACTAATGATGAAAAATCTGAAAGAGAAATTAAGGAATCACTCCCATTTACCACTGCAACAAAAAGAATAAAATACCTAGGAATAAACCTACCTAAGGAGACAAAAGACCTGTATGCAGAAAACTATAAGACACTATGAAAGAAATTAAACATGATGCAAACAGATGGAGAGATATACCATGTTCTTGGATTGGAAGAATCAACATTGTGAAAGTGACTATACTACCGAAAGCAATCTGCAGATTCAGTGCAATCCCTATCAAACTACCACTGGCATTTTTCACAGAACTAGAACAAAAAATTTCATGACTACTAGGGAAACACAAAAGACCCTGAATAGCCAAAGCAATCTTGAGAAGGAAAAACAGAGCTGGAAGAATCAGACTCCTGGACTTCAGACTATACTACAAAGCTACAGTAATCAAGACAGTATGGTACTGCCACAAAAACAGAAATATAGATCAATGAAACAGGATAGAAAGCCCAGAGAGAAATCCACACACATATGGTCACCTTATTTTTGATAAAGGAGGCAAGAATATACAATGGAGGAAAGACAGCCTCCTCAGTAAGTGGTGCTGGGACAACTGGAAAGCCACATGTAAAAGAAATTAGAACACTTCCTAACACCATACAAAAATAAACTCAAAGTGGATTAAAGACCTAAATGTAAGGCCAGACACTATAAAACTCTTAGAGGGAAACATAGGCAGAACACTGTATGACATAAATCACAGCAAAATCCTTTTTGACTCACCTTCTAGAGAAATGGAAATAAAAACAAAAATAAATGGGACCTAATGAAAGTTAAAAGCTTTTGCACAGCAAAGGAAACCATAAGTTGAAAAGACAACCCTCAGAATGGGAGAAAATATTTGCAAAAGAAGCAACTGACAAAGGATTAATCTCCAAAATTTACAAGCAGCTCATGCAGCTCAATATCAAAAAAACAAACAACCCAATCCAAGGCAGAAGACCTAAATAGACATTTCTCCAAAGAAGTATACAGATTGCCAACAAACACATGAAAGGATGCTCAACATCACTAATCATTAGAGAAGTGCAAATCAAAACTACAACGAGGTATCTTCTCACACCAGTCAGAATGGCCATCATCACAAAATCTACAAACAATAAATGCTGGAGAGGGTGTGGAGTAAAGGGAACCCTCTTGAACTCTTTGTGGGAATGTAAATTGATACAGCCACTATGGAGAACAGTATGGAGGTTCCTTAAAAAACTAAAAATAGAACTACCATACGACCCAGCAATCCCACTACTGGGCATATACCCTGAGAAAACCATAATTCAAAAAGAGTCATGCGCCACAATGTTTATTGCAGCTCTATTTTCACTAGCCAGGACATGGAAGCAACCTAAGTGTCCATTGACAGATGAATGGATAAAGAAGATGTGGCACATATATACAATGGAATATTACTCAGCCATAAAAAGAAACGAAATTGAGTTATTTGTTGTGAGGTGGATGGACCTAGAGTCTGTTATACAGAGTGAAGTAAGTCAGAAAGAGAAAAACAAATACCATATGCTAACACATATATATGTAATCTAAAAAGAAAAAAAATGGTTCTGAAGAACCTAGGGGCAGGACAGGAATAAAGATGCAGATGTACAGAATGGACTTGAGGACATGGGGAGGGGGAAGGGTAATCTGGGACGAAGTGAGAGAGTGGCATGGACTTATATATACTACCAAATGTAAAGTAGATAGCTAGTGCGAAGCAGCTGCTTCACACAGGGAGATCAGCTCCGTGCTTTGTGACCACCTAGAGGGGTGGGATAGGGAAGGTGGGAGGGAGACGTAAGAGGGAGGATATATGGGGATATATGTATATGTATAGCTGATTCACTTTGTTATAAAGCAGAAACTAACACACCAATGTAAAGCAATTATACTCCAATAAAGATGTTAAAAAAAAAAAGGATTAAAGACTTGAAAGTAATATTTAAAAACATAAACCCCCTAGAAGAAAACATAGTGAGTAAGCTCCTTGACATTGGTCTTGGCAGTGTTTTGGTTTTTTTTTTCTTTTTAGATTTGAAACCAAAAGTAAAGGCAACAAAAGCAAAAATAAGCAAGTGGGACCACATCAAACTAAAAAGGTTTTGCACAGGAAAGAAAACTATAAACAGAATGAAAAGGCAACCTCTGGAATGGGAGAAAATATTTGCAATTCCTGTATCTAAGATATTAATATCCAAAATGTATAAAGAACTCCTACAATTCAATAACAGCAAAAAAATTTGATTAAAAAATTGGCAGAGGAAGTGAGTAGAAACTTTTACAAAGAATACATACAAATGGCCAACAGGTACACGAAAAGGTGATCCATATTACTAATCATCAAGAATATGCAAATCAAAACCACAATGAGTTATCTTCTCGCACCTGTTAGAATGACTGTCTTCAAAAAGACAAGAGATAATAAGTGTTGGTGAGGATGTGGTGTGCACTGTTGGTAGGAATGTAAATTGGTGCAACCACAATGGAAAACAGTATGGAGGTTCCTCAAAAAGTTAAATACAGAACTTCCATATGATCCAGCAATTCCACTTCAGTGTGGATATCCAAAGGAAATGAAATCACTGTATCAAAGAGACTTCTGCACTTCCATGTTCATTGCAGCATTATTTGCAGTAAAATACACGGAAACAACCTAAATGTCCATCAGTGGATGAATGGATAAAGAATATGTGGCACATACACACACACACACACACACACACACACACACACACACACACACACAGGAATGTTATTCATCTATAAAAAAGAAGGAGATCCTACCATTTGTGACAACATGAATGAACACTGAGGGCATTATACTCAGTGAAATCAGTCAGACAGAGAAAGACAAATACTGTATGATCTCATTTATATGTGGAATCTAAAAAAAAAAAATGTGATGGGTGTTAACTGGACTTATTGTGATCATTTCACAATATATACATATATTAAATCATTGCGTTATACACCTCAAACTAATAAGTCTATTATATCTCAATAAAACTCGGTCGGGGGAGCCTCACAGGATTTTTAACAAAATGCTATGGAAAGAAAAAAATGATCTTGTTCAATTTACTCAGTTTTCACACTTCTATACCTTCAGTAAGGGTCACGGAACTGGTTTTCCACATTTCTCTTTGTAAGTCAATCAATTGGTCATCTAGCAGGTCAGTTTGGGTCTAAAGGTGTGTTGTTTTTTGTTTTTTGTTTTTTCCTTTGCAACTTTTAATATCTCACATGAAATAGAATAAGAAGCTCACTTTTTGGAGAAAGAGCCTCATGAAGAGTTTGTGCTACTATCACTCAAGTTATAATAAAGGACTTACTGGTATAGGACTAGCCATAGTGCACATGATGACATGCTGTTATCATTTTTAAATGGTGACTGTTCTGAACAGCTAAATTGTTTTAATTTGGGGTACATTAGGCAAAGAAAGAATTTCTTTTCCTGGAACATATAACGGCAATATAATAAGTGATGCAAAAATCAATATCAAATCAATAGAATCATAATATGCTTATTGTAGCTACTTTTATTTTAAATAATCCAAAATATTTTAATCACTCTAAAATGATTTCTGTTTGGATAATAGAGTTTACCGACCCCTGTCTAGTATATCTAATGCAATCAGGTATCCTTTGGGGGATAGTGTACAGATGAATACTGGTAATTTACAGATGAATAAATGATCTCAAAGATGTTAAATGACTTGTACAAAGCTACAAAGCTAGTAAGTGTAAGTGGTGGGCCTCGATATCAACTCTAATGACTCTTAGTCCAATATCCTATTCACAAGATTGCAGATGACAATGTTTATTAGCACAATTTCTTTAAACATGAAAATTTGAAATAGAAAAAAAAATCCTGCAAATAACAAATACGTATTTTAAGAGGCCATCAATATTTTCAGATACTCAGAAAATAGAACTGAAACTTATAATACAAAATTAAAATGAACATTATATGGCCTGCAAGTAACTGTCAATTTAACTATTTAGTAAGGAAGAAAAAAGGTATATGATCACTTAAGGGGATATGAATTTTATTAAGATATGCATTAGTTAGAACTGTGAGAGCCCTTTGAGATTTGAGTTTAAAAATTGTAGTTAAAACTGCTAATGTGTTTTTTCCTTGCTAATATTTTGGGATCTTATCTTCTCAAATTTAAAATGGTACATGCTTCAGTTTTTATTTAAAAGTTCCCTTATTTTGTAATTTCTTAAAACCTAAATTCAAATGAGTTTATTTCTCCATTTAGCAATTTCATAAAAGAAATGTTATATTAATTTCTCCATAACACAACATAATATTGAGTAATAAGAGATTTTTCATTAATTAGGAAAGCACTGTAGTAGTTCTAATATGGAATTAGAAAATGTTTGTCATATTTTAAAATGACATGAAGTGATAGTAATTAGATAACACAGACTTTGTTATATTTTTTCATTAAAAAATAATAATTATTCATGTTAACAGAAGCCAAATTGCATAGAAGATATTGTTTTGACAGTTGTATGTGTTTGCTAGCGTTCCCATAATGAAATACCACAAACTGGATGACTTAAACAAGAGAAATTTATTTTCTCACAGTTGTGGAATCTGAAAGTCTAAGATTAAAGTGTTGGCAGGTTTGGTTTCTCCTGAGGCCTCTTTTCTTGGCTAGCAGATGGCGGTTTTCTTGCTGTGTTCATATACAGCCTTTTCTCTGTGCATATGTGTCCCTATTGTCTCTTCCACTTATAAGAAAACCAGTCTTATTGGTTAGGGCCCCATCCTTAAGATTTCATTTAACCTTATTTCCTCTTTAAAGGCCTCATCTCCAAGTACATTGACATTTGAGGTACTAAGGATTAGAACTTTAGCATTTGAATTTGAGGGGTGCACAATTCAGTCCATAACAGTAAACTTTATATTTTACTGTCTTCACTTTAGGCTGTGATACGCTCCAATTAATAGGTTATTTTATTTTTTATTATAATCCTAACATGATTCTTAAAGGGTTCTCTTTGTCAAAACAATTGATTTACTTTAAAAAAAAATTCATTCAGCCATTTATTAAGCATTAATTTGGTGCCTAACTCAATGTTATTAATTATTATGACAATATAAATCATAGATCACCTCCATTGGAAGAAATTCCTAAATGATGAGAAAAAATATACAAGTTTTTAAGAATTATTTCAGCAAGATATGATGTGTAGAAAATTGTAGAAAATTGATGTGTAGAAAATTGATGATATTGTTTTACTGTCTGTAAAATTCGGCAAAGATGAGGATGAACAGAGTCAAGGGCCATCCTGAAGAATAAGTCATGGCAGATGTGATCATTAAATTGTATTTCAAATCTAATAAACTGTTTGGCTCGATGAAGCCTGGAATCTGATGATAAATGTGAGGCTTTTCACCTTCTGCTATCTAATGCTGCTAGAAAGTTCATGTAAGAATATATGGTGTTTATCTTACTGAAGAACTGTAGAATTCAGTTTTGGGGAAATTACTGGGAAGCAAAAGATTAAGGAAGATTGAATTACATATATTTAATTATTTGAAATGCATTGAGGTTCAAATTTAAGACTCGCCATTCTGAAGAGAAAAACTAAGATGGAGGTTTCTGTACTAATTCTTGATGATAGCTTTGGGATTGGCTAAAATGAATATTGAAATTTGTAGGAGAGAGGACCAGAATAGAATATCATCTTATGCAGACATATATGGTTGTATTTTTTTCTTTTATCAAGCCTTTACTATCAGTATTATTCCAAGAGATTTAAATTCGTATATTCAAAAATTTGTAAGGAAATTTTGTCTTACATTGGTAATAGATTATTTTCACATGCAGGTGAGATCTGCAGTGCTGGTAGCTATATAGATATTTAAGATGAAAAATTTTAAATTAAACTGATCATTTTTCTTTCAGAATATTGAAAATGTGGATGCAACCTTAAAGAAAAATCAGGATATTATTCTTAAAATATTTGCATATAAGCAAATAATTGTTATATGCCTGTAGTATCACTGTGCACTTAAATGTATGTAATAAATATCTGCTAGCTGAGTAAAGGGATGATGAATGCAAAGAGAAATTAAGATTAATTCAACAGATTTTGTCAATAATCACAGTGAATTCACTTTCATCAGTACAGATCCTTAAAGGCACTTTTTAAACACTTGTTTATCACAGTATTAATTCAATAATCACTTCTAAAATAAAAAAAATAGGTAGTATTACGCTAATCCCTTTGTCAGGTTTCTGTCAGTCTTGGCAGAGTAGAATATGAAAAATAGACCTCACAACTATATTATTTAATCTAGAGGGAAGATATGATAAAAACTATTACAAAATTCTGTTGACTTAGAATTACTTACAAACTGCATGCACTGATTTAATGAAATTTTAATATCTGTTTCTTTTGGTAACAAAGAATGCCCCCTCCCCCCCGCCCACGCAGTTACATTTCTGTTGAGGGTTATGTTTGGGAAGAGGCAGTATAACTGAAAGACACTTTAAATCCTTGCAGTACTGTATGGAAGCATAGTTCCATCACATATGTTATGAGTGCTTCTAATGATTAATCTTAATCTTGTGACAATTCTTTTGGAACTTTTATTGGACCTCTTTCTATATTTTAAAAATATTTATATATGACAGTTGAAAGTGCAAAAAGAGATATTTGCCAACTGTCTTTTTTAGCATTTACAGGCATACTATATGTTATCTTAAATGTTAATATTTAAGTATGTCCAATGTTGGTATTAGTATGCTGTAAAAAAAAGATATTTTACTAAATATATCAGAAGATTATTATCAGATTATTATCCATAATTTATAGTATTAAAATGGTTTAATAAATTGCATTTTTGTAATTTTTATTTGACACTATTATTATAGATATATACAGAAGTGCATCATAAAAATCCAGTGAAAAGTAAACTATGTTGAAAAACAAGATCCAGGATTCTTCAACTTCATGTGTCTTCAAATAAGTTGATGATAACATAAATGATTTTCTATTAAAAGTAATAACAAAATCTAAAAACTTTAAAAAGAAATCTATGATATTATTTGCACAATGAAGAGTTAAATCTGTAGTGGTTTAAAGAAGACAATATGAATAAATTAAATTATAGACAATTGTGTTACAGCAGTAAGGCAATAAAAAACAAACAAATAAACACAGCAGAATGCTATAGAAAAAATGCTGATCTTAGATAAATGTTAGCACCAGCAGACATAGGGCACCATGCCGTAGCAAAAAAAAAAAAAAAAAAAAAAATCAATAAAAGAATTCCAAGTGAATGTTAGTAGACAGTGACTCATATCCAAAGCTTTGAAAATTTCATGTCATAGCTGTGTTGAGTGGAATGAGAAAGTACATCTTAATTCATTGTATGAAGCTTTGTGATTTTTGGAATTTGTTTTTCTCAATGTACCTTCAAATAGTTTCAATAATAGTATGCCGTTGAAAAATTGCTTTATTCTCTTTTTAAAAGCTGTGGTGATTATTTTTTAAATTATATTGTGCTAAACAAATCACTTTTCTAAATTGATCTTTCTATAGCAGAATATTCTTATAACTAAATTAATCTTTCTATAGCAGAATATTCCCAAGGTCTGTAGGACTTAATGGTTTAATAGGCGTGCATATAAAAATTGTGTTTTACTGGCTTTGTTATGCGTATTTTAGAGTCACAATACACCACTGACTTGGTGTTAAACTTTTGTAGGTCGAGTAGATCTTTGCAAGTACTAACATCAGTGAGTGAACTTATATATAATAATGTAATAAATACCATTTTAAATAGGATTAAGTACTACAAAATGCTCAAAACAATCTCAAATAGGATTTTATTAGTTTTTCTAACAAATGGAGAAAAGGAGACATAGACATTTTACAACTTGCCGACCTTGTTGTGTAACCAAGTTTAAGACCCAGATTTTTATCCTCTGAATTCTATACTGATCGCTAGATTGTAATGACTCGTGGCAGCATGTGGTAACTGATGACAAAACTATTGGTATTGCCATTTTAGAAAATTGTAGATCAAAAGAAAAAAATTTGGCATCCTAAAGCCTTCTTGCTGGAGTTAAGATTATTCTCAACTAGTGGAGGAAGGAAAACATAGGCTCAGTAAACTGAAGTATAGGTTTTAAGTGTAGACATTTCTTGATGGAAGACTTGAAAATAATGTCTATCAAAAAAAAAAATAGAATTTAGTTCCCTAGGCCAACTAGAGGCCTCACAAAGAAAATATACCATAGAAACATATTTGAGGTAGACAGAAATAGTTCTAATCTATCAAATTTTGAGCAACCTTGCACTACCCCCATATGAGCCATGACGGTGAAGTTCAGGGGACCTGAATAACTGAGGCTTGAAACCAAGTTAAAGCAAATGAAGAATTTCAAAACCATTAGTTAGCTGGTTATTTCCAAAAATTGGTTAAATTAAACTAAGACAAAGTCATCCTTAAACTCAAAAACCTTATCTTCATTATAGGTCAAAACTTGGGGACTTTTTTGTGACTATGTTGGAAAAAATACACATTTTAATGTTGGTGGAAATGGAGCTGTGATGGATAAACATTGTTTCTGAGATAGATTTTTGATTGCCAAGTAAGAATGACAAGTGAATCAGATTTTGCTCAGAATGATTGATGAAGTGCTAGTGATGCAGTAAATAATAAGTACTAGTACAATATCTTTAGTCCATAATTTTTTTTTTTTTTCTTTGCGGTACGCGGGCCTCTCACTGCTATGGCCTCTCCCATTGCGGAGCACAGGCTCCGGACGTGCAGGCTCAGCGGCCATGGCTCACGGGCCCAGCCACTCCGCGGCATGTGGAATCCTCCCGGACTGGGGCACTAACCCATGTCCCCTGCATCGGCAGGCGGACCCTCAACCCCTGCGCCACCAGGGAAGCCCTTCTTTAGTCCATATTCTAAGTTTTGTTGGGTTCATCCTGGAAGCATTATATATATGCACAGATATATATTCACATATATATCACATGCATATCACATATATGATATATGTCTGTGCTTAAATAAATATATTTGAATCTATATATACTTTATATATTCTATATATAATGTATATTCAAACATAGCTATATCTTTCCTAGAAATTTTACAGTCAGATATGAAAACTAATGGTTTAAATGTCTATATGAAAATAAAAGCAATATGGAAATCATAAAAATGTCTAAATATGCTCATATTACAGTATAACAAATTCATTTCTCCCATATGTATTACTTATTTTAAATTAATATTTATTTTCTTTTATTCTCCTGGAAATTTATTTTGAAGTTAAGTTGAATTTTCTTTTTATTATTCCTTAGCAATATAGAAAATAGCTTGTCTTGGATTTAAGAACAAAATAATCTGGACAGCATTCTGATTAGTGGATGAAATAGTTTGAGACAAAAAAATTGTTCTAGTATATACTAACTTATGTGGTGAAGACTCTGGTAATACATTAGTGTTTGTTTCTGTTAAGGGGAGAACTTAGTGAGGAGAATATCCATACAAAGTGATTTGAGATATAAAAGAACTCTATACAGTAAACTGGACACTGAAGTATATTTGATTTATAAAATGGAAAAATTACAAGGAAAATTATTATTTAGATTTGAACCTAGTGGAAAACCTAGTTTCAAACAGAGTGCTTACCAAGTCTCATTTGTCTGGTGTTTGCTTTATGTTTGCATTTTAAGGATTTGACAGAGTTTTCCTGGACTGGGTAGAAGAGAGAGAGAGGGAGAGAGAGAGAGATTTTATTGTAATAGCTAAATTATTGAAATAAGACAAGGGTCAGTGTTTTTCAGATTACTGTAAATTTTGTTAGCTAAACAAATTCCAAGATATTTTGCTGCTGAGTAAAATTTACAGTGTATTCAGTCATGCTATATGAGAAATTTTAGCTCAGGAATTTTTCCGAAAGAAAGTTTTAAATGAAACAATATGATAATTTTGATTAAACAATAAAAATCTATTTCAGAAGTAATATATATATATTTGATAAACCATTTAAAATTTTAGGATTTACCCCATTTTTTAATTTCTTTCATTATCTTTATTATTATTTCATATTTTGAAAGGTGAATTCTATTAATATTTTGGAATTAAATCTTTTGGGAGTTTAGCTTTTGGAGTTAGAGACTGAGATCGTAGTTTTCAAACTTATTTCTGAAAAAATGACTTCGGAGTTAAATATTTCTCTCTAGCTATTTCCTATGTTTTATTACAGTAATTTAGTTCTCAGTTATCCATAATCTCTTTTAAGCTTTTTTTTCTTTTGTTTGTGGAATATTTATAACTGTTTTTAGAAGTAAGATATTTTTTGATATCTCCACTTATTTGTGACTTGCAATTTATTCTAGACAGGTAATATAGATAAGTGATGTTCATTGTTTAATAATTTGAGGATTTTTATGGTCCAGCTTGTGTTCATTTTATTGTGAGTATTCCATATCAAAAATAATAAGTTTTTAACTTCAAAACATGATAAATATTAATCCATTGATTTCATGTATCCAGTGTTACTCTGAAGAAGGCCATTTCTTAATTTTTAATAATTGCATTTCATTTCTATAAGTCTTCAGAACTGTTTCTTGATGGTTTAGAAACTGACTCTACCAAGTTTCTATTTGGACGTTTTTCTTCTTTATTCTGTTTGACACTATTAGGTGCCCTTTCAAGCTGATGTTTTGTATATTTTTAAAATTAAATTTGGGCAACTCTGAGTTTTCATTTCTTCAAATATTTCTGCCAGAATATCTATCAAGTATGAGGATGACATAAATATCTATAGAGTTGAAGAGATTTACATGAGTATGATACTCTGATGCCTCTTGGAGAATTCTTTAAGGCTTCAGGTTTGGTTTTTTGTTTTGTTTTGTTTTTAAATTAAAGTAGTGGAAAATCTGCCTTCCAGAAAACAGATGCCAAATCCAGGAGAACAAGGAAATGAAGTCTGAGAGTAAAAGCTAAGGAGTAGGCCTGGAGGGGCTTCCCTGGTGGCGCAGTGGTTGAGAGTCTGCCTGCTGATGCAGGGGACGCGGGTTTGCGCCCTGGTCCGGGAGGATCCCACCTGCCGCGGAGCGGCTGGGCCCGTGAGCCATGGCCACTGAGCCTGCGCGTCTGAAGCCTGTTCTCCGCAACGGGAGAGGCCACAACAGTGAGAGGCCCGCGTACCACAAAAAAAAAAAAAAAAAATTAAGAAAAAAAAAAAAGAAGAAGTAGGCCTGGAAAGCAAAAGAACGAATCAGAACAGGAATCCAGAGAATTAGGAGAATAGTGTGTTCAAAAAGCAACTGCATTCTGTATAACTACTAGTATGATAAAGAACTTAGGTTAGATTATTTCAGACGTTAATTTTGTTACTGTTCTTACTCTACATTTTTCCCCATGCAGTAACGCTTCCCTTCCCAGCTTTCAGTTCCTCCTGGTAGGTTTAAAAAAAAAACAAGAACATGAAACCTACCAAGTTGAGTCCTGCCTCTCCCTTTGAGCCAACAAAATTCCTTCTCTTTCACATGTGAGTAAAAATTATTTGAAAATTATTAGTGTCTAATACACACGAATTAATAAATATCTTAATGGTTCATTTAGGAAATGATTTATGTCTGTGATCACCAGAAACTTCAATGTAGATCATTGACACTCTATACTATGTATTTTTTATGTAATATATGTACATATCCATATGCATAATTATTGAAGTTTTTGCAGGCCACAGACTTCAAGGTACAATTTTGCCTCAACAAAATTTTTGTAATGAATTAACGGATGAGAATATGTGAATAAACATTGCATGCTCATACTTGGGGCATACTCAACAACATCTAGGATAAGTATTGGGGCTTTATTTCTCAGAATTACAAACTCAGTAGCCTCAACGTTTTATAGGTCAAGAAAAAAGTTATGATTGTACAATATTGATTTTTAGAAGATAATGCTTTCTCTAATAGGTACAATTGAAAGCAAGTCTGTCGGAAATTGTTCTTTTTACTTCTAGTTTTGTGCTGTTTAAATTTTTTGGTGCTGTATTCTTATGGCCATAATTAAGGTGAAAATTTACTGAGAAAATTTCTGGTGGTGTCCTTTTCATTTCTGACATTTTGTAGTTAACTGAAATAAATGATGTAAAATTCAGGGGAGGATGTCTTTGTCATGTTTCCAAGGCTGTGGAACTCTCTGTTCCTGCAGTTCTAAGGCTTAATGTAAGAGCATTTAGGAAGAAATTCAAAAGATAGCTCTTCATCAGTATTCTGCATCTACTAAGCCAAGCTAATTCTTATTTTGGCTTAGACTTTGTCTATATAAAGACACAGGATCTAAAAACCGAATTTATGCGGAAGTAAAACATATATCCATTTACAATGATATATATATATATACACACACACATAAATATGTACATATCATATGTATATATTTATATATAATAAAGAAGATATGTTTAAATATTTATACATTTCTAGTATAACACGTTCAAATTTACAAAACATGATGCTCATTTAACTGGGATTGATAGATTCTAGACTTTTAAATTGAAAGCATATATTCTTCTCTTAATGTTCTTATTAGTGTCAGCTGATTCATATGGACCATGCTGATAATAAGCAAACCAAACAGCTGAGAAGATGATCATTAAAATCGTTTTCACTTCTCTCCTGAATTTGGATAAACCTGTATTATTTTTCACATTTATTTTGGTCAAAGGACAGTAGAAAAAATGTAATCTAATATTAAAAATTCAAAGAGTACTCATTTATTTTTGCTTAAACTAGTAATGATCTCAATACACAAACAAATACAAACAACAAAGAAAACATACCTCTTATCCTGCTTTAAGAGGCAATAAAAGGCAATGGAATGGGTGTGGGTTTCAGAGGCAGATGTTCAAGTACAAATCCCAGCTTCCCTATTTACGAGATATGACTTTGAGCCATATAACTAACTCTTATGCCTCAGTATCCTGCACAGTAAAGCAAAGAATAACATCTACCTCAAGGGATGGGGTTAGGAGTAAATAAATTCATTTCTGCAAAGCATGTTGCAAAGAGCTACACCCAAAATAAGCACTTGATGAATATTAACATTTGTTATGTTGTTCATCTTTAAGGATGAAACGTATTCATTTATACAGTCTGCAAATATAAATTAAGCTTCAATGATGTAAGCATATATTTGGTATTGAGAGTATAAGGGCAGTTCAGTCAAGGTTCTTTTTTTTTTCCTGGTAAAATTTAGCTAAACTAACTAAAAATATACATGAATGTATATAAAGTAGATGTGTAAGTATTTGAAGGTGCATGATATAACAGATATTCTAGGAGGTAACTGAAAAAACTTTAGGTTTGGGGAGTGTGGATGAAATGTATTGCACCTGAGGTTATCACTGTGACCAGCTGCTGAGGCTAGTGCTCTATAAGCCCGTGCTGCTGCAGTGTCAGTACTACCATCTCTGGGGGACTTGTAACAACAAAAGCCCTGAATAATTTAACTATCCATTTTTTTCTTTTACTTCATCAAACTTCACAGTTTCAGAATGGAACATCTGATTGGCTGAGGTAATGAGCCTAAGATTTAACAACCAGGGTATTGGGAAAGATACTATTATTTTCTGCTTAATTGGAGGAGATAGAAATAAAACTAGTATTTGTAAGGAAATGCTAGAGGTATAAATATAGAAGTGTGGATTCTTTTGAGGCATCAAGAATAAGTGAGATAATTCTAACTGGGACAAAGAACATTTCATAAGAAGCAAGTCGAGCCAATTTTGTGTGTGTGTGTGTGTGTGTGTGTGTGTGTGTGTGTGTGTGTGTGTGTGTGTGTGTGTGTGTGTGTGTGTGTGTGTGTGTGTGTGTGTGTGTGTGTGTGTGTGTGTGTGTGTGTGTGTGTGTGTGTGTGTTACGCGGGCCTCTCACTGTTGTGGCCTCTCCCATTGTGGAGCTCAGGCTCCGGACGCGCAGGCTCAGCGGCCATGGCTCACAGGCCCAGCCGCTCCGCGGCATGTGGTATCCTCCCAGACCGGGGCACAAACCCATGTGCCCTGCATCGGCAGGCAGACTCTCAACCACTGCGCCACCAGGGAAGCCCGAGCCAATTATATTTATAGTTGTTTAGAAGAAGTGGGTTTGGGACTTCCCTTGCAGTCCAGTGGTTAAGACTCCATGCTCCTAATGCAGGGGGGCATGGGTTCCATCCCTGGTCCGGGAACTAAGATCCCGCATGCCACACTGCGCGGCCAAAAAAAAAAAAAAAAAAAGGAAAAGAAGAAGTGGGTTCAAAGGGTATTCTATGCAAGAGAGAGAGGGTGATCAAAGCAAGGGTTAGATGCAGACTATGCTGTGTATGCCTAAAATTGAATATAACTATTTCCACTGGATCCCAATGTGGCCTGTGTATGTGTGTGTACACTAAGGATGGAGATTTGTGTATGATGACGGTTGAGCATGAAGTGTTAACAAAACCAAAAAATAATGAGTTATATGTGTAAATAAAAGACAGTTAGATTTTATCCCAGACTATTGAGAAGCAATTGAAGGTTTTATAGATGACATACATCAAAGTAGTTAAATTTTAGTAGGGCCATTCAGTTAATAAGTTGGAGAACAAATTTATGCACAGAAGGCTAGGGGAACAGTCCAGAGGAAGAGAGGATGTGTCTGTGAAAGACAGTAAAGGAGAAAAATTAAAGAAAATTTTAGTAAAAATATTTTTGGATTTTATTAATATGATTTTAATAACTAATATATGCTGGTAGTTAGAAAATCAGATGTATTCATTGGTTTGAGATTCAGGAATTTACAGAATTGTAGTGTGATTCAAGAGATAAACAAGAAGGCAAGCATGTTTCCAGAGAATGTTCAGTATGGAACATTTTGAGTTTAGATATTTATTGGATAGGTATGTTTCATATATAGACACAAAAAGGAGAATAACTTTTTTCCCTAGAAAAATATATTTATAAATCAATAGCATTTAGGAGATCATTTAAATCCTCCTCCAATTGACTGAACCCAGTGAGAATTCTACTGGCAAGTGAGCCCAAAGGAGGCTGTCCTCAAATGTCAGATTCCCTCCTGGGTCAGCCCCCCTTGGCTCAGTACACAGAAAAGAAGCATTGAGAATGGTTCGTGACCAAGGACAAAAGCAAATGGGCTTGCCCAAATATCCATTTGGCATCCAGATGACTTACTACCCATACAATCACCAATTACATACTATCTAAGGATACAATTTCAGAGTAATCCAAGGTTCTCTTTTCCTCATTATCTCCCTTATCTGTATACCAGTTATCTATGATCACATCATATCCAGAAGCCAGACACTTCTTGTTATCGCCACAACAAACACTGGTTTCAAGGAATCGTAATCCTTCATCTGTGTTACTAATGTAACATCCTAACTGGTCAGCCTGCAAACACTATTGCCAGTCAGGCCGTGTGTTTGTTCCTTACCCTTCCCCCAGGGCAGTTCAAAGCAGTATCTTCCATTTTAAAAATCCCTCAGTAGCTTTAAATCACATCTACAGAAAAAGCCAAAGTCCTATGTTTGTTTATTTATCAACCTGTTTATTTTTGGCGATCTACCTGCTATCTACTTCTACAGTATCATTCAGTACCATTCTCCTCCTTGTCAACCACAGTTCAGCCACATTCTTCTTTCTTTCCTCCAACTATTCTGATCCCTTCCTGCCTCAGTATCTCTAAGCTTGCAGGTTGTTTTCTTCCTGGAATTCCCTCCCTGTATCTTCATAGGGGGCACCCCTCATTCAGCTGGTCTCTGTTCAGAGGTCTCTTTCTTGAGAAGTTTCTCTAAATCCCCTTCCAAAACAATCCCATCCCATTCCACTTACTCCTATTTTTTTGACCCTGATGATTTTCTTCATAGCACAGCAGTATATGAAATATTATGTATGATATGTTTACTGGTTTAATGTGTGTTATACTCTGCATCGCTCCCTGCTGAATCACAAAATTTACAACAATGTTTGGAACGTAATAGGGACTTATTTAATAATTATTATGGTAAATGAATGTATGATAATCATCACAGTTAATTTACTGGCAGGCAGGTGGAAGCTAAACCAGTGACTATGTTCTAGGTGCTGCTCATATATCAAATGTATTTGATATTAAACATAAATAGATCACCATTTGGGTATTTTTTTAAATGAAATAGTAGAGAGAAGTAACTCTCTACTATTGAAATACTAATGAAATAACTAGAGGGTAAAAAGAACAGAGTATACACTTGTCTGATCTTGCTATCTTCCAGACCTGATTACTCACTCTTTCTCCTGATTTACTCAGTATTTTGTGCGATCTTCTCACAGTGTTAAGTTCCTTGAGCCAGGGGCCCTATCTATCTACCTATCTATCTAGAATTACCTGAATAACAAGTTATAGCCAATAAATAAACTCACATTTGATTATATCATATAAACATAATCTACATTTATATCTAAGTTTCCTTTGAGTGGCTAAAATGACATTTAAAAATGAAGAGCTAAGAAAAATATACTTAATCACTTTTACACTATGATTAGACCAACTGCTTTGAGGATCTATTAATTTATAGTTTAAAAGGGAGCATGGAATTAGGAAGTAAGATGGAATAAGGTTTAGGAATATAAAATAATGGAAGATGCAGAGGTCACCAGAATCTGTGATTTATTCTCTATTTACTGCTCCTAAAATGGATTTCCTACATGTGTTCAGCACTTATGTTCAGAAATGTTCTTGTGTCAGTTATCACCATGTAGCCACTGGAATGCTCCCAGGAGAGAGATGATAATTTCTAACTTTCATGTGTGGACCTTCATGAGGAAGCAAATGTGTCTGTTTGATGTGTAATTTTTAGGAGTAGAGTCAATTCAAATGACTGATAAGTCTATTTTCAAAAGACAGTAGTATACATTTTTGTTGCAGAAAATGTGTTCTTGTGGAAGGAAGAAAATAAAAACTACGAAGCATGAAACAAGGTATTTTTGAATGCACATTTCAGAGCATTGTAGATAATGAGTTCCGATTGGGAAAACTCTGTAAGACTGTGAAGGTTCAGTGCAAACAGCTAAGAGAAATTATCTGAAAATTTACAGCATTTTAAGCAGAGCTATCAATACTTTGGCCTTCTCCTATGAAGCAGAATATTCTCACCCCAAATTCTATTTTCTTATCTGATTTTGGTCTTGGAATAGAAGTTACCTTCTAATTGATTGGGCATTGAACAGTCTGTTACTTCACAGGTAACTATTTTTGACCTGAAACAAATAGACTGCCAGATATTTTTCCAGCAAAGACGGATTTATTCAGGATCGGCAGAGAATGACAGTTTTGGGCCAACAGCCATGGTGAGCCATGTGCAAGGCCCCAGAAGGCAACAAAAAGAGAACACTTTTATTGGGAGGGAGAGAAAGTTGGGAGAGCGCTAGTAAACAAAGAGTTCATGGCTTTTCATTGGCTGAGTCTCTGCCAGGAAAGAGAAGTCTTTCTTTTCCCTTTTGGGCTCTGCTGTCATCGTAGGGCATGAGAGCTCCCCCTTCTGGTCTCCCAACTCTAATTAATTGAGGTCTCTTAATTTTTTTTTTTTTTTTTTTTTGCGGTACGCGGGCCTCTCGCTGTTGCGGTGCACAGGCTCCGGACGCGCAGGCTCAGCGGCCATGGCTCACAGGCCCAGCTGCTCCGCGGCATGTGAGATCTTCCCGGACCTGGGCACGAACCCGTGTCCCCTGCATCGGCAGGCGGACTCTCAACCACTGCGCCACCAGGGAAGCCCCAAGGTCTCTTAATTTTTTACATTTTCTTCTTTTGATCAAGTTCTTTCTTGGAAACCTCGCTGACTAGGTGTCAGGTTTCAGCTGCTTTCTGTCCCTCAAAAGGGAAGGATCTTCCCTGGGTTAGTGTCTCACATCAGAGAGAAAGTTCACAGATTGGAAACCTATTAAGGTCACATTCAGGTAACAATGAGGGGCAGGAGAGAGAACTCTCAGGCACTTTTTATCTGAAGTTCATATGTTCTCAAGATCAAAGGCTTTTGAAATCATCTGAATTCTGTCATCATCAAAGATTTGGTGACAAACATCCAGCTAGTCTTGGGAAAGCTGTCTCATCAGATGTCATTTGCTTCAGTTTGGGAAATCTTTACTTTTAGGTTACCAGTTGACATGCAGGTCTAGTCAAGGTTTGGTGCTTTCTTTAGGTGTGTCACGTGAATCCAAGAGTCTGTTTCCTAAAATTGGGTGGCACAAGGGTTTGTTAGCAGTACTTCAACCAGCAAGGTTGAAGGGGTTTTTCCAATAGATAAAATCTCAAGATTGCAAGGTATGAAGCTTAAGGCCTTCATCTCCTGAGGACACACTGTGAAAAGACTGCTGTACCAAAACATGGTTATTTTTAATAGAAGCAATTAGGTCCTTACATTATTGAAGTCTCTCTCCTTTTATTCGTGTGGGTCAAAAGAAGCGGGTGCCAAGTGCAGTGGGTATCCTCTATCTCAAAGGGTGAGAGTTTATGAGTTCCAAAAGGGTGGATGTGAGATTTAGAAGGACCAACAGCAATGATTTTGGCCAAAGTATTTGGAGGGCCTCTACAAAGTATGCCAAATGAGTCTTAGAAATGCCATTATTGCATTAGACTAAAGCAAAGGATTGAGAATGGTTGGCACAATGAAAGTGCTGTAAAACTAGCCAAACAGTGCAGACTTGTCAGAGCACCTGGCCAGTAAAATGGGTTCCTTGATCTATGGAGTTTGAGAGGAGTTACCCAGGTAGGAATAATCTTTACCAATAGGACCTTAGCCACGGAAGAGGCAGTAGACTATCTGCAAGGGAAGGCTTCAGTCCAGTGTGGAAACATACAGACCATGACTAAAGCATATTTATATCCATGAAACAGAGGAAGTTGTGTGAATACACTTGCCAGACATTCAGTGGTCCATTAGGCCATTTAAAATGACTGGAAGCAGTTTTCCCTGGGTTGTACTTCGGACAAGTGGGACAAGTGAGGCAGGCACTTTTTGCAGCTTTGTTAATGTTTCCCCACCATATTGACTCATGAAGGCTACCGTTTTGTCAGTAGACTAATTGTTTAATGCATGGACAGTAGTGAAGAGTGGGAATTTTAGTCTCTGGTATGACTGGGTTGTTATTTGGTCCAAACCAGAGCTTCCTGTTTCTATCAGACCAACAATTGTTGAATTCCCAATCTTGTTTTTCCTTTTCTGAGGCCAATTATTGGGCTTCTTTAGCCAGTTTTTCTAAATTATTATTTGGAGAAATAGCCCGTTGGACCATGACAGAGGTTTGGCTGCTGTTGAGTCCTTAAAGGGTAGCATTCCTTGCAGAAATATCAGCAAGGTGCGATTACCCTTAGCTTCCACAGAATCAAGTTTAGAATGCCCTGGAATCTTAATGATAGCTAAAGCAGTGATTTAAAGTATTGCATCCAATAATTCCTGAACATAGGGACCATTTTTAATTGTATTGTCACTGGAAGTAAGGAGGATACGTTGCTTCCACACTATCCCCAAATCATGAACTACTCCAAAAGCATATATACTATTAGTATAAATATTGGCAGTTTTGTTCTTGACTAAAATATAAGCTCATAAAAGACTGTATAACTCAGCCTGTTGTGCTGAAGTAGCAATATGTAGAGATGATTCCTCAACAACATCCAAAGGAGTTGTAGTAGCATTTCCAGGACAATATTTACCATTGTCACTTTTAAATAAGAACCATCAGTGGACCATGAGAAGTCAGCATTACCCAGGGGAGTTTCCTGTAACTCATCACAAGGAGTCAGGAGGTAGTTTGTTAGCGTTACAGTCGTAAGGGACTTCATCAGTGATGTGGAGGGAAGTAGCCAGATTAAGGTTATTACAAAGTAAAAGAGTTATGTGAGGAACAGTTAATAAAAGACCTTCGTAAGAGATGAGGCAGCTGGCTGAGAAATGCTGACTGTGATGAGAAGTACTGCTTGAGGTACAAAAATGGTTAGAAGAGATCCCATGATTTTCTCTGTGGCTTTAACCAAAAGGGCAGTGGCTGTAATGGCTCTAAGGCAAGGGTATATCCCCATGCCATAGGGTCCAGTTGCTGCCTATAATACCCTATCAGTTGATAGTGGTCCCTGTGTTTTTGGTTGGGTCCCCCCAGGGCATTCCCTTCCTTTTCATATACAAGAAGGAAAAAGGGAGTCTGATCATTGGGATGCCAGAGGGCAGGTGAGTTCATCAGACTCTCCTTTAAGGTCTTGAAGGCTGTGTTATCTGGTTCTTCCCATAAAATTGGATTGGGATTGTTATTGTTGAGTAAAACATATAGAGGTTTGCCCATAAGAGAGAAATTTGGAATCCAATTTCAGCAATAACCAACTGGCCTGAGAAAACCCCACAGTTGGCACTTAGTTTTGGGCTTTAAGACACCATGAAATCTATTGGGATGTGGGTGTAGCACTTGTTCTGATATCCAGTGCCCTAAATATTGAACCTGAGTTTGGGCAAACTGCAGTTTTCTTGGCGTCCTTATGTCCCTTTAAGGCTAAAAGCTTTAGCAACTGGACACTGTCCTCCTGTGAGGAAGCTTGAGAAGGAGAGCAAAGAAGCAAATCATCCACATTGCAACAAAGCATCCAGATCAGCCTTCAGGACTTTCAGGAAATAGGGACTCACAGTATAACACTCAGGAATCACTGTTCAGGTGAATTGTTTTTCTTCCCGAGTGAAGGCAAAAACGGTATTGGCTATCTTCATCAACTGGAATACTTAAGGATATACTGCATAAATCATTTATAGTAGAGAATTTGCTTTCAGTGGAAATGGATGTTAGTAACCTGTGAAGGTTAGGAACAACAGGGTATCAAGGGATAACAGTGTTGTTTATTGCTGTGAGGTACTGGACAAACCTCCACCCTGGGCCCTTAGATTTTTTTCACTGGTTTAATGGAGGTGTTACAGGGCTAGTGCAGGGGATAATGAAACCTTGGGACGTCTATTATGGGCCTTATGCCTCACAGGGCTTCTTGACCTACAGGATATTGATTAATTTTGGGAAGAGGTTTTGAGGGGTCTATTTAAATTTTGCTGGGAGGTGGCTGTGAATTTTGCCAACATCAGTTGGAGATTTTGCCCACAAGGAAAGTGGTAGCTGATTCAAAAGGGACAAATGATCAGTGTTGCCAGAATCTGCTCTAGTTCCATCAGAAATGGAACAAATGAAAAATGTCAAAGGGTCATTTAATTCACCTAGTTGGTTACTGTGATGACTACTGTCAATTTCTAGAATTAGAAGCATGATGCTTCTCTAAGAAGTATCAGCCTAATAAACGTATAGGGGTGGAGGAACTAAGGAGAAAAGGGTGAGTATCTCTCAAAGGGCCCAAACAAAAAGGAATAGATTCGGGGACAGGAACCTCTTGAGGTTCATTAGAGATGCCCACTAGTTGAACTGTTTTAGTACTCCGAAGCAGGAGCTGTTTCATAGTAGCAGGGCTGAGCACTAAGAGTGTGGCTCCAGTGTCAGTTAGGACTGGAAGAGATTGATCCCTAATATGGAGACAAGTTCCTCCAAGCCAGTCAAGAGGGAGGATTGGGAGGAAGCCCAGTAGTTCCTTGTAGTCCCATCATTAGGGAGGACTTTGGAAAGGCTGGCTAGTGAGCTGAAGGTATCTAAAGTGCTTAAATTTGTAAAGATCTCCTTTCCAATGTTTTGCCTCTTTTCAATAGTAGCAGAAACTAGGTGGGGTTTGGTTTCATTTAGGAGCCTTCATTTGCTGGAGTTTAAGATTAAGAAGTTTGGTGGTTTTCCTTAGCGGTGACTCATCTGGAGTGCAAGAGAGCTGGTTGCCAGATTAATTAAATGTGGAGTGGACATAGTTTCCCATTCCATCCTGGTCCTTTTTACTGGAAGGGAAAGGTCCTGGTTCAGCCCCATTAATAAGCATAGAGTTAAAAGCTACTCAGGTGGAATCAACATCTGAAGGAAGACTAGAATTTTCTTTTAAAACATTCTGAAGTTGACTGTAAAAATTATGAATAGGTTCTTTAGATGTTCGTGTGCACACTTGAGTTTTGTTCTAATCAACAGGCTTTCAAATAGCGCTAAGAATTGCTCAATGAAATTGCCTAGCAGTTGCCTGAATGTGATCGTAAGTTAGCAGGCTGGTCTCCCAGTTCTAATTCTAGAGACTTTTCAAGACTTACCCAATTAGCAGTTTTCATCCAGTGCTGGCCCTGGCCTTTACCAACAAGCATAAGAACTAGGTGATGTAAGTCAGAGAAACCAGGTTGATAAGTGTGGATGGCTATATTAAATTCTTCAGCAAATCTATGAGGATCTTTGATTACTTTAGGAAAATCTTTGACTATGTCTCACAGTTCAGCTTTAATCCAGAAAGTATGAAAAATTAAAAATTTAGCCTCTGGATCCTCAGAAGGCTTAATTTTAAAGGGACAGGTTCTGACGAGTCAGAGAAAAAGGGAGTGGGGAGAGTTTCAGAGAAAACGGGAAGTTTGGCGAGAGAATTAGTATGGGAAATTTGGGAGTATGGTGGAGGTGGAGGTGGAGGTGGTGTAGAAGGGAAGAAGGAAGATAGCTCTGGAGGCTGAGTCTGGCCAGGAGGTGCTGAGAGAGACAAGATAGTGCCAGTGACAGAGTCTGAGGGGAAGCCAAGGAAGAAGATTCTGAGGCTGCAGGAGCCATTTTATCTTTCTTTAGTCATTTGTTTGCCTCAGTTAATCTTTAAAACTTTATTTTACAGAGGCAATTTTAGATTCCTAATAATGCTAGGAAGCTTCAAAATATTAATTGAAATAAGCATTCCACTCAGTTCTGGAAACTTTCAAGCTATTGTAGTCCAGTACAGTTTTAAGTAAATTAAGTTTGGGTATTTCAGAAGTTCCCCATAATGGCAATTGATTTTCTAAATTGCCTTTGGTCAGGTTTGTCCATTCAGTTAGAAATGTACCTGAGGAAGGACCATGTTTTTAAACGTAAAATTGGCCAGATTCCCTGGGGGGAGGGAGTGAGGCTCCCTCAAGACACTTAGATACTGGGATGCCATTTCCTAGAGGTTTTTCTTCTAGAGTAAAGAACAATTTTCAAACAGCTTAAATAAGTTTACAGCACAAATGGCTTAATTTGAACAGTTTACAAGCCATCTTAGCCAGTCTTAAGACAGCTTGGTCCCAGAGGAGCCAGGCCAAATGCTCTTTTTTTAGGCACTCTCCAGAAGATAGCCCTTCCAAAGGAATTGGCCAAAGGCAGAAAAAATTGGCATTGTTTCAGAGAAACAACCCCTGTTCCGGAAGGAATGGTTTGAAGACTAGCCAGCTTCTGTGAAACAGTCTGATCTCCAGTCAGACCAAAGTGCCAAAGGAGTATTCATATACAAAACAAGGCCTTAACCAGAAAGATGAAACCTTTAAAAAGATCCTAAGTAAAGACGGGAGAGCTTCAAACACAAAGAGCATGTAAGCTCAGATCCAAGAAAAAGAAATACCTTCAAACTCCAGGGTTTTGTGAGATAAGCATTGAGCACAATGGGCTCAATCATGGGTACCTCACCTGTTTTCTCACCAACCCTGGAGCTGCCGCGTTCTCCAGCATAATGGGTTTATTCGGGATAAGCAGAAAATTGCAGTTTGGGGTCTGCAGCCATGGCGAGTCATGTGCAAGCCACCACATGGTAAGGAAAGAAGAACATTTTATTTATTTATTTTTAAATATTTTATTTATTTATTTATTTTCTTTATTTTTTTGGCTGAGTCGGGTCTTGGTTGCAGCATGCAGGATCTTTCGTTACAGCGCACGAGCTTGTCTCCACTTACGGCACTCGGGCTTCTCTCTAGTTGTGGCGGGCGGGTTTTCTCTAGTTGTGGCGCACAGGCTTCAGAGTGCGTGGGCTCTGTATTTGTGGTGCTCGGGCTTAGTTGGCCCAAGGTGTGTGGAATCTTAGTTCCCCAACGAGGGATTGAACCTGCCTCCCCTGCATTGGAAGGCAGATTCTTTACCACTGGACCACCAGGGAAGTCCCAAGAAGAACACTTTCATAAAAGGGAAAAGGAAGTTAGAGGGAATCGGAAACAAACAGACCATGGCTTTTTGTTGGCTGAGTCCTTGACAGGAAAGAAGAGGAATCTCTTCTTCCTGTTGGGCTCTGCTGTCTTTGCAGGGTGTGAGAGCTCTAACTTCTGGTATCCCACATCTACTTGACCAAGGTTTCTGTTTATTAATTTTTAAAAAATCAATAATAACACTATCTTAAAAATCAACTTGACATTCCTTGTTATTATTTTTCCACTTTCTGGTAGATATTTACATTATAGTCAGCCATCTCCGCCCCCCGACCCACATATCTCTCTTGTGCAAATGGCACCCTGTCTAGTGACAGGCCTGGGACACATAGAAGCTATGTAGCCTTGGCCACCTTAGTGCTAAACTCAGAAGCTATCATGCTGCTTCTTGCCATTCATCTGATTCTATTTGTCTGCCATTTTCTCCTTATTCCAGCTACTTGTTCTTGCAATAATTTATGTAAATATTCTCTGAGATTCAAGGAAAAAGAGATAAGAAACAAAAAGATTTGGGTTTCCTGGTCTGAGACATTTGTCATTAATAGTGTAAGTAGAGTTGATATGTTTTCATAGAATTTTTTCCTTCCTGTCAACCTCTGTAGATATATTTTTGACAATATCTAGATTCAGAATTCAGAGTTGCTAAAATCTAGCTTTGGCCCAGGAACCTTGCACTGATATCACAGATAAAGCTTCAACCAATAAAAATGACTAATATTAATTTAGTGTTGTCTTCACTCAGCAGAGGACTTCAAAATGAAAAGGAATTTGTGGTGCTGCAATCCTCTGATATATACTTCTCAAATTAAGTGACAGTTCAATTTTTATTGGACTTATTTTACCAGTGAAGACTGGCAGAATATACCACCCCCAAATTCGCTGCTCTGGCACGTTGACTATTTTGAGTTAAAGGCACTTGCAAAACAGAAAATGCAAGAAAAACACTATGACCTTCCTTCTTTTTCTTAAGAGCAGAAGATGAATTGCCCATGCAAAAGATGTCCTTCCTATGTGAGCAGGACCTGATGGGGCCATCCGGGAACAGACCCCCACCCCCCACCATGTCCTCCACCTGCTTCTTATCTGTAGAAAATCTTTAGCCTCCTAGGTTTTCCCCGAGTTCCAAAGAATAAATTTAATCAGAGAAGTGAGAAAATGCAGAAAGAAAGGAAAACAGCCAGGCAAGACAGAATAGTAATAGTTTTGCCATTAAACAAAGTCAAGAACCTTTAGTTCCTTCTCAAGGGCTACAGATAATATTCTGAGCCATATCCTTGAGCTGTTTTTCAGATACTAAAACCCCTGCCAGGTGGAAGAAGTTAACTGTATGCTGCCCACAAGCATGTAGACCCCAGACTTGTTGGAACCAGAAGGTTGATGATGTTGACTCCCGATTACCTCACCACCAGCCAATCAGAAGAGTATCCATGAGCTGATCATATACCCCACAACCCTTCTCCCTCACCCTGGCTTTAAAAACCTTTCCCTGAAAGCCACTGGGGAGTTTGGGTCTTTTGAGCACTAGCTGCCTGGACTCCTTGCTTGGTGCCCTGCAATAAAGGCTACACTTTCCTTCACCACAACCTGGTGTCAGTAGATTGGCTTTACTGTGCACAGGTGAGAAGACCCAAGTTTGGTTTGGTAACACCTGTATCAGAAGGAAAGTAACATTCTTATCATCAAGGACAAGAAGCTGAGACCAAAAGAATTCTGTACAAACAGATCTTGTTAAAATAATTCTTATTTTCTTTTAGCTTTAACACATAATTCAGTTATTTTTCCACTATTGCCTCTCTTCGTTCATCCTAATAGACTTAATCACTTATTTGGATGTTCATTCTTTATGAAGGTTTCCATGTCACATGAAACTTATATATCTGAATGCTTTTCTCCTGTTAATCTGTTTTACGTCAGTTTAATTCTCAGGGCCAGAGGAAAACCTTAAGAGTATAGAGGTGAAAGTTTTGCCCCCTGTACAGTGACAAGGCACTGTTCTTCTCAATGGAGAATTAAAAGAGGTATACGACTTGGCACATTCTATTAAGATTTTTATATGATATTTGGGGGAGACAAGGCAAAATGAGATATGATACACTGTGTAATTCATATCAGTGTATTGTTAAATATAAAGGGCTATTAAAATATAAGACATATCAGTTATGGTAAGAAAGAATGACTTGTTTTTACACTTGAAAGTTCTTTCAAAATACAAGATTATAGAATATAGGAACAAATGAGTTCAGAAGAGAGGAACAGTGTAAGAAAATGCCATAACCAAAGTTGAAAACTCTTGTGAAGGAAATCGTCACTTACCAATAAACAGCAGCACTTGACTGATTGAACAGCAGAATAAAGATATGCTATATTCAGAAGGGGATTGTTTTTAAGACAGTGTAATAGTTCTAGGAGTGACTTAAGGAAATGTGTTTGGTAAAAGTGGGAAAGTTTGAGAGCCTTTAGGAAGGGTTCATATAGGGAGATCTTATCAAGTATCTTCTGTAAGTATCATTTATTATGTGTACCAGGTATTGTGCTAAACAAGATTTAGTCCCAGTTTATCATTACACAAACCACGTGGGTTTCGTATTACTATTTAAATAATAATGATAGAACACCGAGGCTCTAGGACATTAAATTACCAATTCAAATAGTTAAATAACAGACTTGGGATTCAATTTCACTTTTTTCTGAATCAAAAGCTAGTAACTATTTCTAGTAAGGTATGTTAGTAATGAACTATTCTATCTCCTTAAAGTGTTATTGTTTAGTACTTTATTCTTAATGGTTTATATAATATCCTTAGTAAGGATATATTATAAGAATATCAAAACAAATATTTTAACACACTGATCATTCAGTTAGTCTGACCTTAGCAAAGCAGTATCTAAATCTCTAAAATGATTAGGTCACAGGAACCTTGGGAGCAAGTGCACATCTAATGCATCTCATTTGTCTTAAACTGTGGTTAGTCAGCATTCTGACCTTCTATTCACAGGGTGGGTAATTGACTGAGTTGAGAAAATCATTTGTTTGACCTCTGTGGGAGGGAGTTCCATCAGACTTCTGGCACCAGAAGGAACAAAGTTATGATTAAATAACCACAACCTCCAACAGCTCTGAACGTATTCCTCTCACTTCATATGCTGCAGCTTTGTTCCAGTATCTCTGCTCCTGGCCAGGCACATCCTGTTCTCCCTTCCAGCCATAACTCAATCCTGTAAGGGACACCAGCACCCTCACAGCCCGATCTGGCTCAGAACCCAATATCTTTTCTCCTTCTGGCACCAAAAGCACCTTCTCATTCCAACCTCATTCCCTTTCTATGCCTTGTCTTTACTTTTATCTTGGTACCCTTCCAACTGCCCATTCCAATTCTTTTTCCTACTCTGTCTTAAATTTTCCTCATTTTTCTTCTGATTCCAAGGCCATAATCTTTTCTTCCTCCTTCCTTTTTTTCTCTCAGTTTCTTCTCTTTCCTCTAATTATTATTGTCTGCTTTGTTTTTATTCATATAATTTGCCTAAACCCAAATATTTAATGTTCCTGCAGACTAAAACCCAGTGCAATATTTGTTGATAAAATATTTGCAGACCATATAAAGGTAGCACTTTGGGGGGTTATTTCTATAAACTATATATTAGCAGATTACAGCACCTCAGTATAGAACCTAAAGAAAACAAAGGAAATGTACTAGATATATGAATATTGCCATATGAATTTAGCATCTGAAGGGCATATTATAATGTAATCATATATATCTTGAATTAAGAGTTTTCAAAACACATAAAAATTTACTGTAACCTAAAGAGTTTCACACGTAGCTTCAATTAGTATAGATTAATTAGATGCATACATTAATATAATGAAAATACTTTATGAAGGACAGGATTCATGCTGGAATTTCTGATCTGTACTTCACATTATAATTATATACTCTGACACTAAACTCTAATTGCATTATTACACACACACACAAACTAAAAGCTGTGTATTCAGATTTTCTTTTTCTCTCTATAACTCTTAAGCGCGTGTCCGCATGGGACGTAGTCCTACTGACTTAATAAACCTTGATTATCTCTTCTACACTTCTGCAGCATTCCTTGGAAATTACATGTTTTAATTATTCTATCCCTAAAGCCCAAAAGGCTCTGAGCATAATTTTTCCTCTTTTCGTTATATTCTTTCCTTCAGAAGTATAGGTTATTTTCTTGGTATTTTATTTTTTGATATGCGTATGGGTAAGGGATTTAAAACTGTATTATTTTTCATATATAATATTCTGTAACTTCTAAATACTAAACATATAAATGTGTGAATATAGGTAGGTTGACATACTCATGTAGTGGAGGAAACTACACTGAGAAAACTAATGTTGAGTACTAAATTCTTTGTTGAAAATCAGGTAAAAAAGTGGGGAAAATCACATGGATAGTGTTTATTTATTCATTAGCTCTTTAATTCCATAAATATTTATTGTGTTTTTTCATATTATTCAAATCTCTGAGACAAATAACATTTGAATCTCAAACAGGTATTGTGTTTTACAGTCTTTGTTTGAGATTATAAAATTAATGACTGCAAAATAAAATAGTAATAACTGTTGTGAGACATTCTTAACTAAAATACTACAGGAATTCAAAGGAAGGAGGTATTATTTCTACTTGCGTGAAGAAGATCAGGAAGATCAAGTAAAGTCTCATATTTGTATGTGATTTTTTTATTTGAACAATAAAGTGCAGATACAATTAAAAGTTAGGAAAACAAAGGGTTAATACTCTGGTTATCTTTTTCTGGTTGTTTTTGTTTGCTTATTTGTTTTTTTTAATTGAAGTACAGTTGATATACAGTGTTTTGTTAGTTTCACGTGTGTACAGCATAGTGATTTGAGGGATTTTTTTGCAGATTATATTCCATTGCAGGTTATTACAAAATATTGGGTGTTAATTCCCTGTGCTATAAAGTAAATCCTTGTTGCTTTTCTATTTTATGTATAGTAATTTGTATCTGTTAATACCATACTCCTAATCTGTTGCTTCCCCACTTCCCTCTCCCCTTTATTAACCATAAATTCTTTTTCTATGTCTGTGAGTCTGTTTCTGTTTTGTATGTAGATCCATTTGCATGATGAAGTGATATCACATAATATTTTTCTTTCTTTGCCTAGCTTAATTCACTGGGTATGATATTCTCTAGGTCCATCATGTTGCTGCAAATTTAAGGGTAATATTCCATTGTGTGTGTGTGTATATGGATATATGCCCAGGAGTGAGATTGCTGGATCATGTGGTAATTCTATTTTTAGTTTTTTAAGGAACCTCAATACTGTTCTCCATAGTAGCTGTACCAATTTACATTCCCATCAACAGTACAAGAGGGTTCCCTTTTCTCCACACCCTCTCCAGCATTTATTGTTTGTAGATTTTTTGATGATGGCCATTCTGACCAGTGTGAGGTGATACCTCATTGTAGTTTTGATTTGCATTTCTCTAATAATTAGTGATGTTGAGCATCTTTTCATGTGCTTTTAAAGCATCTATATATCTTTTTTGGAACAATGTTTATTTAGATCTTCCACCCATTTTTTGACTGGGTTGTTTGTTTTTTTTTGATATTGAGTTGCATGAGCTGTTTGTATATTTTGGATATTAATCCCTCATTGATTGCTTCATTTGCAAATATTTTCTCCCATTTTGAGGGTTGTCTTTTCATTTTGTTTATGGCTTCCTTTGCTGTGCAAAAGCTTTTAAGTTTAATTAGGTCCCATTTGTTTGTTTTTGTTTTTATTTTCATTACTCTAGGAAGTGGATCAAAAATAATCTTGCTATATGATTTATGTCAGAGAGTGTTCTGCCCATGTTTTCCTCTAAGAGTTTTATACTATCTGGTCTTACATTTAGGTCTTTAATCCATTTTGAGTTTATTTTTGTGTATGGTGTTAGGGTGTGTTCTAATTTCATTCTTTTATATGTAGCTGTCCAGTTTTCCCAGCACTATTTATTGAAGAGACTGTCTTTTCTCCATTTTATATTCTTGCCTCCTTTTTAAGGCATTACATATTTTAAAGTATGAAATTTTATTTGAGGAAAAAGTAAAAATAAGTTTTCATAATTTTATTAAGCATGTTGTTTGGCTTTCCAAACATTTGCTAATGAAGGAATGCCCTTAAAATGATCTGAACATATTTGTATGTTCTCCAAATACTTATGCTTAATAAAAAATGAATAAATAATATTGATATAATTTCTACCAGTTTTAGTGGAGAGAAAAGGAACTAAAATGTACTGTTGAATAAAAAAGATCTTCAGTCCCAACATGTTGAAAAATAAAATAGTATTTATATCTTTATACAATATACAAGCTGAAGTTATTGGAGTATAAAAATATAAATTCCTGTGATTTTTCTGAACTGACCTTCTAATATTTTTAATAATGGAGCACCTTTCTAGGATTAAAGGTATACGCGCACACACACACACTACAATGTTAGACATATGGTTAAAATAAATATATAAATATAAAATAAAATAAATATAAATGAAAATAAATAAATATAAGGTTAAAATATATGGAATCATTCCCAAATACAGGAATCCTGTTATTTGGCTATGAGTGAAAAGTTGCTTGATATTTCAGATACTGTTTCTTTATTCATAAAACCAAGAATACTAATATCTTAAAGTACACAATACTTAAATATACACATTACATATTTTCTGCTTTCTTTTCACCTATTCACTCCAAATGACAGTGACATAGCTTCTGTCAAAGCACTCCATTGAAATTACTTTTGTTAATTACATTGAAACCCTCCACATTTTGAAAGCTGATTTTTTTCCCAACACTTCTCTTAATTGAACTTTTTGGCAAAATTTACCATTATTGTTCCCAAAGTTTTTTCCTCAGAATTTTATATTCTTTTGTTTCAAGAAGAGTGGTATCTCTGTATTTCTACTCTAGCATGTTGTGCTACCTGTTCTTCTTGAGTTTCATTTCTGGTTTCTTTTCCTTACTCACTCATAAATGGTGGTGTTACCAAAATTTGATCTTCATGTATTGTCTCTTCTTTTACCACACTATGTTTTTCAGGGCCATTTCATTGACTCCCAGAGTTTTATCCAAGAATTATGTAGTGTTGAGTTCCAAATTTTTTTTTCTACCCCATAGTTTCTTAATCACTAATTCCATGACATTGTTTTCTATTTCTCTATATCTGAAACTCAACATTTTGAAAATGACCAATCTTTCTTCAAACCTGTATCTTCTGAAAATTTCAATCTCAATGTATGGCGTCATTTTCTACAGACAATTATTTTTGGAGAAGTTGCTAATTTTTGTTTTCTTTCATTAATTTTATATTTTAAAAAGTATGTTTTATTTCATTATATTTCACAGTTTTATTTTAAATTATTGCTCTAGTTCCTAAAAATGGGTGGGAATGTATGGCTTTTGTCAGGAAATGTCTATGTGCATGTCTTTCATGATTAGTCTGCTAGAAATCAATGCATTCAAGAAAGTAGACTTGGGTTTCTCTTTGGCCCAGGAATGAGTGTCTATTATTTGTTGTCATTATTTTTTTAATTTTTACTATCAATTCTTTTTACCTGGGTTTTTAATATTTAGTTATTAATTCTCAATATCTGAACTCCAGGGTTTTTGTCTCTTTCCTCATAATTTTCATATTTTTAATCTCTTTCCTTTTATTCCATTTATGTTTTAGGATATTTCCTTTACTTTGTCCATAATTTAGGACTCAGGGGCCGCTGTTCTTTCCTTTAATTGACTTACTGATTTTTTAACTAGAAAGCAAACCTTTTAGTTCAAGAAACTTTGGTGTTCCACTGAGTCATCTCATTTTAAAAAATACATTTTACTTCTAGATACTTTTTTATTTTGCATTGAAAACACCTGTGCTATTCTTAATCATGTATAAGTAATTGTTCTTTTTTTAGAATTTTAGTAAACTTTCTTCTGTAGCTGATAAATCATGTTGGACCTTTTCCTTCTGATTACCTTCCTCCTGAGCTCATAGCACAGCTTAGATGCATTGTTACTTATTTTTGTCAGGCCTTTTCTGTCTATATCTGATTCTCATGGTGACCTAAATCAGGGGTTGGCAAACTATTGCCAGCCGGCCAAATCTAGCCTGCCTCTTAGTTTTTTGGTTCACAAAAAAATAGTTTTTATATTTCTAAACATTTCTTAATCAATGGGATAAAATGCAAAAATTAAATGTTTAAAGTCCATCAATAAAATTTTATTAGAATGGAATCACATTCATCTATATATATTTTATGCCTGTCTTTATGCTACAACTGTAGGTTTGAATTGTTGTGAAAGAGATCATATGGCCCACAAAGCCTAAAATATTTACTGTCTGGCCTTTCACAGAAAGTTTGTTGATCATCAAACATCAGATAGAATGTATTGTCCGCCCATTGGCAGAAGGAGTCTTGAAGCCACAAGACCAAGTGTAACATTGTCAACGGGGCCATCTTTCAGCTCTTGCAAGCTTTCAAGCTTAGGTCTAGTGTTGCAGGGTTTTTTTTAATGAATCCTTAGTGAATTTGTGGTCTGGGAAGATAGGAGCCTTCATGTGGCTTCTTCTATCTCTGGATAGAAGAAAGGGAAGACGTTGGATTAGGGCCAAATTCTCAGTATTCTCCGTTTTTTCCAGTATGTGAAAAGTACTAGCCAATCTCCATTATCTTTAGCAATACTGTAGTTACTGTGCACACAGTGTGATTCAGAGTACAACTGTGGCTCTACTGGCTTTAAACCTTGAATTGTATATCATGAAGATCGTTTGCTATTGATCACTGAATTTATTCTCAACTTTTATATGATAAACTTCATTTTCCTGTGTGTCATGGGCATGATACTGACTAATGAATATGAGATTACAAACTATGAATGCCATAATATTATTATGCTACTTATGGTCACACTCCCAAACATTTGCTTTCAAAAATATTTAAATATTTTCTAAATTATAACATATACATGTAATTATATTCAGTGATTATTAAAAGTCCAAGGTAATAATTCTGATGACCTTTAAAAGCTATCAAAATATTTGTTACTTTAGACAAATATTTTCTTAATAATTCTGGTATGTTCCTAAATATTTGGGACTTTTTGGTGATATAATTGTTTTTTGGGTTTTTTTCCTTTACTTTCTCTATGAATATACTTTGTCCAAATTATTAAGTCAGTTTTCTTCATTTTTTCTAAATGTATGTTAAGAATGTCTTGGCAAAAATTCTAACTGGATTCACTTGCACTCTTGCAATTTTTTTTAAAGTGTTATGATTTGACAAATAACCATTTCTTTTGGGGTATTCAAAAGTATTTATTCTACCTTTATGAGTCATATCAAAAAATTTCCCTGCTCCTTTTTCTATTATAATGATTCATACATAGTCAACTTATTAAATTATTTACTAGAAAATAAATCTTATATAATCCTTTATAGCAAGCTTAGGGATTTTATTGCAAAAAAAAAATTCTTAAACAAATATGACACACAAAAAAAATGTTTCTAAACTCATACAAACAACCAAATGAAACTGGAATCTGATTTAGAAACAAGTGAATAAAGAGAAAATTAGCATGGAGAATCTGAGAAAAGCTAGGAGAATATACAGACAATTTAATCACACACAGACACACACAGAGGAATATAAGTTTAAATTGTTTGTATACAAAGCATGATTTTTCCCAACCTTAATAATATTTAGGTATATTGATATTTTTCTCAAAAATTAGAACTTTCCAGAAAAAAGGAAAAATGATGTCAAAGTGAGTCTTGTGATAAAAATCAGCTATGAAATTATAAAATAATTGTTGGAAAACTTATTCTAGTAGCCATCATTTAATGAGGACTTACTTTGTGTCAGATACAGTGCTACAGACTTAACATACAACTTTTATATATTTTTCCAAAATGAGATAAATATTGTACATGTTTTATACCTCTTTTGAGGAAGCCAAGTATCAGATCTAATTACACTTGTTTATAAGCTAAACATTTGTCGGGACTGGAAAACTTAGGTCTATTTGACACCAAACTTTTGGAACTTTCCTACTATAGGCAATATTTCTTACCTAGGTCTTTTGTTAAAAGTGATATTTTTATATATGCAGGAGAAAAACTCACTAACTAGCAATTCAGTACTGTGAAAACTGTTGACTTTGCCGTTTTCTGACACTTAAAAGAGCTCCTTTTATCTTTGTTAAGCAAACTGTATAAGATTGCATAATCTTCATATTCTATAAAAAAATTAAATATAGAAAAAACATTAGGTTAATCAAATGAAAAGCAATCCATATTTCTTACCAAGTGGGGAAATAGAAAATATTCTAGTCGTCAAAAGTGCATTGCATAGCTTCTACATAGCAAGTAAAACAGATTCAATTTCTACATTTAAATTATGTGAGAATAATTAGCATAGATTCAGGGGATTTATTTCATCTATAATTATGGTACAATTTTCATACATTAGAAGATTCAGCACTTGTTTTCCCTAACACTGAACATCTGAGAGTGCTAGTTCCTTAGATACTACATATGGTACATCTTAGCATTATAAATGCTTCATTAAGTGTTCATCAAAATAGTATAGCTATATTAAAATATTTTTATTTACCCTCATAATATAGAAAGTTAGTTGTATGATTTGGAAGTTAAACATTCTGTTTCTGTCATTGTATCACATACCCTTTAGCATACACAGTTATCATTGTCTCTTTCCTCCTTCCAAGTATGCCAAGATTCTGTGAAAGCCTTAATTCTGGTCACATCTTTGTGTCTTTCCATTACTGTTATCCAGTATTTCAGTTCTATTTTTATTTACAGTTTCATTATTGCTACTTTCATTGTTTTAAGCATTCAGAATTTTTACATAATTGCCATTATCTTTTTTAACTATTCCTATTTGCAGCTCAGTCTTCTAGGTTCAAATTCTTTCTTCTGTATGTACAGACTTTATAGTCTCTTATATTGAGGACATGTTTGTTATAAGTTATCTATCTATTTATTTTTACTTAAAAATGTATTTCTTTTTTCAGTGTGGAGTCATAGATTAGGTGAATAAAACAGTTTCTGCTGCAAATTTTTCTCCCCGCATTTTGAAGCTATTACTCTGCATTTATTGTTAGAGTTGAAGCATCATCTTTCAGTCTACTATATATTACTTTTCTTTCCAACTTCTTTTTTTAAAATAAATTTATTTACTTATTTATTTTATTTTATTTTTGGCTGTGTTGGGTCTTTGTTGCTGTGCGCAGGCTTTCTCTAGTTGCGTTGAGCGGGGGCTACTCTTCATTGCGGTGCGTGGGCTTCTTATTGCGGTGCCTTCTCTTGTGTTGCAGAGCACTAGCTCTAGGTGCATGGGCTTCAGTAGTTGTGGCATGTGTGCTCAGTAGTTGTGGCTCATGGGCTCTAGAGCACAGGCTCAGCAGTTTTGGCGTGTGGACTTAGTTGCTCCGCAGCATGTGGGATCTTCCTGGACCAGGGCTTGAACCCATGTCCCCTGCATTGGCAGGTGAATTCTTAACCACTGCGCCACCAGGGAAGCCCCTCCAACTTCTTTTAAGATACTCTATTTGTCATTAGGTTTATGTTTCCACACTTCTCTTGGGTTTTGTTGGAATTCCTAAATCTGAATTCATGTTTTCATCGGTTCTGAAAAAATCTTGGTCATTATTACTTCATTATTTTCCTCATTCTTTTCTGTTTGCATCTTCCATAACTCATGCTCAGTTGTTTTAATATATTCCCCATGTCTCTTTCTCTCCTTCATATTTTCCATATCTTTCTTTCTCTGACCTGTTCTCTTATCTATATCTATAAATCCATACAAATATATATGCACATGTATGTAGCTTAAAATATATACTCGGGTACACAAATTCTCTAAGTGGCTGTGCTAACTTGTTTTATATCCATCACTGAGCTTATATTTTAGTTGTATTGTTATTCTTCTAATTGCAAGAATTTCTAGTTAGAGCTTTCTCAAATATGTCTAGACTACTTTGAAAGTATATTGTTCATTTAATCATAGTAAGCATGCTTATATTATTTGATACTGTAATATTCATAATGAAGTTTCCTGTAAATCTACCCTTGTCACTTACTGTTTTAGCTTATTCTCATGATAAATTATTTCCTTTTGTGCATTATAATTTAGAATTAGCAATTCATTTTTGGTGGGGCTTTACCTATGGACTTCATTGTTGCCTGAGACTGAGGGTGTGTTCCTTGAAAGATATTTTACTCTCAGATTCGGTTGGCACTATCTAGTGTTATCAACAATGATTGACATTAATGTGTATTTTGTTGCTTGTGGCTACTTGAATCATACATGTTTTAAAATTCAAATCTCAATAGCACCTAAAGTCAGAACAGGGCATATTAATTCTCATGTAAAATTGTGTGTTTTGGTTTTTTTTTTCAAACCAAAATAAGCTTTCCTGTTTCCCTGATTGAAAGTAAATGTATTTTTGTAATTCTCACTTTCATGGATGATATAATTTTGCATTTTTCTACATATGCTTGTTAAGTAACAGGTTTTGGTTTACAAGTATTGGCAAACGTAAGGCATATATGTGCATTTCTGGTTTTCAATTATGTTTTCAATATTGAATTATGGGTATTTTTCTAAAATTCTTCTGATTTTATTTTCTTTTGAATATATTTATTTATCATCACATTGTATTTTTCTGAGAGATTTTCATAAACCATAGTCTACAAAATTCTTGAAAAGGGAATGGCTTAACTTCACCAATCTTAATAACCATTCAGTCATTCACAAACATGTGTTCATCTCTTAGATGGATAACACTATAAAAATATTCTGGAAATATGAAGTGTGATGAAAAGACGGGTAACTAAATGACTGTATCATATAAAACTCAAAACATCTGACACAGTAGATGATATAATTATTCTTTCCCTTTACATATGTGTAGATACTTAGTTTCATATGAATGTATTTTGAATAAATATGGTTATTTATTTACACATTTGAATTTTATTTCATACACACACACAAACCCACGCAAAAGAGAGGAGATATTAATAGATGGATAGCATTGTCTATGACTGAGATTTCATTGTGATGGGGCTCACTGTACATTATCAGTTGTTTTATTTATTTTTGCTTTCCAAAAATATAAAATAAAATTGTTGTCTAAAAATAATTTTGTTTTACATTTTCAAAAACTTGTTATATTTACTTTAAAGAAAACATTAACTTGAGACTAATCCATAGTTTAAGTTTTATTTGAGAGTAGAAAATGTATATATTGAGTAATAGTACCAAAAGATGACACAAACGGATGGAAAGATATACCATGTTCTTGGATTGAAAGAATCAGTATTGTTAGAATGATCATATACCCAAGGCAATCTACAGATTCAATGCCATCTCTATCAAATTACCAATGACATTTTTTACAGAGCTAGGACAGAAAAGTGCCCTGGTCCAGGAAGTTCCCACATGCCACAGAGCAACCTAGTCCGTGCGCCACAACTGCTGAGCCTGCGCTCTAGAGCCCGTGCTCAACAGCAAGAGAAGCCACCTCAATGAGAAGCCCTCACACCGCACTGAAGAGTAGCCCCTGCTCTCCACAACTAGAGAAAGCCCGCACGCAGCAACGAAGACCCAACGCAGCCAAAAATAAATAAATAAATTTATATTTTAAAAAAAGTACCAAGAATCAATTACATGAAATTAATCTAAATATTAAATGGCATGGACGATGCCTATTATTGCTGTTGGTATAAGAACTTTTGGAGGTATAATAATAATTTGCATAATATTCAATTCTCCTATTGCACACAAATGCAAACTGAATTGCAGAGACTTAAAATCGTATAGTTCACTTGAAAAATAAACAGAAACAAAGCACAGAATGTTTCATCATTTTTGCTATGTATTCTTACTTACTGAGTGACTTGTGGGAACTTCATCTGTGTTTACTTGTGAGATCAGAATGTTTGTATTAATCTTTATGGTTCCTATGTGTTCATTAGCCGTTGGAAGAGCTTGATCTGAGACGATTTAAAAGATAAGACATAAATCCTTTATTTCAGCTCATTCCAAATGTTAATAATTTACAAGCTTTATTTCAGAAATCATAAATATATATTAATAATATCACAATTTGAAAAAAAACAAAATAGACCTTTAGCTAGATTCATCAAGAAAATAAGAGAAAAGACTCAAATAAATAAATTTATAAACGAAAAATGAGACATTACAACTGCTACCACACACACAAATACAAAGGAACATAAGATATGAGGATGAACAACTATATGCCAACAAACTGGACAACCTAGAAGCAATAGATAAATTGCTAGAAACATGTAACCTACCAACACCGAATCATAAAGAAACAGAAAATCCGAACAGACTGATTACTAGTAAGGAGATTAAATCAGTGATCAATAAGCTCCCAACAAACAAAATTCCAGGACATTTTAAATATCTTAAAATTTTATTTGTCATTTATACCTTAATAAAGCTGAAAAAATATTACAAGTCAACAGTTATTAATTTCTGAAATCCAGTTGACAATCCAAACTCCTAGACATCTTAAAGTGAGTATTAAGCAGGTGGTATGTGCAATAAAGTCTACAAACTAAAGGGAGGCAGAACAATCATGTCTATGCCATGAATGAGTTTTATTTCATTAACTGAGCTAAAATTCCTTCCAATTAAATGATAAAGAAACATTTTTAATGTATGTTTAAACTGAGTATTAGAGTACTGCTGAGTAGACCATAAGGTAATCCAGGGAATAAACTATTGGTGACTCCTCTATGACATAAATTTCCAGTGCATATTAAAGAAGGGAGGGATTTAATTAGTCAGGATAAAGAAGAAAATTCTTTCAATTAGTGGGACTGCCATATCTTTTAAGGCCTGAAATGAAATATACAGCAATTTCATAAAATGATTAAAAAGAAAGTACTCCCCTAATCTGAAGGGGAGAATAGCACAGTTTTTGACCTTTTAAAATAAAGCTTATGAGTTTTTGTTCAGACTTGCATGCCATAAATCTGTTATTCTATACAAATACACACATAAACTTTAAATATTAACACGCATTTATACTTATCTGGCTTTGAGCTTTCTAAGCACTAGAATCTTGATTTTAATACTCATATCTATTCAATTACATCTTGGTATTTTGTAATTTTTTTTAATTGCGAAGTCTATGAAAATGAAAACGATTTCGTTCAGAATTGCGTCACCAACATCGCGGGCCTCTCACTGTTGTGGCCTCTCCCTTTGCGGAGCACAGGCTCCGGACACGCAGGCTCAGCGGCCATGGCACACGGGCCCAGCCACTCCGCGGCATGTGGAATCTTCCCGGACTGGGGCACGAACCTGTGTCCCCTGCATTGGCAGGCGGACTCTCAACCACTGCGCCACCAGGGAAGCCCTCACCCACATTTTTGTATTAACTTATCAATAGTCAATTTTAAATGTCCCTTCCCTACATTGTGTTCATTCATTTCACATAAAATATTTATTTAGCAGTTGCCCACCTAGATAATCCAGGCTACTGGCCCTATTTTAAGGTCAGTTTATTAGCAACCATAATTCCATCTGTAACCTTAATCTCCTCTAGCTAGAATCTCTTTTCTTGCCTTCTTCAGCATCTTGAGACTGCCTGCATTCTTTGGTTTGGGGCCTCTTTCCTCTATGTTCAAAGCCAGAAATGGTTGGTCAAGTTCTTCTCATACCCCTTCACTCTTACTCAACTTCCTTTCATCTTTACATCTCTTTCTCTGATTCTCTTCTTCTGCCTCCCTCTTGTATTCAATATTTTTAAGGACCTTTGTGCTTACATTGGGCTCACCTGGAATATCCAGGATCATTTCTCCATGTTAAGGTCAGCTGATTAGCAGCGTTAATTTCATCTGCAACTGTAATTCTTCTTATTTTACCCAGCATATTCACTTTGAGGAATAAGACTGTTAATTTTTTATTTTATTGGTGGTGGGGCATTGTTCTGCCTACCACATTGTTGTTACCAAAACATGAAACCTATAAGTAGTTGTAAAGCACAGTAGTTTTCTGAATTTTAAGGAAAATAATGATCTAATGATCTTTTAACTTTTTCTGTATGATTTTTTCCTGATCCATGAATCTTTCTGCATGGTTCATATTATGGTTCAGAATATGGTTTTCCTGAGGGAAACCTTTTGCAAATGTGCTTGTGCATCATGGTAATACTATTTAGATTCATATAATAAATTTTACAAAATATCTTTTCTGCCTCTACTGTGAGTTTGTATGTATTATCCCTGCTTTATTCCCTCTGGCATCATTTCTTGTTCTTGTCAAATTATTTCCATAGCAATATTTATTTAAGTAGATCTGTATCGTCATGAATCCATGAAAAGTTGCAATGCAATTTTACTAAAAATTTTACTAAAATTTTACATAAAATTGTAAAATATGTATTGTCTGACCTACTTTTCTACTAGTGGGAATGGCAGTCTTCAATATGCAAAGATAGCTTCTCAGAAAGCAGTCAAAGGTGGTCCTGCTCAGATAGATCTCTAGCTTAATTACATATGATTCTGCTAACTTGGTCCAAGTTGATTGAATTAGAGATGATACCCTTCCAATCTTGAATTAGAGATGGAATCCTTCCAATGTCATCCATCCTTAGCCTGCTTAGTGTCACTTATGAGAAAGAACACTTAGCTTGAAGAGTTTGCCTATATATGTGATTATGTATGCCTATATATAGTGATTATCCAGCCAGAAAAACCCTGCTTCCTGGGATGTCTGTAATTGAGAAACAAGGATAGGGACAGAGTCTAGGTTGATAAAAGAGGTGGAGTAGACAAGAAGTGATGACAAAGAAAACCTGTATCAGAAGGGGAGTGGCATCTATAGGATAAATCTAAGTAAATATTCTACAGTAACAACTTGCCTATATGCCCTTAAAATAACCCCCCCAATCTATGGTAATCTGTATGTTTCTTCTTACAAATGGAAGGATTTGAGTTCACTTACAGAATGAAAACTTAAGAATTTAAAGAATAGGGACAAGAATTCTACAATCAGAAATTTGGGGTAATAGTTTTAAAATTATTTGCAACTAAAGATCTGTAATTACTAAATTTTAATGAATATTTACAGTGTACAAGTCCATCTTCTAGAAGTGTTCATATATATCAAACTTTATTCCTACAACTGTGTGAAATAGGCTATAAATATTTAACTTTTCCTCACTTTTAAGTAATCTGGTAACATATACTTTAGAGCTGTATAGAGCAAGAATTGGAACATAATCTGTTGATATCTAGTTCAATGGTCATCTTATATTTAAAAAATATTATACATATTTCTTCATCAAAAGGGAAAAGAAAAATTAGAACAACAAAATCCTAGGAAAGAAGTGAGGGAAGAACCTTCCTAACTTTGTAATATAATTCCCAAAATAACCATATGCAGAAATTAGTTATTCAGGATCAGGAAATAAATGAATCAGAAAGTTAATTTATTTTACGAGGAATAGCTTAGAAATATCCCAGTATCCAGGAAAGCGAAGGAAATATCCACAAACTTATAGATACTTTTTTCTATAACCTTCTCCTTTCTTGTGCATATGGTTATTGGGGAATTGTATTGCAAGGTTAGGAAGCTTCTTCCTTCACTTCTTTCCTAGGATTTTATTGTTCTTTTTTCAATTAAAAGGATTTTAATTCCAACACCACTAGAAAGAAACTAATGTGGATGTTATTCCTTATCCAAGGAATAAAGTGGAAATCATCTCATTTGTCTATGGCTAGAAAAGATCTCTGTCTCACTGGTTGAACTTCAAAAACCAGTCACCTACCTAGTGGCAGCTGATTGTAGGTCTAATCAGACTACATTGGAGAAAGTAAACAAGCTTACAGAATATAGTTACTTAACTAGTGTCTCAAATGCAACACTTCCAACATGTAGTTCATTATATTGTTCTTTGAATCTGTTCTTTTTGTCTGGCATGTCTTATTTAGGTAGCCTTATCACCCAATGACCCAAGCTAGAAATCTCAATAGAAGTCACTTTAATGACCCCATTAATGAAACTCCCCAAATCAGTCTCATTCATATTTGTAAATATGTCCCCTTAACTCCATCTGTAGATTGGGTCGTTATCATTTATTTCCTAACTTAATACAATAATACCCTCAATAGTTTTGCCTTCTGTTCCCACCTTGTACAAATTTATCACCTATAATATCATCACAGTGATGAAAACAAAAATCTAAATCTATACATTTGATTCCTAAGCTTAAAAACTTTCAATGAATGACTTAATTTATAGAATAAAATTCAGTGTAATTTCATGACATTCATAGTCCTCTATGCTTTTTCTTTCCATTCTCATCTGCAGACAATTTCTGCCTCATAGTTCATTCTTTAATGAATTTTCTTTGTTATTGACTCTTTTTTCTCCATATTTTGAACTCTGTTGTCTCTGTATTTAAATATACTATTTATTTCAATGATATTTTTTATAAATATTTCCCATTACAAAATTTTCAAGTCATCTCAAAGTATAACTTATGTCTTATTTATCTTTTTTTTTTCATCCACACCTGACATAGTACCTGGCATGTAGTACATGAAGTTGACTAGAATGACAAATGTTTCACCCCCAAAGTATTTTCTAAATAAATGCACAAAGCTTAGTTGGTGTTTTAGTCAGGATTTCCCAGAGAAACAGAACCAATAGGGACTATGTGTGTGGGGGGGGTGCAGATTATTTTAAGAAATTGGTTTATAAGATAATGGAAACTGGCAAGTCCTAAATCTGCAAGGTAAGTTGGCAGGCTAGAGACCTAAGGAAGAGGTGATCTTTCAGTTTAAGTCTAAATGCAAACTTCTGGAAGATTTCCTTCCTCCTTGGAGAAGGTCAGTCTTTTTCTTAATGCCTTCAACAGTTTGGATGAGGTCCACCCACATTATGAAGTTTAATCTGCTTTACTCCAAGTCTACTGATTCAGGTGTTAATTTCATCTAAGTAAATACCTACACAGCAACATCCAGACATTTTTGACCAAATATCTATGTACTGTGGCCTAGTTAAGTTGATGTAAAGTTAATCATGTCAGTTGGTTAGCACAGTGTACAATTAAGAACAGAAAGTATAGACCAGGTCAGACATATCACAGGCAAATTCTTTGTTCCACTTCCACAGGGTAACTCCCTACCACAGCCCATAGAGGCAAGAAAATGTAATTCAAATCAATGAATAGATGACTCTGGGGCCTGCACATGATTATACAAGTAATTTGGAGCAGATACAGTACCACTAGAGAATTACAGAGAAATCTGTTCAGTTCACTCAGGATGAATCTGCAAGTTACCTAAATATAAAAACAGAAAGTAGTTTTATAGCATCTTATACAGTCTCAAGCATTTATTATAGTGTCATTAAAAAATACAGAGTGCCCGTATTTGTGAAAACCTTATAAGGATGGATTAAATATCATCAGATAATAGATAAAGCAACAAACAGAGTCTCACAAAGGATAATTTTCTTAAGTTTTTATGACTCCAAAATCCATAATAACACTCAGTTGTGAAATTAATGGACTCTGCAATTGTTCCCCTTCCAATTAGAGTTAAGTCAGTTTCTAGACATGTTGAGTAAACTATCACTAAATTTCTGTTGAAAAATGGTCAGAATTTACTTAACATGTTACTAAATATTTAATAAGTATTTGACATATTTTGAATAGTTTTAGAGAATTTAGAGATATTTGTCACTGAGAAAAAAATTTCACATCAGTCTCACTTGATAAATCACAAATAGAGTAAGCATTTGTTATCACAAACTAGTATCTCTTCTTTTCCTGAGAGAGCCTTTAAGCTTTTGGTTGCCACGCCATTATATATATATAGCTGTCATATAATTTTGTCACAGAATAACAAACAGGAAAACTGAAAAAAGAACAAACAAAAAATATTTTGGCAGACAATGAATATGATGTTTTATATAACACAGATGTCATTCCATTATAACAAAATGATTTAACTACTTGGACTCTTTATGTACATTTACCATGTGCTGAATTATATATAAATACCATTACAATTGCTTATATCCATGTGCATTTTTCTTTTTATAGTAAATGGTCTTGCAGAAACACTCTCCTAAACTAAATGTGCATGGCTACTTATGTATACATCGTTTTTGTGAATTCAAATCTTTAATGAATGCTGGTTAGTTACAGGTTGTAGGTATTAAGGTTTTATAGTAATAGTTATTTTTCTGCTGCAGATGTTGTTGTTGCCTCAATTCATTTCAAGGTTCTGTGATTTAGGAGTTTCTGTACAAATGTGTTTGCCAGTAATTAAAAAAAATCATAGCATTATTTATTTTTACATGATTATATTTTAGCTGGATTTAAAATGACATACAAAAATACATGTTATGGTAAAAAAAAATTTCTTAGGTCAGTAAATGAGGGTAAAAGGAAAATAAAGGTGTAAAATTAGCTAAACTCAGCAAAGAACTTAACACTCAAAATGCTTTCTCTGGTTTTTCTATAGGTGGTGGATAACTTTGGCTTTTACAGAAATATCACATAGGAGAAGCATGATTCACATAGTGCTCGACATGTGGCAGATGTTTCGTAAGTGAAATCAACACTAAGTAATTATTTTTAATGTTTCCATGTTGATTTATGCACATACTAACATAGGCTGAATTTTATACAGAAGAGGAAGGACAATGACGAGAATAAAATAAACTATTTTAAGATAGGGTAAATTATTATCATATAGTTAAAGGGTAAATTATTATCATATAGTTAAATGGCTTCCCTCAAACAGAATTAGCCACACTGCATGGCTGTTCCTGTTCCATGATGGAACCAAAAAATATTCCCTACAAAACAATTAGCCATATAGAGGTGATGCAAACTTAACCTAGTCCAGCCTGTTAGCGATAAAAGTGAATGGTTTAAATTCTTCTTTTCTCAGTTTATATTTATCACAAATTATATATCCTTCATAGAGTCATTGAAAAAGTGGGTAGTGATCATTTGACTCTGCAGAGCTTAAATTCATGTGTTTTACTCATTACCCTTGAGGAGTTTCCTTTTGGAAAATAAAAGAGCAAAGGAAGTAAATTATGAAAAGAGACTGCAAGGACAAGGGACCATTTTTCTAAACAAAAATGCCTCGTGGTTAATATTTTGTTCCAACTGAGCCATGACACCCAGGGGAGGGTAAATTTCTAATTTACCATCCCAGACCTGCCGCCTTTCTCTAATTTGCTCAAAGACAAAGGCTAGCCTTGACCCAGGCTTAAATGTAGGTAGCTTCTTACATCTGTTCTCTTCCACATTCTTTTCAAGACTTCCATCTTGCCCTTCAGTTGATATGGAAAGACTACTGAGAAACTAACAAACTAGCACATCAACTAGTAACAGAGAACTTGACCCAATCAGAAAAGAGCAGGTCTAGTACCATTTCTTCTAAATGAAAGCAGTCTACAGACTCAACGTGGATGAGATGGGGTAAGAGACAAATGAAACAAAGAGAAGAAGGCATAGCCACGCCTTCTCTCTAGCAAGGGCAGTTTTGCAAGGATTTGCTCATTCAGTTTTCTGAGCAAGTTATGGGTTCCAGCATTCAAAAAGTCTCACTGCCCAGAGCTAGGTACATTTATGCCACATGGCTGAGTCTTCAGTCTCACCTGCAATAGTGCTTTGAATTTTACTCACCGGGAACAGTCTTCTTTAGCCTTGGAGTAGAAAAAACATGTGATAGAAACATTTACCAGCATGGAGGTTGCTTTCTCTAGAACTCATTGCAGTGAGGGACTGAGGGAGAATATTACCTTGATAGAGACTTAGCAGTGTCTCAAAAAGGGGAAGTCAGAAGAGCCTTTTATAATAGGATTTTGGGATCTAGGTTTAAAAAGTCCAATTTAGATCTTCCAATTTGTAATTAGCCATAGATATGACATGTGGTGATGGTCTTGAAGCAGGTATCGATATTGTGTGATAAGTGAATGCTTTGTCTAGCTGAGCAGGCTACTGTTTCAGATAAATTTCTCTGCAAGAGATTCCTGAAGCAAAAAATAAAGTTCAGTATAGATTTACAGTTTTATCTTCCTGAGCAAAGAGCATAGGGAACAAACTGACTCATGTTGACACATGTAGTCTGAGTCCAGAAAAATATTCCAGGTATGTCAAAGAGTCATATTTTCTTTTATTTTCAGATCTTTGTAAAAGTCCCAATATATATATATTTTCTAAAATATAATGTGGTAACTCACATTTTCTTGATATTTTCATAAACAAAATGAGCCGCACTTGACAGTTCTATATTTCACATTTTTAACCTGCTTGAAAAGGCAAATAACTTGAATTACGTAGAAAATAGTTTACTCAACACCTACAAAATTCAGTTAAAAAAATAACTTATTTCAAAGGTAAAAGTGCAGTGGTATCTAAGATTGTGCTTTATAGTCACATTTTTCTGTGTCAAACTTTAACAAAAATATGCGAAAAAAGTTTTTGTGAAAAAACGATTTTTTGCTAAACAATAGATATTAAAAAAGTAAGAAATCTATTTTTCTACACCTTCAGATTAAATTTACTAATGGATATATGCCAATGTACTTATATGAATTTAACTGTGAAAATTAATTTTCTGCTCCTTTGTTTTCAAGAGTTTAAATGAATTTACTAAAATAAAAAGCAAGCATAATAGCACATTTCTTTTTAGTGCTGAATAATATTCCATTGTCTGGATGTACCACAGTTTATCCATTCACCTTCTGAAAGACATCTTGGTTATTACCTACATATTTTGGCAATTATGGGTAAAGCTGCCAAAAACATTTGTGTGCAGGTTTTTGTGTGGACATAAGATTTCAGCTCATTTGAGTAAATACCAAGGAACACAACTGTGTCTTATGGTAAGAGTATGTTATGTTTTGTGAGAAACTGTCAAAGCGTCTTCCAGAATGTGTGTAGTATTTTGCATTCCCCCTAACAATGAATGAAAGTTCCTATTGCTCAGTATCTTCGTCAGCATTTGGTGTGGTCAGTGTTCTGTATTTTGGCCGTTTTAATAGATGTGTAGTGATATCTCATTGTTGTTTTAATTTCCATTTCCCTGGTGGCATGTATAGTGGAGCATCTTTTCATATGTTCATTTGCCCTCTGTATATCTTTTTCAGTGAGGTGTCTAAGGTCTTTGGCCCATTTTTAAATTGGGGTGTTTGTTTTCTTATTGTTAAGTTTTAAATGTTCTTTTATATCTTGGATAACAGTCTTTTATCAGATATATCTTTTGCAAAAGTGGGCTATCTAGCCATGAAAAGACATGGAGGAAACTTAAATGCATATTAAGTGAAAGATACCAATCTGAAAAAGGCTACATACTGCATGATTCTAACTATGTGATGTTCTGGAATAGGCAAAACTATGGAGCAGTTAAAAAAAAAAATCAGTGATTGCCATGAGTTTGACAGGAGGGAGGAATGGATAAATGGAACACATAGGATTTTTAGGGTAGTGAAAATACTTTCTGATACTATAATTGTGGATACATGTCATTATACATTTGATCAGACCCATAAAATGTACAGCACCAAGAGTGAACCGTAATATACACTATGGGCTTTGGCTGATGACGATGTGTCAATGTAGATTACAGTATAGTTGTAACAAATGTATCACTCTGATGGATGTTGATAATGGTGTGGGAGGGGTATGGATGTGTGTGGGGGGTATATGAAAGTTTTCTGTACCCTTCTTTTAGTTTTGCTGTGAACTTAAAACTTCTCTAAAGAAATGAAATCTTAATAAAAAACGTAGCTAGAGACTGCTTGCTACCAAACAGGAAATATAAACTATGGCAATTTATTTTGTTCTTAAGATATAATAGTAAATATTGTAAAGGATACAGAAAAAAGCAAGTATAAAATGTTATTATTTCTGCCTACTTGTATTGATGAATCAGTTTTTTTTCTTCAGTGTTACCAATAACAGGGTTAAGACCTATGACTGATATAAAATGATGACCCAGTTTCAAATATTGGATTAGTTGAAGTAGCCTCAACTTCTCTTTCATCAACTTTTTAAAGAAATGTTTATTCCAAATTTGCATGTAAAATGAATATGTCCCAATCAAATGTTTTTAGATATTTTAGGTATTACTATATTACATATCTAAACTCAAACGTAGATGTTTTCTGTTTTAGAAAAACAAAAATCAAAAATTACAACAAAAATAAACTAAAATGAATAACAATGTGCAAAGGATAAGAAAGAAATAAAGAGGCAGGCAGGAAGGAAATGATAAAGCAGTTCATTAGGCAATTTCTTTAAAATAAAATAAAATTGCAAGATACAGACAACAAAAAAATATGACTAAGAAAAAAACTTAAAATACACTACAAGTTGGAATTCTGTACGCTGTTGAATCCTTTGAGAATTCTTTTTATCCAGGAATTTTATCTTTCACCTGCATTTGTGATTTGATTTTCTGTTCATTTCCTCTAAGATCTGAAAATAACACTTATTATATCCTGTTTTATTTCTAAGTGCATAAACATGCCTTCTGTTAAAGCAGTATTTTCCCCTTATATATATTCCATAATTAAAATTTAGGTTCAGTCAAGGGCAAATAAATTATTTTGTTTTTCTGAAGTGAATTTTTGGAAGGTTACATATAGGAGAAGGCCTACCTTCTCATAAAGGTTAAACCTTTTTGTAATTTATGAGTTTTCAAACACAAAGTCATTAATATTTTTTTTAATGTTGAAGTGAGTTAAGATGGTACTGGATAATTATTTCAAGGTTTTGATAAATGTATTGATACATTGTATCTAATATTAATACAAGGCAAAGACTAACTATTCTCCTGGTTGAGCTAAACTATAAAATTAATTCATTTTCTGATTTTATTTAAACCTCAGTCTCTTTTATAGTGGTCATTAAGTAAGAATAGTATACCATTGACAGTAAAGGACAAACACAACATATATTTTCATTCAAATTTGTTAATACTCTACAGTTTTTGGACAATGAAGTGTTCTTATTAAAAGAAAAAAGCATTTACTGTTAAACCATTATGGTCAAGGTATAGAAAATGTGCTCTTCTCTTCTCAAGAATTACATCAGAATGGATTCCCAAATATTTTAGACAAGAGGCCTGTATTTTTTTTTGAATGACACAGTTTGAAAACCATTTAATCAAGTGTACAAAGAGCTAATAAAATCTAGGATAAAAAAATCTGTGTTCTTTTAATTTTGTGCTCCCATCTTCTAAAGTGTAATGGGAAAAGTAGAGGTCGGGAAAATTTAACATAATTTTAGCTTTGTTTTTAAAACTGCTAATGTACTATTCACTAAATCGCTTCCACAGTCTGTCTTAGTTAATGTATTTGTAAAATATAGGTGAAAATTAGATGCTTAGTATGTTCTTGGCAGTAAATATTATAATTTTAATGTAATGAGTGCCTGGACGCTTATCTTGACCAAAGAATATAGTCAGGATTTCTTGTGAACTTGGAAAGAAATCTGTTATAATGCATTTTATCCCTCACTTCTTAGTGTCATAGGAATTCACTCCATTGTCTCGCATATTTTTTTGATTGAGTAAGCAGGGACTAGGAGACAAAAATAAGATAGATAACAATTCCTTGTGCTATACGAGAGGTTCCAATGATTCATCATTAGCATCATTTTATTAATTATTTTTCATAAGAAAATTTACTTTTTGCAGGCTTTATATTTTAAAGGATAGATATACAACACATTTTATTCTGCTGAAGAAATGCCATTGCCCTGAGGGAAAGTTTGCATAGCACACTGTCTGGGATGCCATGGTAATTGAGAAATTAAGATATTAAGCAACTTGGGAAATGGCTTGGAAAAATGGAGCATTCTCCAAAAGGAGACAGATACAGACATGGAACACTGTATAATAAAGGGGGAAAAAAGTGAAAGTTAACATCATTTGATGTATTCAGTTGAAGACTATTATTGAGGTATTTCAGTCTTCTAGAATTATACTTTTCCTGGTAATATTAAAATACATGTGGAAAGTCCATGCAAAAAAATCATAACCTACTAGGTAGTTTATAGTCTAGTGTCATAGGATTAAAAAAATAAAAACAGAGATATAAAAAGTCATATTGTAAAGTCAAGGCAAAATAAAATAACTGTGGTTATTTATGGACTAATGAACTACTCTGTGAACTAGATCTTATGCGTTTCTAAATAACAGTTCATCCCCATAAGTTAGTGAAATATAATTAAAACCAGACATATGCTGCTAAAACAATTTGCCAGTAAATATATCAAGCCATGAATGGAAAGCACAGCCACTACTCAAAATAATTAACAACTGATTGTATTATTGCATCTTGTTAATGTAAATGCTAAAATAAAATGCTACTATTTGGTATAAAATGGACATTCACAGCTCAATTTTAAACAGAATAAAGATATATGATATAGCTCTCTTATTTTCCTTATCTTGAGTGAATATCCTGTATGTGCATTTACATAGATGATTTGTAATTTTTTTCCCTTCTGAAAATCATTTCTTGGCCTGGGTTAAAACCTCAATGAGATCAGAAGTTATTTTGTAGATTGCATTAATTAATTAATTTGAGGCTTAACAAAGGAATTTCTAAGATGCAAAAATAGACACTGTTGACATTACCTTTCCATGTTTCTTACATACTTTAGAAAATAGCAATGTTAATAGTCGGTTAACAAGGTTTCTATTAATTGATTATCAACTAAAAATAAAAATGTACATACATTTTACTGTATTCTGATGTTAGATTTTTACAGCAGTTACCATGTTTATTCCAGACATCTTTTTAAAATCACTATCTCTGCAGTGAAGCTAAATGATGTTTATTGGAATATCTCATTTTTATATATTCAGAGTTGAAAATACTCACTTTTTAATCAATGTGAACTGTCATGGAACATTATATTCTGTATTAGTATATTATATGTATACTAAATTCATAAATTTCGAATATATCAAAATATCTCTTAATGCATAGGAGAGGCCATTACTATCATGGTATGATCTATGGACCACTGGCATTATGAAGGAGCTAAAAATTCAGAATCTCAAGTCCTATCTCAGAACTACTGAATCAGAATCTGTATTTTTTGATAATATCTTTTTATTAGTTTTTGGGTACATTAAAGTTTGAGAAGCAGTGGTTTTGGCTGTTATAAGTAAAAGAATCAACATATTTTATGTAATATAAATATTACTATATGTAATAATATATGAAGAAATGTTTTTGATTCCCAATTATTATGATTATTGTCAATAAAGTAATTAATTTACATCTCTGAATTAAAAACACTGTACTATTTCAGTATTGACAGACTAATTTAAGATACATCATTTAATCAAGGTTCCAAGAAATATTAGAAATAGAAAGGAAGGAAAACAAAGGAAAGGAAAGAAGAGAATAAAAATCAGCCTAAACGAATCTTTCTTTTAATTATATATTATTGGGGATTTTAGATGTTAACAGATTCCAAATTACCTAATAAGCGAAAAAAAAAGCTTTCAGACAATGTCCTGATTTATGTCTCAAAAGATGTCCAATATCTATAAGACTTCCCTACCAACATTAGGTAAATGAGAAGCAAAACTCGCTTGTAAGCAATTTTGTTTACTGATCTAAATTAAATGATTAATGGCTATTCTTTAGGAAAACCATTTTGATTATATTTAATATGAAATATGTTAGATGTAGTTGTCATACCTGCGCTGCCATAAAGATATTTTTCTAGGGACTTCCCTGGTGGCGCAGTGGTTAAGAATCCACCTGTCAGTACAGGGGACACAGGTTCAATCCCTGGTGTGGGAAGATTCCACATGCTGCGGAGCAGCTGAGCCCATGCGCCACAACTACTGAGCCTGTGCTCTAGAGCCCGTGAGCCACAGCTACTGAAGCCCGTGCACCTAGAGCGCATGCTCCACAACAAGAGAAGCCACCGCAATGAGAAGCCTGAGCACCGCAACTAGAGAAAGCTCGCGTGCAGCAATGAAGACCCAATGCAGCCAAAAAATAAATGGATAAATGAATAAAATTTTTTAAGATATGTTTTTCCACAAATTGAACTGCACTTGAAAAAGTCTGCAGCAGTTCCTTAACATACCAGGCAAATTTTAGCAATTTTGCATTAATTTTATCCTTTTTAGAATATTTTTGTCTCTCTGACATCCCCATGACAAAATTCCTCACTTTTTTCCAGTAATCTCAAATATCATCTGCCTTTGAGGCCTGTCCTAACAAGATTATTTAAAATTGAAAATGCCACCAGCCCGTTTTCCCCTTCTGACACTCCGTGTCTTCCTTAACCTGTGCTAAGCTATACACATTAACCTAGTAGAATTGCACATTAACCTTCTACAGTACTGTGTGATTGACTTATTTCTGTTATTGTTACTTATATGTCTCCTGCAGAACTCTGATCTCACATGCACCTTAATCCATCCCATGTACCTCAAAGACTCTGGCACATAGTAAGCCCTCAATAAATAGGTGTTGAAGGAATGAAACAGTAAAGAGCCTTCTATTTATTAAAAACTTAATGGATACTAGGTCCTATGCTATGTCGCTAGACACGTTATTCCTCTCATGACCTGTGTCAATTGTATGTGTTAGAATTAAAACAATGATATTAAAATATGTTAATAATTTTTACTGACAAACACGGTGTTAAGGGCTTTGCATATATTTTCTTTTAATCCTCACTAGAACCCTTAAGGTTACTAGTATTTGAACCCTGTATTACATGTGAAGAAACTAATTTACATAGGTTTCTTACCTCTAAGCAACTGAAACTGACTTTATGTCACTTTAATGTGTGTGTGTGTGTGTGTGTGTGTGTGTGTTTGTATTTATTTATTTATTTATTTATTTATTGGATATCTCATAGAATCAGTTGAATAATTTGGAATTAACTGTAAAGTTACCTGGAGAATCTTTCTGAGAAAATAGTAAGGAATCACAGGAATTCAGATTGTGGGAAACTGTGCCAAAATGATGCCACAGAGTCTGCTGAACGCATTCTTCTGCTGATCACTGCTCATGGCATTGCCCTATCATGCTTATTGGACTGAAATCCACTTTTCATTCTTGGCTACTACTACTGGTGAACATCAGATGCAGGTGCTACAGGACAGATTCTCGCAGCACTACAACAATGCTATAAACTGCTATTTTGAGTTACTTTGACTTTCAGAATCTTAGAAATTCTTATTTAAATGCATTTAAATATGTAAATTTCCCTTCCTCACTAGTTAATAGAGAAAAGTGAATTAAAACAATGAAATATTTTTCAGTAATTAAATTGAGAAAAAAATAAAATTTTATTAAGTGTGTAGCAAAGGCATGTTAAGGTAGAGGTGGAAATGTATACTGCCATAGTCATTTGGGAGAACTATTTGTCTGGATCCAGTGATAACATTAGCTTAATTTTTCATCAGTTGGTTGCACTTAAAGTAGAATTCTATAGACTATGTCTCAGAAAAATATATATACATGTTTGACTAAGGAAAGATGTATAGGGATGTTTATTGTACCCTTGATTGCAAAAAGAAAAAAAAAACTGGAAAATATAAAATCTTATCAATACAGAAATGATTAAATAAATTTTGTTTCACTTTTAATATTGAAAATATGATGGAAGCTCTGTTTATTAACATGGAAAATTCATAGTATGATGTTAATTGGACAAACATGAAAGATAAAGTATAATAGACATTCAGAGGAGAATATTTTAATAGACCTCTATTTAGCAGATTTTGCAGATCAATAACACTCTCCTTTCCCTCTTTAAAACTTTTCTACTGATGCTTAAAGCATGGTTACCACTGGACACTTGCAGGTTACTCTCTACTGAGCAATACCTGGGTGTAATTTTGTTCCTAAGATATGAAATTTATGGTCAGTATGGTAGACAGAATAATGCCTCCAAAGATGTCCATATTCTATTCCCCAGAACCTTTGAATATATTGTATTACGTGGCAAAAGGACTTCACAGATTTAAGGATTTCGAGATAAGAGGATTTATCCTGGGTTATCCAAATGGGTGCAGTCTAATCACCAGGACCTTTATAAAATGGAATTCAGAGGGCCAAAGTGAGAGAGATAAAGGATAAGAAAAAAAAAGTCAGAGATGAGAGAAGATGCTGCTCTGCTGACCTTGTAATTTGAAACAGCAGCAATAGGAAAATAATTCAGTCAGTTTTCTTGGTTTTTAAGCTTTTTAATGTCAGTTTATTTTATAGCTTTAATTATATTATTTTGTTAAGCACTGCATAAACCAATAAAATGTGTATGCAAAGAGAGTTGCAGTTTTTATGCTTTTGATGGCCTTGATAAGTGTAAGGGAAGGAAAATCTATTGTCTTAGGAATTAGCAGGGCAACTATAAAACTAGGCAAAACTCATAATAACCTAGAAGAGTCCTGGTTTCAGATGTTTTAAAAAAAGACCTTAGTTTAAAACTGTTGAAAAAAATTGTGTAACTAAAAGAATGGAATAGGCAGTTGGAGAATGTGGCTCAGAAAATATTGAAAAAACATGATTTCATAGGTGGCAGAAAACACTGCCAATGATGCAACTGAACTAGGTCTAACTCTTCTTTAAGGAACCTGAAAGAGAAACTCATAGATAACGCATCTTAGACATAGTTAGGAAGTTCATATAGGACTCCAATTAATGAAATCATATTAAAAATAATCTTGGCTCTACATCAAATGATTTATGAATAATTTAAATAAATGATGAATAAAGACCATCAATACCAATTATTAACCAGTAATTACTTGTCATAACTAGCTATTGACAATCATAAATAATACTTTCAATGAATAATATATAAATAATAACATATGTTGATGAGTATTTAAGTTTACATTTCCAGCAGGTGGATGATTAATAACAGGGCTTCAGAATGAGAACATAAGCAAGGTCTTAAAGAGCAGATATAGAAGTTATTTATTAGGATAAGTACTTCAACAAATATTTATTGAGGGTCAGTATGAGCTAGGCACTATTCTAGGCACTGGGAGATAGAGCAAATGGGGACAAACTATAAACAACACAAATAAGTAAATTATTCATTATGATAGAAAGTGATGAAAATGCTATGAAAAGTACCATGAATGAGGATGATACAATTTAATAAAAATGAATATTGGTGACCTTGGGAGACCTGGGTGGTGGTTTGAGATTTTGAAAATTCTCTTTTGATTGATTTTTCCCAGTGAGGTAGAGATCAATATCGTAAGGTGAGAGTGAAGTTTGGGGACAAAGTATAGGGTGTTTTATGACAGCACAAGTGTGTGGACTGGGGAGGAGTTTCGTGATCAGTCCATTCCTCTGGAAGCTTGTGATCATTAATTTAAAGTGAGAATAGTTTAAATAATTCTGTGTGTTTTCCCAGCCTTGTTGATCAGCCTGGGTGTAGGTAGGGTCAGAATTGGATTAAAATACCACACTTGTATGTGTGTAGTTGATTAAGATGAGGTTTCATAAAGCCCCTAGGAATAGAGAGAGAAAAAATGAAGAGAAGATGGAAGAAAACAGATACCTGAAATCATCCATAGTGATGGGTAACCAAGATTAAAAGAGCAGGAATAAGAAACGGAGAAACAGCAGTCAGTGCAGTGAATAAGGGTAGTATGTGCTCAAGAATAGCAAGAAATCTCTGGTCACTGGAAAAAGAAACATTAAATTTTTAAAGTAATTTCAACTGATGGGTAACCTTTGAATAGATTTTATTGTTGTAATTGCTGTTTAAGTACTAGGTTGGTTTGTTTGGAAAGCATAAAGAACCTGCATCATTTATTTTTTGTATTCACTACAAAATCAATCATCATAAGGCTTCCAAGAATGTTAGGAAGCAAGGCTAAAAATTGTCAATTCTAAGACAGAGGGTCATGTCAGCATTTTAAAAATATTAGTTAGATTAACGTAAATGATTAATAGAAAAAAATGATATTTCAGTACTATTTTACTCTTTTTATATGTGAGTGGATTAATTTTTTAAATAGCTAAAGTTGCTAAAATACTAATATGTTCATTACTTTCTGAGTCGCCTATGAAGCACTGTACTTATTAAAGTTTTAAGAACTTGTATTAATATAGATATTTCAAATTTATTCAGACTCTTTGTAAGTTTAGAATATTTCAAATATATATTTATTAATTTTAAGTTTTTAAAACAATTAGTGATAAATCCAAACATAACTGGTTTAATTAATAGAAGATTCGAGTTCTCCATCTGTATTCAGAGCTTAAAAGTATAATAAATAAAAACAAATTAATTTTTTCTCCATACATTTTATTTTTCTAAGAACACATTTGTGTGACATTTTTCCGTGAAAGAGTTTTACCAAGAGGCAATGCTTCCAGCTTGTGTCAAGTTTTAAACTCTATTATGTCTGAGGCCAATTTTACTTGATATAATTTGATAAGCACTTAAATTAAATTTCTAATGTATCCAGAAGTTTTAATAAAACTTTAAACAGAAAACATTCTTTCAAATAAAGGGTGAATTCAAGTATTTACCTGTAATGGAGCATTTGGGAAATACTCATTTCAACACTGACCATGTTTCAAAGATTAACTCGTTTAGCTTTGGGCTGTGGAGATAACATTTTTTCTTTTGTAATTTAATTACATTTGAAGCCACTGTTTTCAGTGATATGAAGTGGCAAAATGGAAAATAACAACTGTTTTGAAATGGATGCAAAAGCCCCAAAACTTTTAAATACAGAGATAAAAACATCTCTCTCCCTAGGAATTCATTTTGCTGAATTTTAAACACTTTTTCCTATGGAGGTAAATGGACTTGCTACAAATTGGGAGCCTTTAATAACCTAGTTGGTTATTCTTGCCGTCATTATGAGGCAGCTGCTGTACTTATCGCTGCTTCTTTCAGGGATGTGTGTGTTTCAGAAACTTTTGTTCTTCTCCTGAGACAAGGCTCTCTCTATTATATTACCTTTATTCTCATGGCCCTTAGGTCTTAACCCTGTCCACTCATCCCTGATTGACAGATCTCAGAGGCTCTGTCAAGGCTGCTAGTCTCCAAAGCCATCAAACTATCATTGAACCTCCCAGTGCCATGACTAAATCCAAAAAATGTTCTTCATTGCTATTAGCTCAGCTGGGGAGCATGTTCTCCTTCTTTAGTACTTTCTTTTTTTTAACTTTTTTATTCTGAAAGTGGCTTTATCTTTAATATAGTCAAAGTATGTTTTAACAAAAAATACCTTCCATATAAATTTTGTTCTAATATTTTTTACCAAAATTTATATGTTGTTCAAAGCTAAACTATAACAAATAGCAAGTCTATTAGAGAAATAAGTACCATTATAAGAATAGTTGGTTTATACTACAGTTCTTTATTATATTGATCTTTGACGTTTTCCAAGATTATAGAGTGTGCCTAGGGATAAAAAAGAACATATAAAGGGTAATGATTTTTTCAGATAAAGTGTTATATATAAATATTCAGAAGTTGATGAATAAGGATGACTAGTTGCAATATTTTCCAAAGATTGTTCTACAAAAATAAATATATTTTGGGGTGATCAGCAAAATACAAAATGCATTAATGGATCTCAGTTGGATATTGATTATCCCTGTAGTGTCTTCAATAGGTGGATCCAAACTAATACTCAGTGTTAGAGGTTAGGTAAGCTTTGTTATCTAAACCATATCACTTCCTTTTTTTTTTTTTTTTTTGCGGTATGCAGGCCTCTCACTGTTGTGGCCTCTTCCGTTGCGTAGCACAGTCTCCGGACACGCAGGCTCATCGGCCATGGCTCACGGGCCCAGCCGCTCCATGGCATGTGGGATCTTCCCGGACCGGGGCACAAACCCGTGTCCCCTGCATGGGCAGGCGGACTGTCAACCACTGCGCCACCAGGGAAGCCCCATATCACTTCCTTTTGCTATAAATGCAAGGAAAGTAGGTTGTTTATCTTTTGGAAATTAACCTATAGTTTAGTTACCCATGCTAAAATACCCTGTGACTGCTAATATAAGACTTTTCTGATAACTGTTCCTGTAGCATGAGGTTTAGTTCTGGAAGTCTGAAGTATTTAACTCAAAGAATATTAATCAGTCGCCTGACTCTGTACAAGGCAGTCTTCCAGTGCTGAGGATATATCCAGAAATAGAACAAAGGGGAGGTATTTTTTTTACTCTAAATGAATAAAAATATATTCCATCTTCAGCACAAACTTTTGACTTGTACCCATAGCCCCAAGGACAAGGAATTAAAACAGAGCATGTTAGATGGAGGATAGTCAAAATAAAGTATTAGCAAAAGAACTTGAGCTTCTTATCATAAATGAAGCAGAAGATTGAAATCATAAAATTATATTTCCTGTGCTTTACCATAATTAATTCTTTAAACAAATATTCAACCCTTCCTAAGTACTAAAGTAGTAGGGAAAATTTTTTTAACTTATATTTTAATTGTTGTAAATATCATCAGAATTAATCCTATGATATTTTCAGTATATTTATAATATGAACTCATATACAGACATTAAAAATGGACACACCTTTTCATAAGTAGGTTGACTTGTGTATATATATTAAGTTAAACATAAAACTGACACATTTGATATTGTTTTAATTAGAGTTTAATTTTGAAATTTTAAGTCATTTAATGTAAAACCTCATATGGCTTAAATCAGGGGAACGTTTTCAATTGGAATGTTACAGATTATTTAAGAAGTAGAAAAACATCTTGACTCTTGACTAACAACCAAAATATGAGAGAAAAAGAAAATATATCCTGGAATAGTTTATGTTTTATCTTCCTAATGTCTAACTTCTGAATTCCTCTTCTCTCTTCAATTGAGACCATTGATAACCCCATCCCAATTCCATCTCTCATCGTTAGGACCAGTCTTGACAATAGACATGTGTATTTAGAACAGTTTAATGAGTCACACTACAGAACTTGCTCTGGTACTGTAGTCTACTAGATTGAAAGCCTTCTGACAACAAGTACCGGTTTTCATTATCACTATAACTCCAACAGATATCGCAGCCTGGCACATGGTAGGCACTTGACAATGATTTGATGGATGTATAATTTATTCCTGTTCTGTGTCATTTCCTGCCATTCTCAAGCCATGAAGCAAAATTAGAAATACTTACTGTGCTGCGGTATTAGAAACTGGAATTCTGAGGTTAAAGCATGCCAGTGTCTGTTTCTATCATGATCTGTAAGTATCTGCATTTGTTGTTTGGAGCCAATCTAAAGATACAGATTGTCAAAACAGAACAAAACATCATGACTAAACTGTATGTTGCTTACAAGAATTTCTATTCAAGTTCAATAGCATAGATAGGTTGAAATAAAATAATGGAAACAGATATACCGTGCAAACATTAATAAAAAATAAGAAAGCAAGAGTGGCTGTATTAATATCTAATAAAATATACTTTTGAGCAAAGAAAATTCTCAACACAATGTGATGGTTTCTAACTTCAATTCTATATTTCTCCTGAGAAAAACATACCTTTTGTCCCTTTGTCCACCTTTAGAATGTTTACTTTTTTCAGTGTCACATCTTCTGTCCCCAAAATTTTATTTTTGAAGATAATTATGACATTCCCGTGAAGACAAACAAAATGTCCCCTCTGATTTTCCATCTGTATACCGTCATTACAGATTTGCCTTGTTTCTGTGAACCTACAACCATATATCTACTTTCTATGCTATATTGGCAGTAGTTCAGAATGGTATCTGTAGCTCTGTGCCACCAACATTCATTACAGTGTCACAATTGATAAATAATTGGTCACTTAATAGCTACATATATGATTAAAGCAAGTCTTTCAGTGTTCTAAATAAACATTTATTGTTTTGGTAAAAGAGCATGTATTCCTAGAAATCATATCCATCCTTATACAATATTGTTTTCTACTCTGAGACCATCTGTTACCTATAGTTATCCAATATGTTTTGCACTCCATCTCTGTATCTTGATAATTTTTGACACCCTGAGTCCTACCTTCTCAGAATTAGAAAGCCTGCATCCACAGGATCCCTTTCAAGTAGAGAACAGTTATTTAATCCAGTTACTCCAATGAATGCAACCAAGCAAGATTTAGATATAGGGCTTCCCTGGTGGCGCAGTGGTTAAGAGTCTGCCTGTCGATGCAGGGGACACGGGTTCGTGCCCTGGTCCGGGAAGGTCCCACATGCTGCGGAGCGGCTGGGCCCATGGGCCATGGCCGCTGAGCCTGCGCATCCGGAGCCTGTGCTCTGCAGCGGGAGAGGCCACAACAGTGAGAGGCCTGCGTACCAAAAAAAAAAAAAAAAAAAAAGATTTAGATATAGAAGTGGTCAACACCTAGAAGGAGATCAGTCTTTTGGCAACCTATGAGACAGGGTGTCCTGCTCCTCAAGGGTGGCAGTAGTAGAGTTTCTGATACCAGTCCTTGAATGTGATAGGAGCCACTGATAGTGGCAGTGATGTTTAGGTAGAGAAATCACTGCAGTGTGTGGAACGTTGTTGCTACCTTTTTCTTGCTTGTTTTGGCCTTACCAGAGATTCTGTAAACTGGCAAACATCCATTAATGAATTCTGTTTCTGCTTAAGTGACTCATGATTGCATTGTTTGCAGCCAGAAATCCTGAACAATGACCACTCTGATGTTACAGTATGTTTGTTCTTAGAACAGTTATTTTTGATGGTAATGATAATAAACTACAAACTTTTAAAAAATCTTCAATTTTTAGCCCATATGCTGCAATAGGAAAATGAGCTTACCTGGGATGATTTGCTCTTTTGGGGGTTTACTGTATGGTTCTCTAATGACTCATAGATTTGCTTTGGGTACATAATTTACATTAAACAAATTACTAGCAGCTCAGGCAAAGAGAGTTGACTATATGTAGTTGACTTTCTCAGACAAATTCATTTGTCTTAGACTTAGGCTAAACGTAAAGACAGACTCCTGCTAAGAGTATGAAGAAGTAATGTTAATGCTCTGAGTCAATCTGGGGTTTTAAATAGTGTGAGTGCTCAGGTGAGGTTTGCATCTGTTCCTAATATCTATGACAAACGCTGTGAAAATTACATTTCTTGCCAGCTGGGACAACATAAGCAGCTGTAGATTTATAAGTGAGTACGCAAACGAAGTAGAAAAATAGTTATACTTGTATAAAACAAACAGAACAAATATTCATCTTTATTTAATGAATAAAAATTAAAATTCCATAAATATGCATTTTAGTAATGTGATTATTGGCTACATATTTTATTTCTATATTAATAATTTTTTAACTCTCTGCCATCCCCGTTTTACAATCAATCACTTTAGCAAATATTGTTTGGAGAGCTACTATATATATTATAATGTATATAGTGAGCTATATATGCTATGAATGTAGAAATGAAAAAGACAAGTCTATACCCTGATAAAATTACACTTGAGAAGCAAAAGGAAAGAATGAAAGAAGTAACATCTTATTATGTACTTGATGCTATGGACTCTGAAGAAATTTTTACCAATGTTGACAAACTTTGCTCATAACAGCCTTGTAAGTGAGGTTTCATATAAGTAGTGGATTCTGTTGTGTTAATGAGGGAACAGACATTCAGTCCATGTTTAGCTGATTTTTAAAACTAGGTCTTTTCTCCTCATATATAGTTCTTACCCTTTTTATAACAATGAAGTATAATATGTAGTCTTACATGATTTTAATTGTATTTTAACATTTATGTAATACTAAATTACTATATATTAAATAGCATGTTTAAGTATATTATTAGTATATACTAATAATAGGAGTATATTATTAGTAATAAAGGCGGATATATATATTTGAAAATTAGTTCATATATTCCAGCTATTATCTATTCCATCACACAGACAATATTTGATTCTCATCTGTATTTGTGGATACTTGTAGTAACTCCATTGCCCCCAAATCACATGAATATCTTAGAATTCCTTGCCTTACACTGTGAGAAAAAATTATTAATTCAAGATAGAACAATTGTAGTGTTTTTATAACATGCTCCTCAGAACAGTAGTTAATAGTAATACGATTTCTTAGTTGGAGCGAAGTTGCTGAAATAAACTTTTCAAATTATGAGTTAAACAAAATTTAACTGTAGTACTCCCCAGGAGCTGTATTTTGCTAAAATTCCTATGGAGATCCAAAAAGACCATGTAAAACAATGGGCTTTCTGAACATAAACCACATATTACTTTTCTCACATGATACACCAAAAAAGACCAAGGTTTAATGGAATATGTTTTGGAAAATATTCTTTTACACAGTAATCTGACATCACTGGACAACTGATTGATCAGACACCAGGCAATAATTGGGAGATTACTGCTGTAATCCAGGGATATTTTTTGAGGGTTATTCTCATTTTATGAGAAATAAGCAGGAGGCCTGGCACAGTGACAGGCTGTAAAATATAGGTTAGACAGGCAACCAACTGTACTTAAAGACAGACAAAAGGATGTACAAATATAAAAATAATACCTATTATTTATTGAGAATTTATTGATACATGCTCTCCGCTCCTCTTAGTATTTTCATGGGTTGGTTTATTTAATCATTATCCTACAGCCCCATCTACAGATGGAGTCTCTAAACAGAGAGGTTCAATCAGTACTTTACCCAAGGCAGCTCATTTATTTATCTTTTTTTTTTAATTTAATTTAATTTATTTATTTTTATACAGCAGGTTCTTATTAGTTATCTATTTTATACATATTAGTGTATATATGTCAATCCCAATCTCCCAATTCATCCTACCACCACCCCTCCCACCCCCGCTTCCCCCTTTGTTGTCCATATGTTTGTTCTCTACATTTGTGCCTCTATTTCTGCCTTGCAAACCAGTTCATCTGTACCATTTTTCTACAAATGACCCAATTTCGTTCCTTTTCATGGCTGAGTAATATTCCATTGTATATATGTACCACATCTTTATTATCCATTCATCTGTCGATGGGCATTTAGGTTGCTTCCATGGCCTGCCTATTGTAAATAGTGCTGCAGTGAACATTGGGGTGCATGTGTCTTTTTGAATTATGGTTTTCTCTGGGTACCAAGGTAACTCATTTAGTAAGGGCCAGGACAGACTTACAATCCCAGACTCTAGGTTCAGGCCTATGTTCTTAAATGCTATAGTACCCAGAAACTTATCTGATGTATCCTAAAAATAACATTTGGTTAGACAGTTCTCCCAAAACAACAGTAGAAAAGAATGTACATAAGGAGGACACTGAGAAATCATGTAAAAAGAAATAACAAGATAAATTTAACCTCAGATATAAGGAAATAACTTAGTTAAATATAGCATTTAAAAAGTCTCAGAATTTCCATATAACTAAATGTAAAAAAAATGAAGAGAAATTTTGAATGAAGCAAAACATAAATTGGTCTCTATGCAACATAGATTTTTTTAACTTAGAAATAAGGATTTGGACATTATGGTCGGAACTTCACCGGATTTGTCCTTTGAAGAAAATCCAGGGCTAAGTTAGGAGAACACATAATTTTGGACATCTATTCTTGCCCTACCTCTGTATTCTAATCAAATAGATCTCTTTGCCCAAAAGATATTACCACCTTAACCTGAACTCCTACTGGCTGGAAAGATTTTTGGCAGTTTCGTCTGTTAATTTATTTATAATTTTAGAATGTTAACCCAAAGGCAAGTAATTCCTTAATTGCATAGCTTTTAGCAAAATATGACTTTTACCAGATATCCGGTGAGCTAAATTTTGCTAATAATATTTCTGAAAGGAATTTCTGATGTTCATCACAAATGCAAGATTAGCTTTTCCATCTGTTGAGATGTTCTTTACTATAGTGAAATATTTTTTTTCAAATCTTTCCTTAACATTTTATACAGATGAAATCCATGCTGCTTGCTCCTTCAGGTTATCTCTGATAGTACTTTGGGTATTTCAAGTGTTAACCTGAAAAGTAAAATAATAGAATTTATCAACAGGCAGTATAGATGATGGAACTACTTCCACTGAAATGGCTTTCAGAAACTCCTTCAGCACATTTTATTAAGGGATAAATAGTCCATATATACTGAATGCTGCAAAGAAATAAGAGTTATGGGTATCAGGAGGAAGGGCCTTATATTAAAACACTGTAATGTGTTACATACAAATAACACAGTATTTAAAGCCCTTATATGTTAGCTTAAAAAACTTACTCTTCCAGTATAAAGTAACTATAATTCTATCTGTAATAGAAGGCTGTTTAAATACCTTACAGGTAAATTACTTCAGTTATTGAATTGAAGCACTTGTGAAAATTTGAATTTAAGATGACTGTTTTTTCATAATTCAGTTTTTTTGTTTTAACATAATTTTATTATGATTGTACAACGCTCACCAGAATTTGATGTCTCTGATATTTTTAATCCATTATTTGGTATGGGTTAAATGTTTTAATATGCATGTTGATAATGGCTAATGATCCTACCCAGTGTTTCAAATCTTGTTGGTTATTTAGATATTACTCTTGTGAAGTGTTTTTTCATGTGCTCTAATTTTCTGTTGGTTTTCTGCTTTTAATAATGGGTTTTAAAACGTCATATTAATAAATTACTCTGCAAAAGATATAATTATAACAAAGTTGTAGATATCTGTGGAATTTTTAGCAATGTCATATTGCAAAATTATGTTTTCAAGATACTAATGAGTGGGATTTATCCTTTTTAGAATGGAGTTTGGATTGAAAGTATGATAATAACTAAAAAGAAAGCCAGATATTGATTATTACCAAGACTCTGGTTGTCTGAGATGAAATGGATCTGTTGATGATTTACACAATATCCCACTATTATTGAAAATAAAATAAATTGTGGTTGATTTAAAAAAAACTAATTCAATTTGCAACTTACTGTTACTTGCAACATTTACTTTGAATTTCCACAAAACATGATAAATAAGCATTGGATTTAAATCAGGTGTGACTTAATCATCGTTTTATTTTAATTTTTTAAAACTTTATTTTCTAGAGCAGCTTTTGATTTGCAGAAGAATTGAGAGGAGAGTGCAGTGATTCCTCATATACTTCCTGACAAACACATGCACATCCTCCCCCATTATGAACCATGCCCCCCGCTTCCCAGAGTGGTGCAGTTGTTACAGTTGATAACCTATATTGCCACATTAGAATCACACAAAGTTCATGGTTTACATAGGGTTCACTCTTAGTGTTGTACATTTTATGAGTTTGGAAAGATGTACAATGACATGTATACATCATTACAGTATCATACAGTGTATTTTCACAGCCCTAAAAATCCTCTTTGTCCTTTGTTAACTAAGGTAGTACTATTCCATTCAGAATTTTTCAAGATAAATCTTTAGCAAAGTATCTAATCTGATCCAATCTTTAGTTTAAATATAACACTTACATTTATTTAATCTTCTTTTACATAACAGAGTCTATGTGGAGTTCAGCTGCTACATACTTCATAAAGAAATCATTTAAAAGTGTGTCTGGGGGTGGGTGGGTGTGTTAATAAAACAAATGTTCTGCAGGTGTATTGTGGTATATACAGTATTTGATACTGTTTTAAAATGATCGCCCCCCATAATATCACCCCAAATCCTTTGCCTTTGAAATATAATAAATTGATAGCCATATTATAGTTGAGTAGACATTATTCACTTATAATAATTTCAAAACACAGTCAAGTTTTGATAGAATTTTAAAAATTATAAATGATACTTGTCAAACGTAAACTTGTTTTTAAAATATTTTATCATTTTTCCTGCCTTATATGTGTATTGGATTAAAATTATAAATGGAGCATTTATCTAGTTAAGAGATGATATACATATATACACACGCACACCCACATACACACACTTTAACTGTATCACATGTTGACTTTCTTCTGCTAACATTGACATTTTATCAACATTGACATGTAACATTTATCTTAGCCTAACAAATGACTTCTGTGACTCTCGCTTGCTTATAAAAATGTTAAAATTAAACATAAAAGTGAAAGAACTTTCCATCTTCTCATATTTTGCCTGGTAAAATGACACTAGAAGAATATTATACCTTAGAGGCATTAATATATATATTTAATAATTTCAAAAATATAATTTTAACACAACTTTGCAGAATATTTCAGGTTATCACACATTTAGGTAAGTTTGTTATCTTCTGTATTTGAACAAAAACTTTTTTTCTTTAAAGTAATTGTGGAACATTTTTAATATATTTTAGTTTTCTCTGTAATTTATGTAAGTTGTTCTTCAGGTTTAAATAAGAACATATATAAAAATATAACGAGTACAAAAATTAATTTCCCCATCTTCTGTTGAGGTTGAAATGTGAGCTTTATTTGTAAATAGCTATATTTAGCAATATAACTGCTTTGTAGTAATAGCAAAAAACAAAGCACGTATTAGCTCCAGAAACCATAAATGCAGTATAAGGGACATGAGTGAGAAAATAAACATAAGTGGAAGTAATGTTTATACCATTTTTCACAATGCAGGGGCTGATATCTTTGAAACTACTTTGTGAGTAATGCTTTTCAATTCCCTATACATAGTTCAAAACCTCTAAAAATACAATTTTAGAGGAGGCCCTGAACCAAGACAGTGGAGTAGAAGGACGTGCTCTCACTCCCTCTTGTGAGAATACCAGAATCACAACTAGCTGCTGGACAGTCATCGACAGGAAGACACTGGAACTCACCAAAAAAGATACCCCACATCCAAAGGCAAAGGAGAAACCACAGTGAGATGGTAGGAGGGGCGCAATCACAGTGAAATCAAATCCCATAACTGGTGGGTGGGTGACTCACAGACTGGAGAAAACTTACACCACAGAAGTCCACCCACTGGAGTGAAGGTGCTGAGCTCTGTGTCAGGCTTCCCAACCTGGGGGTCCAGCAACGGGAGGAGGAATTCCTAGAGAATAAGACTTTGAAGCATAGTGGGAATTGATTGCAGGGCTTCGACAGGACTGGGAGAAACAGAGACTCCACTCTCGGAGGGCACACACAAAGTAGTGTGCGCATCGGGACCCAGGGGAAGGAGCAGTGACCCCAGAGGAGACTGAACCAGACCTACCTGCTAGTGTTGGAGGGTCTCCTGCAGAGGCAGGGGGAGTGGCTGTGGCTCACCGTGGGGACGAGGACACTGGCAGCAGAAGTTCTGGGAAGTACTCCTTGGCGTGAGACCTCCCAGAGTCTGCCATTAGCCCCACCAAAGAGCCCAGGTAGTCTCCAGTGTTGGGTTGCCTCAGGCCACACAACCAACAGAGAGGGAACACAGCCCCACCCATTAACAGTCAAGAGGATTAAAGTTTTACTGAGCTCTGCCCACCAGAGCAACAACTTTCCCCACCACCAGTCCCTCCCATCAGAAAACTTGCTCAAACCGCTAAGATAACCTCATCCACCAGAGGGCAGACAGCAGAAGCGAGAAGAACTACAATCCTGCAGCCTATGGGATGCAAACTACATTCACAGAAAGATAGACAAGATGAAAAGGCAGAGGGCTATGTACCAGATGAAGGAACAAGATAAAAGCCCAGAAAAATAACTAAATGAAGTGGAGATAGGCAACCTTCCAGAAAAAGAATTCAGAATAATGATAGTGAAGATGATCCAGGACCTCCGAAAAATATTGGAGGCAAAGATTGAGAAGATGGCAAGAAATGTTTTAACAAAGACCTAGAAGAATTAAAGAACAAACAAACAGAGATGAACAATACAATAACTGAAATGAAAACTACACTAGAAGGAATCAATAGGAGAATAACTGAGGCAGAAGAACGGATAAGTGACCTGGAAGACAGAATGGTGGAATTCACTGCTGCAGAACAGACTAAAGAAAAGAAATGAAGACAGCCTAAGAGACCTCTGGGACAACATTAAATGCTACAACATTTGCATTATATGGACCCCAGAAGAAGAAGAGAGAGAGAGAAAGGACTCGAGAAAATATTTGAAGAGCTTATAGTCAAAAACTTCCCTAACATAGGAAAGGAAATAGCCACCCAAGGCCAGGAAGCACAGAGAGTCCCATACAGGATAAACTCAAGGAGAAACAGCAGAGACACATAGTAAACAAATTGGCAAAAATTATTGAAAGCAGCAAGGGAAAAATGACAAATAACATACAAGGGAACTCCCATAAGGTTAACAGCTGATTTCAAAGCAGAAACTCTACAAGCCAGAAGGGAGTAGCATGATATACTTAAAGTGATGAAAGGGAAGAACCTACAACCAAGATTACTCTACCTGGCAAGGATCTCATTCAGATTCGATGGAGAACTCAAAAGGTTTACAGACAGGCAAAAGCTAAGAGAATTCAGCACCACTAAATCAGCTCTACAACAAATGCTAAAGGAACTTCTCTAAGTGGGAAACACAAGAGAAGAAAAGGACCTAAAAAAACAAACCCAAAACAATTAAGAAAATGGTCATAGGAACATATATATGGATAATTACCTTAAACATGAATGGACTAAATGCTTCATCCAAAAGACACAGGCTTGCTGAATGGATACAAAAACAAGACCCATCTATATGCTGTCTACAAGAGACCCACTTCAGACCTAGGGACACATACAGACTGAAAGTGAGGGGATGGAAAAAGATATTCCAGGCAAATGAAAACCAAAAGAAAGCTGGAGTAGCAATATGCATACCAGATAAAAAAGACTTTAAAATAAAGAATGTTATAAGAGACAAGGAAGGACACTACATAATGATGAAGGGATCAATCCAAGAAGAAGATATAACAATTATACATGCACCCAACATAGAAGCACCTCAATACATAAGGCAACTACTAACAGCTATAAAAGAGGAAATCGACAGTAACACAATAATAGTGGGGGACTTTAACACCTCACTTACACCAATGGACAGATCACCCAAAATGAAAATAAATAAGGAAACAGAAGCTTTAAATGACACAATAGACCAGATAGATTTAATTGATATTTATAGGACATTCCATCCAAAAACAGCAGATTACACTTTCTTCTCAAGTGTGCACAGATCACTCTCCAGGATAGATCACATCTTAGGTCACAAATCAAGCCTCAGTAAATTTAAGAAAATTGAAATCATATCAAGCATCTTTTCTGACCACAACACTATGAGATTAGAAATGAATTACAAGGGAAAAAACATAAAAAACACAAACAAATCGAGGCTAAACAATACGTTACTAAATAACCAAGAAGTCACTGAAGAAATCAAAGAGGAAATCAAAAAACACCTAGAGACAAATGACAATGAAAACATGATGATCCAAAACCTATGGGATGCAGCAAAAGCAGTTTTAAGAGGGAAGTTTATAGCTATACAAGCCTACCTCAAGAAACAAGAAAATCTCAAGTAAGCAATCTAACCTTACACCTAAAGGAACTAGAGGAAGAAGAACAAACAAAACGCAAAGTTAGCAGAAGGAAAGAAATCATAAATATCAGAGCAGAAATAAATGAAATAGAAACAGAGAAAACAATAGCACAGATCAATAAAGCTAAAAGCTAGTTCTTTGAGAAGATAAACAAAATTGATAAACCATTAGCCAGACTCATCAAGAAAAAGAGGGAGAGTACTCAAATCAGTAAAATTAAAAATAAAAAAGGAGAAGTTACAACAGACACCGCAGAAATGCAAAGCATCCTAAGAGACTACTACAAGCAACTCTATGCCAATAAAATGGACAACCTGGAAGAAATGGACAAATTCTTAGAAAGGTATGACCTTCCAAGACTGAAGCAGGAAGAAATAGAAAATATAAACAGACCAATCACAAGTAATGAAATTGAAACTGTGATTAAAAATCTTCCAACAAACAAAAGTCCAGGATCAGATGCCTTCACAGGTGAATTCTATCAAACATTTAGAGAAGAATTAACACCCATCCTTGCAAACTCTTCCAAAAACTTGCAAAGGAAGGAACACTCCCAAACTCATTCTATGAGGCCAACATCACCCTGTTACCAAAACGAGACAAAGATACTACAAAAAAAAGAAAATTACAGACCAATATCACTGATGAATATACATGGAAAAATCCTCAACAAAATTCTAGTAAACAGAATCCAACAACACATTAAAAGCACCATACATGATGATCAAGTGGGATTTATCCCAGGGATGCAAGTATTCTTCAATATATGCAAATCAGTCAATGTGATGCACCATATTAACAAACTGAAGAGTAAAAACCATATGATCATCCCAAGAGATACAGAAAAAGCTTTTGACAAAATTCCATACCGATTTTTGATAAAACCTCTCAAGAAAGTGAGCATAGACAGTACTAACCTCAACATAATAAAGGGCATATACTACAAATCCACAGCAAACATCATTCTCAATGGTGAAAAATTGAAAGCGTTTCCTCTAAGATGAGGAGCAAGAAAAGGATGTCCACTCTTACTACTATTATCCAACATAGTTTTGGAAGTCCTAGCCATGGCAACCAGAGAAGAAACAAAAATAAAAGGAATACAAATTGGAAAAGAAGAAGTAAAACTGTCAGTGTTTGCAGATGACATGATACTATACATAGAGAATCCTAAAGATGCCACCAGAAAACCACTAGAGCTAATCAGTGAATTTGGTAAAGTAGCAGAATACAAAATTAATGCACAGAAATCTCTTGCATTCCTATACACTAATGATGAAAAATCTGAAAGAGAAATTAAGGAAACACTCCCATTTACCACTGCAACAAAAAGAATAAAATACCTAGGAATAAACCTACCTAGGGAGACAAAAGACCTGTATGCAGAACACTATAAAACAGTGATGAAAGAAATGAAACCAACAGATGGAGAGATAGACCATGTTCTTGGATTGGAAGAATTAATATTGTGAAAGTGACTATACTACCCAAAGCAATCTACAGATTCAGTTCAATCCCTATCAGATTACCAATGGCATTTTTTACGGAACTAGAACAAAAAAATTTAAAATTCGTATGGAGACACAAAAGACCCCGAATAGCCAAAGCAGTCTTGAAGGAAAAAAACGGAGCTGGAGGAATCAGACTTCCTGAATTCAGACTATTCTGCAAAGGTATAGTAATCAAGACAATATGGTACTGGCACAAGAACAGAAACATAGATCAATGGAACAAGACAGAAAGCCCAGAGATAAACCCACGCACCTATGGGCAACTAATATATGACAAAGGAGGCAAGGATATACAATGGAGAAAAGACAGTCTCTTCAATAATTGGTGCTGGGAAAACTGGACAGCTATGTGTAAAAGAATGAAATTAGAATACTCCCTAACATCATATACAAAAATAAACTCAAAATGGATTAGAGATGTAAATGTAAGACCGGACACTGTAAAACTGTTAGAGGAAAACATTGGAAGAACGCTCTTTGACGTAAATCACAGCAAGATCTTTTTTTTTTTTTTTTTTTTGCAGTACGCGGGCCTCTCACCATTGTGGCCTCTCCCGCTGCAGAGCACAGGCTCTGGACGCGCAGGCTTAGCGGCCACGGGCCCAGCCGCTCCGCGGCATGTGGGATCTTCCCGGACTGGGGCACGAACCCGCGTCCCCTGCATTGGCAGGTGGACTCTCAACCACTGTGCCACCAGGGAAGCCCAGCAAGATCTTTTTTGATCCACCTCCTAGAGTAATGGAAGTAAAAACAAAAATAAACAAATGGGACCTAATGAAACTTCAAAGCTTTTGCACAGCAAAGGAAACCATAAACAAGATGAAAAGACAACCCTCAGAATGGGAGAAAATATTTGCAAATGAAGCAACTGACAAAGGATTAATCTCCAAAATATATAAACAGCTCATGCAGCTCAATATTAAAAAAACAACCCAATCCAAAAATGGGCCGAAGACCTAAATAGACATTTCTCCAAAGAAGACATACAGATGGCCAAGCAGCACATGAAAAGCTGCTCAACATCACTAATTATTAGAGAAATGCAAATCAAAACTACAATGAGGTATCACCTCACACCAGTTAGAATGGGCAGCATCAGAACATCTACAAACAACAAATGCTGAGAGGGTGTGGAGAAAAGGGAACCCTCTTTCACTGTTGGTGGAAATGTAAATTTATACAGCCACTATGGAGAACAGTATGGAGGTTCCTTATAGAACTAAAAATAGAGTTACCATGTGATCCAGGAATCCCACTACTGGGCATATACTCAGAGAAAACCATAATTCAAAAAGACACATGCACACCAATATTCATTGCAGCACTATTTACAATAACCAGGTAATGGAAGCAACCTAAATGCCCATCAACAGACGAATGGATAAAGAAGTTGTGGTACTTATATACAATGGAATATTACTCAGCCATAAAAAAGAATGAAATTTGGTCATTTGTAGAGACGTGGATGGATGTAGAGACTGTCATACAGAGTGAAGTAAGTCAGAAAGAGAAAAACAAATATCGTATATTAACGCATATATGTGGAACCTAGAAAAATGGTATAGGTGAACTAGTTTGCAGGGCAGAAGTTGAGACACAGATGTATAGAACAAATGTATGGATACCAAGGGGGGAAAGCGGCAGAGGGTGGGGGTGGTGGTGTGATGAATTGGGCGATTGGAATTGACATGTATTCACTGATGTGTATAAAATTGATGACTAATAAAAACCTGCTGTATAAAGAAAATTAAATAAAATTCAAAAATAAAGACAAAACAAAAATACAGTTTTATTCCATTATCTTTAAATCTTACAAATAGTGCAATGCTGTGGAATTGGAAATTTTATTTCATACTACAATGCTGATGTGCCTAGAAAGCATAATAGTTAATCTCTAATTAATTTGGTCTGACTCAATAGCATGTATGCATGGATGAGGGAGAAAAGTAACTTTCTGTTACATAAAGTTTGAAAATTGTATGATACCTTATTTTTTTGTAGTCCTTTTAAATAATGTTTGGTGTCTCTTAGATAAAATTTTCTAGTTACTCAGCATCCCTTTCCTCTTTCTACTTCTATAATTTCAATGGCAAAGCTCTTGGAGAATATACACTATCTGTAGTGACCATGTGACTTATTGTTCAGAATGGAATACTTTGACAGTAAAGAGTTGCTATTAATAATAATCACATCCAGACAGTCAGCATAGGCTGGGACACTCTTTGATATACATAGCTCAGCTTCTCTTCTGGTGAAAACAAACCTTAAATCCCACAAAATTTTCCATCTGACTCACTACAATAATCCCACTTGTGTTTTTTGCTCAGCGTTTTTATTCACAGCTATATTTTAGTTCTTAATTCTAAGCCTACAGGTTCTGAAAGGCTCATGACTCATACCTAAGCACACTGCCAAGGTTCTGTGGTGATATCTGTGTACTAGATTATTATATAGAAGCCTTCTAGATATCCACTTTCCTCAGTCTAATTTAGAGAGCCAGGTGAGTCACTATCTCTCCTATCTCTGCCCTTGTAGAATCTTGCCTGATATAACATATATCCCCCTCTTTATGTTAAAGACTATATAGGTGGAAAATGGGACTCTTTCAGATCTGATTCTCTCTCTTTACTTTTTTCCTTCTCACCCCTCAAATATCACTAGGTCAGAAAAGGACTCAATCTCATTCTACCATAATCAGAGATGATGAAACCTGTGGATGATGCTTACCCTCCACCACACAGGACAATGTACTTATGTGTTTCCTTTAGGTGCATTATTGACATTCTAATGGGAATGTTGGTAGAAAATTAGAAAATCCTCTCTCATAATAACATCTTGATTAACACAGTTATCCTCCCCACAATGTATAATGCTTTTTATATTAGAACATGAATATTATCTCTCTATTCAATGTATATCCCTCGATAATACATCTCAGTCTCCATATTCCTTTTAGAATTTATCCTGCTCTTCTCTGAGATGAAAATTTTAGGTAAGGTAGGCAAAAAGAAAAGCAAATTTATAATAAATCTTGTATTAATAAGATACATAACTTTTTAACTTTTGCAGAGAGTAAACAAGAAAACTAATTTAAGCTGCAGAGGAAGTGTATTTGTCATATAGTACATGCTTAAAGAAAGGAAGATAATTCCCATATTTTTTCACAATAATTCCGTATTTTCCATAATAATTTCACAAATCATTTACATAATTTATGAGTATTTCCCTAAAATGTAAAATGAATGTAATTTCATAATATACAAAATATTTCCTGACATTTGATAATGTACAAAATGAATATACTTTCCAGAATTTTGTTCCTCATTGCATTATTTTAAGAAGAAATCCACATTCCAGTTAAATCCATTTTTTAAAAAACAACAGTACAGTACTAGCAACTCTAGTTTTCACTCTTGCCAAGAAATTTTGTCATTGGTTTCAAGAGAAGCTTAAAAATGATATTGAATGAACTTTTAAATCTGCTGCTTTCCAAATTAATCTTTCTTGGAAATTATGTTCTGGAAATTATGTTTTGGTGGATCTGTTTTCCACAGAAACAAATGAACAGTCAATGTTAGTAGCAGTAGAAAGTATCATCAGTAGTAGAAGATCAAGATATTTGAAATATTTATGCACTTTCAGAATTTTAATTCTTCCTGAGTAGATTTTTTTTTGATTAAGTAATGATAATGTTGATAATGTTAATGTTGATAATGGTGAAAATTTTCAGCTTAAAAAATAGTGTCCGTATAAAGATAGCACAAAAGTGATTAAGTATCAAAGAGAAGTGGATAATCTTTGTTGATAAAATAACCAAATTTTAAGTTATATTCTGGACATTTATTTTGTTTAAGGTGTCATTTAATTTTCAGAATAAGTATTTTTGGAAAATAAATTGTGTGTTGTTTTGCAATATGACACTTGCCAACTCTCTGCATTACTACTCTGATATATACCTTGCCATGTGATTAATGGGGAAAATATCATATAACCAGGTTTGGAAGAATATAAACGCTGTTAAATTTCTAATATATGCCACAGATGCTCCTACTTCACAAACAAAATACTTGCCTTTAATTCACTGTATATCTTCATCAAGAGTAGTCCTTTCAAGAAGGAGGAGAGAATCAAGATGGTGGAGTAGGAAGAACCTTAGCTCACCTCCTCCCGTAGACACACAAAAACTATGCTATGTATAGAAGTTTTTCTAAGAACAACCTGAAGACTAGCAGAATGCCTCTTTCACAGCTAAAGATACAAAGAAAAATCCAAATTGAGATGGCTAGGAGGGGCAGAGATGCAGTCTAGTCAGGACCCACATGCCTGGCACAGTGACCCACAGTGGGAGGGGATATCACAAACGCAGAGGTCCTCCCTAAGGAGCAAAGGGTTTGAGCTCTACATCAGGCAGCCCAGCCCTGGGGACCTGCACCTGGAAGATGATCCCATATAATGTCTGGCTTTGAAAACCACCGAGGCTTATGGCTGGGAGAGCTGGAGGGCTATAGCAAACAGACTCTGCTCTTAAATGGATTGTGCACAAACTCACTCACTCTGGGTTCCGGCAAAGAGACCTGTGTTTGAAAAGTGCCTGGGCTATATGTGAAGGAGATTCATTGACAAACTTTAGGGTGAGTCCCAAAGGAGCAGGGATCTATTGGAACTTTATCAAGGTACCAAACCAGTGGTAGATACCATTTTTCTAATTCTGCTTTTACCTAGCTGGCCAGGCGCTGGTGGGCATTATTTCTGACATTTGCTAACTACCCTGCTAGTATTTCCTTCCCTGTCCTAGCAGTCCCCTGAGGACCCACCCTGTCCAATCCATCCACCCTGGTCAGTGCCTTTCCAAAGCAAGCCCTACCCCACCACACCTGGCAGGCAGCCTCAGGTGGGTCTGGCATGCCTCCCCCACAAAATGGCTCCTGTGCCAGGGGACCAACCCCATAAAACCACCATACCCACAGCTGTTGCAGTCAGGCCCTGAATCCAGCCTCACTGGGGCAGCAGTTAGGACCAGGCCTTGCAAACAGCTGGGCCAGGGAACAGCCCCACCAATCAGTACACCAGTAGCAAACATGACCCCACCACAACAGGAGGACTCAAATAGCCCACAGAAGGAATACTCATGAAGTGCCTGGCTCTGGTGACCATAGGGGATTGCTCTTCTGGGCCTCACAGGAAACCTTCTACAATGGACCACTCCTTCAAGACCAGGAGATATATCTGATCTACCTAATACATAGAGATAAACACAGAGAATTAGCAAAATGAGGAGACAAAGGAATATGTTCCAAAAGAAAGAAAAAGACAAAACCTCAGAGAAAGAACTGAACTAAATGGAGATAAGAAATCTACCTGGTAAAGAGTTCAGGTAATAATAATAAAGTTGCTTACCAAACTCAGGAGAAGAATTGAAGAAGTCACTGAGAACTTGACAAAACTATATATATATATATATATATATATATATATATATATATATATATATATATATAAAAACAAGAGCTGAAGATTACAATAACTAAAATTAAAAATACACTATAGGGCTTCCCTGGTGGCGCAGTGGTTGAGAGTCCGCCTGCCGATGCAGGGGACACGGGTTCGTGCCCAGGTCCGGGAAGATCCCACGTGCCGCGGAGCGGCTGCGCCCGTGAGCCATGGCTGCTGAGCCTGCGCATCCGGAGCCTGTGCTCCGCGGCGGGAGAGGCCACAGCGGTGAGAGGCCCGCGTACCACACAAAAAAATTCAAAGGCAACTACAAGCACAGCAAAGAAAAGGAGCTGGAGCGGGAAAGGGTGAAAGAATGAAAAGGGAGAGATTGGAGGGGGAGAGGTTAGAAAGGAGAGGGCTGGAGAGGGAGTGACTAGAACAGGAGCAGCTGGAGAGAGAGAGACAAGAAAGAGAAGTTCAGGATTGCCTGGAGCGGGAGAGACAAGAGCGGAGAGGCTGGAGAGACTGGACCGAGAAAGGCAAGAACAAGAGCAGCAAGAGAAACTAGAAAGGGAGCAGCTGGAATGTGAGCAAGAGCGAAGAATGTCAAACGCTGCTGCCCCTACCTCTGTGGAGACTCCTCTAAGCTCTGTGCTGGGAGTCTCCTCTGCTGCTGAGCCAGGCTTGCATTGTCTTGGGACCACCGGCACCTCCACCCCCTCCTCCACTCCCACCAGGTCCTGCCCAGGCATCAGCCACACTCCCTCCTTCCCCAGGACTCCTCCCATCCCATCCACTTCCATCCTCAGGGCCTCCGCCTCCTCTACCACCTTCTTCCTAATCAGGTACCCCCTCCTCCTCCACCACCTCCTGCTTCTCCCCTCCCTGCATCTCGATCTTTTGGGGATCCATGTCTGAAGACAGTCACCCTTTAACTGGACTTGCAGCTGCAATTTCTGGATCAAAACTTAGGAAAGTGTCACGGATGGAGGATTCCTGTTTCCTAAGCGGAGAGATCACTGGTGTGAATTTGGCCTCATCTAAAAAATACAGGTAGTGGAAAAGGACCCCTTCCATTAGGGGTGGTGGGTTAATGGAAGAAATGAGCACCCTGCTGGCCAGGAGGAAGAGAATTGCTGAAAAGTGATCAACAATAGGAACAGAACGAAAAGAAGACGAAAATGAAGATTCAGAGCCTGTAACTTCTAAGGCCTCTTCAACAAGTACGCCTGAACCAACAAGAAAACCTTGGGAAAGAACAAATACAATGAATGGCAGCAAGTCACCTGTTATTTACAGACCAAAATCTGCACCCTCCAGTGCCAACGGAGTCCAGACAGAAGGACTGGACTATGACAGGCTGAAGCCAAACACTTTAGAAGAAATGAGAAAAGAAGTAACTAAGCTACAAGAAGAGCTCATCGATGCAATCAGGCAGGAACTGAGCAAGTGAAATACCACATAGAGAAACAAACTAAGAAGAGATAGGACTTTAATCTGGAGAAAGAAAAAAAAAAACCTGCAAAGAACAACTGTTAACAACAACAAAACCCCTACATTCTGTGAGCTGTAAAAAGAAAAGGGAGACAAACAGAACGAGGGAAAAGACAACATACTTTGAAAGCCTTGAGACATTACTACTCTGGCAATAAGCTAGTACCCTCCCAGTTTGATGCTTTTTCCTGACCTTTACAACAGGGTGGAAGAGAGTTGTATAGGAGTTCCTGTATCAGTTATGCAGAAAATACTAAACCAGTCAGGCAAGGACACCGTGCCTTGAAATATTTTCATGTCAAGAGAAAATCACACATTTTCCACAATCCATTGCTAAAATAAAGAGGAGAAAGACTTTGAGAAGTTTTTTTCAGAGAATGCTGATGAAGAATTTAGCAAGTTATGCTATTGTATTGTAAATGTTTCTCTCAGGTTTGTCTTCCTATCACATTTGATGTCTCATGAATAATTGAGATCAGCCCTATGTAGGTTAAGATCATAAAATGTGGAACAGTTGGAATTGTATGTGCTTTCAAAGGGTGATATTTATAAGAAAGTGTCCTAAAAATGATTTGCCCAGAGTGAGGAATTCTAGAATGATAGGAAGTCTCTCGAGTTTAGCCTTAAAGCAATTTTGTAGATTCGAACATAAATTCATCCAGAATTTAAAGGTTTAGATGCCTTCCTAAATTATTAGTGATTTACCAAATCTATGATTCCTACATAACACAAACCAGTGGTCAAATGTAAAACACTATATTGTAGATTCACTGTAGGTTTTCAACCTTTTTAGATTGATGAATGTGGACATTTTTATAATATAATTACAACCATCACAAAATTAGCTTTTTAAATTGCAGACAGTAATGCATGCCAAACTAATATGTAGTGACCTTTTCAAGGCCTAGTCCAAGGGAAAACATTTTGTAGAGTATAGGGAAGTGGGAGGAAGGGAAGGAATAATGTTGAATTTAAACTTAATTTCTGCACTATCTTTTTCTCAATTATCTGCATGAATAATAATGAGGAATATTTTGTGACTTTAATTGGTAAATATGTTAACAGAACCAAGTACTTAATCTTTTACATCATGTCTTCAGCTATTTGTATTTTAACTTCAGTAAGTTCAATGGTCTGAAACATGATTCAGACCATTTATAATTCACATGAATTATATCTTACCGTGGAACTCAAAAGTTCGATCCCTGAATTTGTCAGTTATTATTACCTAGGTGCCCTGCAGTTATACAGGTGTTCAGGTACACGTTCCTGACTACAAAGCTGCTTTTGAATCTTATGTTGAAATACTAGAAAAGTAACCATGATGGCAGCAATTAAGGTCATAGAAATCATTAGACGAAAGGAAAACAACGAGGAGTCCTGCATAATTTTCTTTTAATAAAGTGAGACTTAGGTGGTGGGAAGAAGGAGCTAGATACTCTACTTACCACCAAGTGTGTGTGTGTGACCATGCGTGTGTGCAGGCACTCACGTGTGAGTATGTAATCCACTCCCTTTCCTTTGAAACTTCTAAGATTAAAATAGGGGAGAAATCCTGTATGTTGCAATGATAGAATTTTTTGAAAATTTAGGAAATCAAAAATTCTCCAGGCTCTCCATCTTGATTTATGCTTGGGTTGTTATGTGCCATATTTGCTTTGAAATCTTTGATTATCAGTAATTTTACTAAAATTGTGAAGGAATAATCCACCATCTGCTTTCTAGATTTCTTAATCTAAGTTCATAAGACAGAGCTTGTTGATAACATACTTTTCTAAATGCTGCAGGTTTGCAGCCATTACCACTTCAAAGAGGTTTGAATGAGGGAATTTTTTTTCCTTGTTAAAATAGTTCCTGTTTCTGTAGAAACTTCATTTTTAGATTTATCTGTGATGGATGAGCTATCATAATTAAGTATAGTATTTTTTCTATCAACTATTCATTGTAGTCCAATAGTAAAGACATTAAAGATGCAGCAAGCTTATAAAGTACTATTTTCTAAAAGAAATAGGAGGCATTTTCATCTTTATTATTGTACTTTTGGTCATGGAAACACTTTGATGATATAAATGTATATGCCCCCCATAAATCTGGTCAGAAATCGCTTTTGATTTTGTTGATTAAGTTGAGCAGTAGCATAGAGTACTGGGTACAGGTGGTCCAAAGTAAGATAAAAGATCAAGATAAAAATGATAGATCTTAAAAAAGAAACTGGTTTATGCACTAAATGTTTTGTGCCTTGGTCTAATATTAACATGATGTCTGTGTAAAATGACTAAAAGAACCAGTGTTGAATCACGTTATATTTCCTGTCATTCTGCATTATCCCAGATTGCTAAATGTGTTCTTTCCAAGAAGTTTGATTGAATTTCTGTATATGTTTACTGTCCTATGTGACAGTTCTGTCATTGTTAGAGATTTCAGTAATTAAAATGGGAAACAGAAGCTTAAGTTATTTTCCTTATCAAAACTATGTTCCTTGGAGACACATTATTGTGATGGTTTTTGTGCTCTTGTACATTGGATGTCTTAAGGTGAGTGCAGTTTAGGGGATCCTTTCTAATTACAGGAAGGTACTCCTTTCCTTCAACACAGTGATCTGACCAGTGACAAATCTGTACTATGGCTAACAAGTCAATCGCAAAACAACTGAATGTACAAATCTTAGTTCTGGTGCTGAAATCTCTTCAGAATAGTCATCATGATCTCAAAGTTTGTTTCAAAATTTGCAAGTATCAAGTGTCAGTATGAAAAAACTGAAGATGAAATACCAATGAATGTTGAATTCTCATGCTTTAATTGTACTTCCCTCATTTATTTATTTATTTACATATTTAGCTTTTTTTTTAAACATCTTTATTGGAGTATAATTGCTTTACATTGTTGTGTTAGTTGCTGCTGTATAACAAAGTGAATCAGCTATACGTTTACATATATCCCCATATCTCCCTCTTGTGTCTCCCTCCCACCCTCCCTATCCCACCCCTCTAGGTGGTCACAAAGCACCGAGCTGATCTCCCTGTGCTATATGCAGCTGCTTCCCACTAGCTGTCTATTTTACATTTGGTACTGTATATATGTCCATGTCACTCTCTTACTTCGTCCCAACTTACCCTTCCCTGTCCCCGTGTCCTCAAGTCCATTCTCTACACCTGTGTCTTTATTCCTATCCTTTTTCGATTCTTTTAGTTCTCTGCTATTTTTACCATAGTTTCATTTAAATTTCCTACACGCTAACTTTGTGCGACTGAAATACAATTCCAGTATATTAAAAACATTACGAATTGTAAAAAAATTCAAAAATAAAAATAACAGTCCTTTCACACCATACCCTGCCTCTTGTTTATATTCTCTGATAGCCTTGAGGAGTCTCAGTAGTACCTCAAAAAATTATTGGCCTCTCAAAAGACCTTCACAACACTCTTCATCTTGGAAAATGTGTACACTTAATCAGCAAAGAACCCAGGTGCAAATCTTGCCTTCATCATTTGCTAATTGTGAGTTATTGGACAAGTTAAATAACATTTCTGAGCCTCAGTTTCCTGTTCTCAAAACAGATCAAATACTGTTTTTCATATTGTGAAATTTCAAAAGTTAGCACTTACAACCTGGCTTGCAACATAAAGTATTATGTGGCCTATTAGTCAATAAGTTCACATTTATTTTAATGTGTAACTTGGTGACTTTCATGTTTCATATCAGGAATAGTTTCCTCATATTCAACAATTTAGATTGATATTTGTATCATTATACATATTATTTTCATAAATGGGTATAGTTGGACATACTATTTTTTCTGTATTTATATGTATTATTATAGTATATTTCCACTAAGGCTTATCTTCTTTTTATATGCCAAGCATGTGGTCAAATTTTGGAAGAAATTTTATTCTCATTATGGCAGCAAAAATAACTGTTCTCTTGATACCCATAAAATGAAAAAGAAAAAAGAGAATAAAGCCATATGCCTTTAAAAATAATTTAAGGGGTAAAATATAACTAAAGTCACCCAACAAAATGAAGGTTATGGATACTTTTAATTTATTTTCTCCAAATATATTACAGAAATTAAGACACTACCAATGTTTGAAGATCACCAATTCAATAATTACACTCTGGAGAAGCATATTATGTCTTCAGATACATTTTAATGTATTTGATTAATTAGTATTCATTTACACTGGAGAATAATTACAATTGTAATATTACACATTAGAAAATTTTTTAAAAAGGTAGATATGCAAATTTTCTTACAAAAATGAAATATCTAAGTGTGATTATTCTACCAAGGAAAGCTGTACAGCTGTCTTGAAAGAAATTGGTACATTTCATATGATGAGCATTATTCATTTAGTTATTTAGTATTTAGACTAGGATTATGCTAATGTTTAGGAAACTTGAATGAGCATACTTATATCTGTATTTACAATTGACCTTTGAACAGCACAGGTTTGACCTGCCCAGGTCCACTTATAGGTGGATTTTTTTCACTAAATACGCTACAGTACTACATGTTGAACTTGCAGATGCTGAACCATAGATACAGAGGGCCAAGTGTGAAGTTAAGCCCACATTTTTGACTGCTGGGAGGGTCAGCACCCCTGACCATGGAGTTATTCAAAGGTCAACTAGACTTCTATATCTCTGTGCCTACATCAACACACACAAATGCACATACGTAAACACACATGTATATATGTATTTTGCTGTCTATATGCACACACACATAAGATGCATATATATACACATAAACATCTTGCTTTTGCAATTGCCTTTCTTTTAAATTGACTGAATCAAAAAGTTATCGAGACAACACAGCATACTTTCCAAATTGACACATATTACTAGAAACACAAGACATTTGATTGTTCAGAAACTAGTCTGTTGTATACCTGAAACTAACATGATACAGTAAATCAACTATATTTTAAAAAGGCAGAGACTGTAATTTTGTCAACTTGTTAAACCTGTGAAAATGTACAGACTGTAGTTGCTGTACATTTTCACAGGTTTAGCAAATTGATAAAGTATTTCAATTATATATATATTTGTTCAGATTGTTTTCTGTCATAGGTTATTACAAGATATTGAATATAGCTCCCTGTGTTATACAGTAAATCCTCAATGCTTATCTATTTTATGTATAGTAGTTTATCTCTGAGTCCCATACTCCTAATTTGTCCCTCCCCCCTCCCTTTCCTCTTTGGTAACCGTAAGTTTGTTTTCTATATCTGTGGATCTGTTTCTGTTTTGTATATAGATTCATTAAGATTCTACATACAAGAGGTATCATATAGTATTTGTCTTTCTCTGACTTAGTATGACATTTTCTAGATCCAACCATGTTGCTGCAAATGGCAATATTTCATTCTTTTTTATGGCTGAGTATATTTCATTGTGTGTGTGTGTGTGTGTATATATATATATATATATATATACACACACACCACATCCTCTTAGACCAATCATCTATTGATGGACACTTGGGTTGTTTCCATGTCTTGTCTATTATAAATAGTGCTGCTATGACATAGACAATAGACTTGTGGTTGCCAAGGGGGAAGAGGGTGGGGGAGGGATGGATTGGGAGTTTGGGATTAGCAGATGCAAACTATTATATATAGAATGGGTAAACAACAAGGTTTGCTGTTCAGTGTCCTGTAATAAACCATAATGGAAAAGGATATGAAAAAGAATGTATATATATGTATAACTGAATCACTTTACTGTACAGCAGTAGTTAACACAATATTGTAAATCAACTATACCTGAATAAAGTAAATTAAAAAAAAAATTAGTGCTGCTACGAACATTGGGGTACATGTATCTTTTCAAATTAGAGTTTTCATCTTTTCTGAATATATGTTCAGGAATGGGATTGCTGGATCATATCATAGCTCTATTTTTAGTTTTTAAAGGAACCTCCATACTCAAAAGAAGACAGTCTCTTCCTTTGAGTTCAGTAATTTACCTTCTCATATCAGTATACTGTAAATAAAGAGAACATTTTTGTGTTATCATCTATTAGTAATTTTTTTCTTCTAGTTTTATTGAGATGTAATTAATTGGTATACATCACTGTATAAGTTTAACGTGTACAACGTAATATTTTTACTTACATACATCATGAAATGATTAGCACAATAAGTTTAATGAATATCTGTCATCTCATATAGATACAAAACATTTTTCCTTCTGATGAGAACTCCTAGGATTTACTCTCAACAGCTTTCATATATTACATACAGCAGTGTTAATTATGTTTATCATGTTGTACATTACATTGCTAGTACTTATTTATCTTATAACTGGAAGTTTGTACTTTCTGACTGCATTCATTGAATTCCCCCTCCCCCCACTCCCTGCTTCTGGCAATCACCAATCTGATTTCTTTTTCTATGAGTTTGCTTTTTTTTTTCTTTTTTGTGGTACGCGGGCCTCTCACTGCTGTGGCCTCTCCCATTGCGGAGCACAGGCTCCAGACGCACAGGCCCAGCGGCCATGGCTCACGGGCCCAGCCGCTCCGCGGTATGTGGGATCCTCCCGGACCGGGGCACGAACCCGTGTCCCCTGCATCAGCAGGCGGACTCTCAACCACTGTGCCACCAGGGAAGCCCCGGTTTGTTTGTTTTTGAAGTATAATTGACTTGTCACCATACAAAGATGTTACATAATTATTGACTATATTCCCCACAATGTACATATCCCTGACTCATTTATTTTGCAACTAGAAATTTGTACCTCTTAATTTCCCTTACTTATTTCTCTCCTTCCTCTAACTCCTCCCCTCTGGCAGCCACCTGTTTCTTCTCTGTATAAATGACACTGTTTCTGTTTTGTTATGTTCATTTGTTTTGGTTTTCAGATTCCACATGTAAGTGAAATCATACAGTTTTTGTCTTTCTCTGTCTGATTTATTTCACTTAGCATAATACCCTGTAGGTCCATCCATGTTGTTGCAAATGAGAATATTTCATTCTTTCTTATGGCTGAGTAATATTCCATTATATATTTTATACATATATATATCTCACATCTCTTTTATCCATTTACCCGTTGATGTGCCTGTTTTTGTGCCAGTAACATACTGTTTTGATTACTGTAGATTTGTAGTATAGTTTGAAATCAGGGCGCGTGATACATTCAGCTTCGTTCTTCTTTCTCAAGATTGTTTTACTTATTCAGGGTATTTTGTGTTTTCACATAAATTTAGAATTATTTGTTCTAGTTCCGTGAAAAATGCCTTTGGTATTTTGATAGGGATTGTGTTGAATCTGTAGATTATCTTGGGTAGCATGGATCTTTTAACAATATTAATTCTTTCAATCCGAAGCAGGGTATATCTTTCCATCTATTTGTGTGGTTACCAATTTCTTTCATCAGTGTCTTACAGTTTTCTGAGTACAGGTTTTTGACCTCTTTTGTTAGATTTATTCCGAGGTATTTTATTCTTTTTGAATGTGATTGTAAATGGGATTGTTTTCTTAATTTCTCTTTCTGGTAGTACTAGTAGAAGTACCAGTAACTTCTTAACTACAAAAAAAGTTACATTTTTCAGTAACATTTCAGAATATTCACATTTAAAATTGAAGAGTAAAATCAGTTTATAATTTTCTATCAGTATAATGAAGATATTATCCTTTATTACATCTTTCTTCTAGAAAATCTTCATAGTGATTATTAATCAGTTTTTATCTATCTACATATGATGTGGAACATAAATAATTCTGTATTTTATCTTGTTTAATAAATTTTTTATACAAAATTGCATTGGTGATAAGTTAGTCTACACTTACTAAAACTCAGTCATCACTTGTGATCAGTGACAATATCTTTTAAAATAAGTATGACCTATTTACTTCAGTCATTTCATCAAATTAAACACAAATTAACATTTTATGTATGAATAAATACCCAAATGTTGTTTCTTTTGATAGGTGATTGATACAAATAGAACTATCTAGAATCAAATATTTCATATTTTTAGACTGAATACATTGTAATTACGATAGAAAAAATATTTTTCTCTGTGTGCTTTTACAATAACCTGTGAAACCTATAAATAAAAGGTCCTATAAATTTAGACCTTGAGATTATCTCATTGCATTTTTTTTTAAATTAGTCTTTATGTGTTTTGAAGTGAGGAAACATTTCCATGTCTCTGGATAAATAACTCCTGTATTTGAAATTTGAATTGTAACTTGTCTCCACTGTGCTATTTTGAAACAACAGAGGAGGAACTATGAGAGATAAATGCTTTTGTGATTTTGTAGACAATTTAAAAGAAAAATACGTATTGAGTTTGCTCCACTCAAATATTTGAGGAATTTTGTGAAAAAATGAATGTCTGCTTGTTCACATACACTCTAAAAGGAGGAATTAAACTAGTACGTAGAGATAAAAGGAGAAAAAGTTTTCTTGCAAGTGATGAGGAATTTCCAATAATTAGAAGTAGGCACAGACCTTATGCCCATTATTCCTGAGGGTCTAGTTATCTCTGCCTTGTGTCAGAGCTTGTACCAAAGAGCTTTGAAGAAAACTCCTGCTCATATGATTCTGTTAATAGCATCAGAAACACTAAGGTTAAGGATGTTTTGGGGTGAGAGGGGACTAGCATAAATAGGGAACTCTAGGTACATAGGCAGTGCCCTTTGAACTGCATGCAGCTTAATTCTGGCACTTCGATGGCAGCAATAAGTTTGCCAAATTCAATGTTCAATCCAGACAGAGACACATTTCCTCACATTTGCTTTGAAGGCTAATGGATATATCTGTAATTATGCTAAAGTGGAAAAGCACATAATAGTATTTGAGGACAGAAATACTAATGCAGTCATTTAAAAATAACATTATTATTATTATTATTATCGTCATCATTATGCTTGAAATATATAAGCTTCTTTGGCACCTGACTACACAAAGAAGAGTAAAATGAAATGAGTGCCAATTATGTATTATTAAATGGCTGTCTCTGAAAATTCCATTTCAAATTTGATTTGAGGAATGTCCTAAAAGTCACAGTAAAGATTCTCTGAGGTCAGAAAGGGTACTTTTTGTTTGGAGATTCTAACTGAAGAAATAGGTCCTCTTCTAGCTGAAGTGATCATGCCAAATTAAATACTTCATTTTATGAAAGAAGCAAATAGAGTTATGACTGCAAAAGAGGCACTCAGCCAGCCAGATCATTTGAAGCTGTGTAATAGATGTCACAGCCAACTTGTCCTCAGATCACATATGTCAAAGGGTATCTCCATAATTTTAGCTGTTGGGCTCACTACTACCTCTGGCAAATTAAATCAAATACTCTCACTCTCAGTGTATTCATATTGAACCGATATAAAAATTGGCAGAGATAACAGGGTTAGATTCCACAGAGTCCTGTTATAGAAGTGTCATTAAATGAAAATAATTAAATACTTTCAGTGTCATGCTACTTACTCTCTCACTTGACTCTGATGATATATTAGGAACTAAGTGCTAGGGTAATTGTGATCGTATTTCAAATATAATGGTTTATTTGGAACCATGAACTAGTTCAATTAAAAAGTTTATTTTAAATATTTGTTTTCTTTGCATGGGGCCTATTTGTCATCTTGGACTGTGATTTTGTAAGGGAGTGGTAATAAATATCTAGAGCCTGCCTCAAGGGCCATTATGCTTGGTTTATTTCTTCCTGCCTAAAGGTCTAAAGTGCTTATCTTACAATGTGAGTTGTAATAATGCCAATATAATTTAAATTTTCTGCAGTACGAATATTGAAAAGAAACCAATGTTTTTCAAAATATTATAGCAAGTGGGAAAATACAGGAAAGGCTATTATTAGAAAACAAGTGAGTATATGACTAAATATTCATAATGTTGTATACATATATGCACACTATGTATGTTATTTATTTACACGTAGTATTTACTTGTTTTAATGGGAACTTGCTCAAATGTAAGTGTTCAATAAATGATATTGATGTCAATGATTATTACTGTTACTTCATTGCAGTTTCAGGTAAGAAATGGGATTTAATACGCTTCTAGTGAACAGGCAAGTGAGAAAATTGAAGAAGAAAAATTTAAGTAGGCTTAAGAAGAAACAGCTAATTATTCATAAGGCTTAGACCAGAACATAGTTTTTCTGATTCTGATCTCTATGATTTTGTTTTACCATTTTGTACTATGTAAATTCTAAATGCATTCTAATGATTAACTATAGATTATCTCACTAAGCATCACAAGTTTCCTCTAGCTGTATTTAACGTATTATGTGACCTTGAATTTCCCCTAATCATGGACTAGAGAGTCAGATATGAATATGCGCCAGATTCACGTCTGTGATAGGCACTACTATTTGTTTGTTCCATGTTCGTGATCTCTTTCTTTACAAAGAGAACACTGATGTTATTCAGCATGTCGTTCAGTCCAACCTAGAAAAGCCTAACATTTATCTCAGGGCTGTTTTTTTGTGGGTATCAGAGTGTACGTCTGAAAGAGAAGAACAAAAGAGGATGAGTGGCAGCAGAAGGAAAGGCACAAGGAGGAGGACAGGAGCGGTACCCTCTTATTCCCCAGTTGGACATCTTCTTAGGCAAGATTTATCTGTGCCAGCATTAACATCATAAACAACCACCACCATCACCTACAAAAATATAGGGAGAAACGACAAGACTGAAACAGGAGTCAAAAATAAGCAGTCCATATCCCCATGTTTTGTTATGTCTAAGAAGATGCCATCAGTATTTTCTGGACTTGAGTTACCCTACCCGGATTCACTCGAAAGAGCTGCCTGCTATTCGAAGGGATCAAAAGAAGAAGTGTGTTTGGGTCAGAGCCTCAGATAAAGGAGGTGAGTAAGGGGGTAAAAGGACAAGCAGAAAGTATAGGAAACTAGAGAAAATAACTCCAATGAGCTGTCTACAAAACACATGGTTTCCCCACGAAGGATCAAGATTTGAGCATCAATCACACCAAGTGCCTTAAGGATCAGTCACTCTTCACCTGAGAATCAACAACACACAAAAGAAAGAACACCGTTAAATGGCCAGTTAGTGAAGACCCACATATTATTTTGCTCTTTGCATTCAGACATCTAAGTTTTAGAGAAGGAGTAAAAAGGAGGTAACTTGGAACCAGACAATACCACTGTGGGTCCCAACTCCAAAATTCAGAATCCCAGGTCAAGTCTTCATAGTGGAATGAAAGTAGGATATGAGCTTCAAATGAAGGTGGGAATTGAAATTTATTTAGGTTGGACTTAGCTTGAAAAAGATAAAGTGGCTGGCAAGATACAAAATCTGATTAAGGTACTAGTAGGGGGTTGGACAGGGAGATTCGGCATAACATGTATAGAAACAGTGATAAAAGATAAATAAAAACTTTTCTATGCATAATTTATTTAGTTGAAACTGCTAAAACAGAGGCAAAAACATGTAATATGAAGTTAATTAAACATAAGAAAAATGGTTTCATCATGTCATACTTCCTCATAGTGAGAGATTCAGGTAAAACACCATGTATAAGGAACCTACCTACTTATTTATTGGATCCAAAGAACTTGGGAAATAACATTAAGTAAAAAAGAAGAGAAAAACTAAGAAACTGTAATAGACGAGAGAAGGCTAAGGAGATATGATGACTAAATGCAATGTGGTATTCTAGTGTGGATCTTTGAAGCAAAACACAACATTAATGGAAAATCCAGTGGAATCTGAATAAAGTCCAGAGTTAGGTAATAGGAATATTCTAATGCTCATTCCTTACTTTTGATTAATGTACCCTGTTACATTGTCAGCAGCATGGGAAAGTGATTTAGAGAATACCAAAAATCTCTGTATTATTTTTGCAAGTTTTCAATAAACCTTCTTAAATTATTCTAAAATTCTTTTAAGTTTATTTTTAAAAAGAAAATTTAAAAATGATAAAGAATGTATACAGAAAATTGACAGGAAAAAACCAACAATATAAAGAAAATGAGATGAAGTTCATGAACAGAAAATATCATGGCAGAATTCGAGTTAAAAAGAAGTATAGGGCTCCCCTGGTGGTGCAGTGGTTGAGAGTCCACCTGCCGATGCAGGGGACACGGGTTCGTGCCCCGGTCCGGGAGGATCCCACATGCCGCGGAGCGGTTAGGCCCGTGAGCCGTGGCCACTGAGCCTGCGTGTCCGGAGCCTGTGCTCCGCAACGGAAGAGGCCACACAGTGAGAGGCCCGCGTACCGCAAAAAAAAAAATATATATATATATATATAAATTATTTATAATTAAAATAACAAAAATAAAATAAAAATTATTTCAAAAATACCATCCCTTTATGCTTGCCATCAAACTCACATTTGGGAACAGTTTACAAAACACCTGACTAGTACTTTTGAAAAGGATCAAGCTATTAAAAATGAGGAAGGTCTGAGATGAAGAGCCTATAGAGACATGAGTAACTGTAGTGTAGTATTCCTAGATGGGATACTGGAACAGTAAACAATACAGTAAGTAAAAAATTAGGTAATATTAATAATAGTAGGCCAGTTAATAATAGTGTATCAATATTGGTTCAGTAGTTCTGATAAATTACCATAGTAATATATGATATTAACAATAGCAGGAACTAGGTGCAGGGAATATGGAAATTCTATACTATCTTTGCAACTTTTCTGTCAATCTAAACTATTGTAAAATAAAAATTTTATTTCTATTTATACATACAGATTTGTGGTGGAAGAGGCCATACTCACGCACACACACATGCATGCATACATAAATAGAAACACATTAAACGTAGTCATTGAAAAAGAATTAGAAGGAAATATTCTAAATTCTTAAATTATCTCTGTGGGATAAAATTATGAATTCTTATTATTATTTTTAATGTTTTCTAAGTGATCTGTAATGATCACACATTATTATTAAGCTATTATTAATATAATACAGATATTACTAGGGAGTAAATTAAAATACAACTTAAAAAAGCAAACATCTGTTAGATCTTTATATAGCCAAGTGGTGGGCATTATCAAATAGATTATTCTAAACTAGTGCCCTGAGTGAGAAAAATAAGGGGAAACAACACATTTTGCACAATAATCTATAACAGGCAAAGCCATGCAGATTATATTGCTGCTTAGGAAAAGCTTTATCTTTAGTAATGCAGATTTAGAATGTACTCACTAAGAGTCTTTAGTTGTGCCAGAGAGAGCAACTTAATATGTTCCCAATCTTAGAGTATGTAACTAGAACACAAACATTTAACATCTAAGAAAGCCCTCAGATGAGTTACACGGTTTGGGCGTTAAAAGTCCTAGTAGGAGGAAGAGCCAAATGAAATTCCCTGAAGTTCCAGGCCCCAGCCAAGAGAGTGAATCACAAGTAGAAGTTGCAAAGATTGATGCCATCTTCAAAATTTAAAAAAGGCAGGAGGTGATACCTCATTGTAGTTTTCATTTGCATTTATCTAATAATTAGTGATGTGGAGCATCTTTTCATGTGCCTGTGTATTGTGTGTGTGTGTGTGTGTGTGTGTGTGTGTGTGTGTGTGTATCGATATATATAGAAAGATAGATATATATATCTGAATCACTTTGCTGTACACCTGAAACTAATGCAACATTGTAATCAATATGTTTCAATAGAATTTTTTTTAAAGTTTAAAAAATAATGGGATTCCAGAAAATAAATAAATTAAAAGGAAGGCAGTAGATCCTATTATTCTCTAACTCAGTTACCTGCTTGATCCTTAGGGGGGGAAATGAATCATGGCATTTGTCTGTGGACTATCTTAAATTTAGTCAAGTGGTAGCCAGGACACAAGATGCTGTGATGTTTGAGGTATCTTGATTGTCAGAACTCAACAGAGCTCTGGCACTTGGCATTTCAGTCCATTATCTGCCAAATTAGGTGTTCCTTGTTTTGGTTTGGCTTGGTTTGGTTTGGTTTTTTTTTTCAGTCTCCAACAATAAGTATGACCAAAAACAATTGACTTTTATGTGGTAAGGAGAGCTGTCCACATTGACTGTCTTATGGTTGTATAAGCCGTCAACCATAATAACGTGGCCCAAGTAAACTTGATCATCTAGCCATTCATAAAAAAGCACACATAAGTTCACATAATCAATGATGCTAATTGGATCTGGTGAGCAGGGAGTTGCAGGTATTCTAGATGAAAAAGTAAAACAGAAGTATGCCTCATGGTAAGAGATAAAAGGCATGAAGAATGAGGGACCTATCACATTTATGAATTTTTAAAGTATATAATCATATGAGGCAGAACAAGATATTTTCTTAATACATTTCAGCATGTTGTAGCCCATACCACAAAGAAAAAAACAGTTTTCTGAGACTTTTTTGAAATGATGGAAGAAACACCAAGGACACTGGATGGAATATATTGCTCAAAATAGTTGAGTGACTCAAAAGTCTGCAAATTTTGAGTGGGTCCTAAAGCAAGAGGACTCTTCAAAATCTCCAGACTGTGGTTAAAGCTACCATCCATTGGAGCCATCTCATACAGCCGATGAAATGACAGTACAACACTAGCATGCCGGGTAAAGCGCCTGACAAGGTCCAATAAGATTATCATAGCATAGAGGTCATGCCTCCACAACAGTGGCATGATAAAGTGAGGAAAGGGAAGAACCTACAACCAACATTACTCTACCCGGCAAGGATCTCATTCAGGTTCGATGGAGAAATCAAAAGCTTTACAGACAAGCAAGAGCTAAGAGAATTCAGCACCACCAAACCAGCTCTACGACAAATGCTAAAGGAACTTCTCTAAGTGGGAAACACAAGAGAAGAAAAGGATCTACAAAAACAAACCAAAACAATTTAGAAAATGGTCATAGGAACATACATATCGATAATTACCATAAACATGAATGGATTAAATGCTCCAACCGAAAGACACAGGCTTGCTGAATGGATAAAAAAACAGGACCCATATATGTGCTGTCTACAAGAGACCCACTTCAGACCTAGGGACACATACAGACTGAAAATGAGATGGAAAAAGATATTCCATGGAAATGGAAATCAAAAGAAAGCTGGAGTAGCTATACTCATATCAGATAAAATAGACTTTAAAACAAAGAATGTTAAAAGAGACAAGGAAGGACAGTACATAATGATGAAGGAATCAATCCAAGAAGAAGGTATAACAATTATAAATATATATGCACCCAACATAGGACCACCTCAATACGTAAGTCAACTGCTAACAGCTATAAAAGAGGAAATCGACAGTAACACAATAATAGTGGGGGACTTTAACACCTCACTTACACCAATGGACAGATCATCCAAAATGAAACTAAATAAAGAAACAGAAGCTTTAAATGACACAATAGACCAGAAAGATTTAATTGATATTTATAGGACATTCCATCCAAAAACATCAGATTACAATTTCTTCTCAAGTGTGCACGGAACGTTCTCCAGGATAGATCACAGCTTGGGTCACAAATCAAGCCTCAGTAAATTTAAGAAAATTGAAATCATATCAAGCATCTTTTCTGACCACAGCACTATGAGATTAGAAATGAATTACAGGGAAAAAAAAGTAAAAAACACAAACACATAGAGGCTAAACAATACTAAAGCAGTTCTAAGAGCGAAGTTTATAGCTATACAATCCTACCTCAAGAAACAAGAAAAATCTCAAGTAAACAATCTAACCTTACAGCTAAAAGAACTAGAGAAAGAAGAACAAACAAAATGCAAAGTTAGCAGAAGGAAAGAAATCATAAAGATCAGAGCAGAAATACTTGAAATAGAAGAAAAGAAAACAATAGCAAAGATCAATAAAACTAAAAGCTGTCTTTGAGAACATAAACAAAATTGAAAAGCTATTAGCCAGATTCATCAAGAAAAAGAGGGAGAGGACTCAAATCAGTAAAATTAGAAATGAAAAAGGAGAAGTTACAACAGACACAGCAGAAATACAAAACATCCTAAGAGACTACTAGAAGCAACTCTATGCCAATAAAATGGACAACCTGGAAGAAATGGAAAAATTCTTAGAAAGGTATAACCTTCCAAAACTGAACCTGGAAGAAACAGAAAATATGAACAAACCAATCAGAAGTAATGAATTGAAACTGTGATTAAAAATCTTCCAGCAAACAAAAGTCTAGGACCAGATGGCTTCACAGGTGAATTCTGTCAAACGTTTAGAGAAGAGCTAACACCCATCCTTCTCAAACTCTTCCAAAAAATTGCAGAGGGAGGAAGACTCCCAAACTCATTCTATGAGACCACCATCACCCTGATACCAAAACCAGGCAAAGATACTACGAAAAAAGAAAATTACAGACCAATATCATTGATGAATATAGATGCAAAAATCCTCAACAAAATACTAGCAAACAGAATCCAACAACACATTAAAAGGATCATACCCCATGATAAAGTGGGAATTATCCCAGGGATGCAAGGATTCTTCAGTATACACAAATCAATCAGTGTGACACACCATATTAACAAATTGAAGAATAAAAACCATATGATCATCTCAATAAATGCAGAAAAAGCTTTTGACAAAATTCACCACCCATTTATGACAAAAAACACTCCAGAAAGTGGGCATAGAGGGAACCTACCTCAAAATAATAAAGGCCATGTACGATAAACTCACAGCAAACATCATTCTCAATGGTGAAAAACTGAAAGCATTTCATCTAAGATCAGGAACAAGACAAGGATGTCCACTCTCACCACTCTTACTCAACATAGTTTTGCAAGTACTAGCCATGACAATCAGAGAAGGTGGAGGAGGTGGGTCAAAAAGGATCTTGCTGTGATTTATGTCATAGAGTGTTGTGCCTATGTTTTCCTCTGAGAGTTTCAGAGTGTCTGGCCTTACATTTAGGTCTTTAATCCATTTTCAGTTTATTTTTGTTTATGGTGTTAGGGAGTGTTCTAATTTCATTCTTTCACATGTAGCTGTCCAGATTTCCCAGCACCACTTATTGAAGAGGCTGTCTTTTCTCCATTGTATATTCTTGCCTCCTTTATCAAAGATAAGGTTACCATATGTGTGTGGGTTTATCTCTGGGCTTTCTATCCTGTTCCATTAATCTATATTTCTGTTTTTGTGCCAGTACCAATGCTGTCTTGATTACTGTAGCTTTGTAGTATAGTCTGAAACCTGGGAGCCTGATTCCTCCAGCTCCGTTTTCCATTCTCAATATTGCTTTGGCCATTCGGGGTCTTTTGTATTTCCATAAAAATTGTGAAATTTTTTGTTCTAATTATGTGAAAATGCCATTGGTAGTTTGATAGGGATTGCACTGAATCTGTAGATTGCTTTGGGTAGTATAGTCATTTTCACAATATTGATTCTTCCAATCCAAGAACATGGTATATCTCTCCATCTATTCCTATCATCTTTAATTTCTTTCATCCGTGTCTTATAATTTTCTGCATATGGGTTTTTTGTCTCCTTAGGTAGGTTCATTCTGAGGTATTTTATTCTTTTTGTTGCAGTGGTAAATGGAAGTGTTATCTTAATTTCACTTTCCGATTTTTCATCATTAGGAATGCAAGAGATTTCTGTGCATTAATTTTGTATCCTGCTACTTTACCAAATTCAGTGATTAGCTCTAGTAGTTTTCTGGTAGCATCTTTAGGATTTTCTATGTATAGTATCATGTCATCTGCAAGCAGTGACAGTTTTACTTCTTCTTTTTCAATTTGGATTCCTTTTATTTCTTTTTCTTCTCTGATTGCTGTGGCTAAAACTTCCAAAACTGTGTTGAATAATAGTGGTGAGAGTGGGCCACCTTGTCTTCTTCCTGATGATACTGGAAATAGTTTCAGGTTTTCACCATTGAGAACGATGTTGGCTGTGGGTTTGTCATATATGGCCTTTATTATGTTGAGGTAAGTTCCCTCAAGCCTACCTTCTGGATGGTTTTTATCATAAATGGGTGCTGAATTTTGTCAAAAGCTTTTTCTGCATGTATTGAGATGATCATATGGTTTTTATCCTTCAACTTGTTAATACGGTGTATCACATTCATTGATTTGCATATATTGAAGAATCCTTGCATCCCTGGGATAAACCCCACTTGATCATGGTGTATGATCCTTTTAATGTGCTGCTGGATTCTGTTTGCTGATATTTTATTGAGGATTTTTGCATCTATGTTCATCAGTGATATTGTCCTGTAATTTTTTTTTTGTATTCAAACAGAAAGTCACAAAAATTATAATCATCCTCATCAGTTCACTCAGTCCCATGTAATTATTTTTTTTTCATCTTGATCTTTTGTTAGCAATTTTATGAATTCATCAGTTTTCCACTAGAGTTCTAAAAATGCTTATTCATTCAGTTCAGCAGTATAGTCAGTTATCATAAACCTGTACTTATCAGAGTCTTTTCCATGCATTCCTTGAAGATGAAACCCTTTTATAGGAATATTTTTGTGAAAGCATCAGAGTACACCCAGAACCGTCTGTAAATGACAAAAGACTTAAAAATGACCACGGTTAAAGATTTGATGAAAGTTCATAATAATGCAATTGATAAGGAAATTTAGTTATTTCTGAGACATACATTTTACAGTAATAACTAGAATTATGACTTATGACATACCAGAATACATAAGATTTTTAAAAATTTCATGTAATGTCTGAAACATTTATATTAACATATTTCCATACAAATAACCAAAAACAATGTTTGTTTGTTTATACTGCAGGTTCTTATTAGTCATCAATTTTATACATATCAGTGTATACATGTCAATCCCAATCGCCCAATTCTTCACACCACCACCCCCACCCTCTGCCACTTTCCCCCCTTGGTGTCCATACATTTGTTCTCTACATCTGTGTCTCAACTTCTGTCCTGCAAACCGGTTCATCTGTACCATTTTTCTGGGTTCCACAAAAACAAAAATAAGCAAATGGGACCTAATGAAACTTAAAAACTTTTGCACAGCAAAGGAAACCATAAACAAGATGAAAAGACAACCCTCAGAATGTGAGAAAATATTTGCAAATGAAAGAACTGAGAAAGGATTAATCTCCAAAATTTACAAGGAGCTCATGCAGCTCAATATCAAAAAAACAAACAACCCAATCCAAAAATGGGCAGAAGACCTACATAGACATTTCTCCAAAGAAGATATACAGACTGCCAACAAACACATGAAAGAATGCTCAACATCATTAATCATTAGAGAAATGCAAGTCAAAACTACAATGCGATATCATCTCACCCCTGTCAGAATGGCCATCATCAAAAAATCTACAAACAATACATGCTGGAGAGGGTGTGGAGAAAAGGGAACCCTCATACACTGTTGGTGGGAACATAAATTGATACAGCCACTATGGAGAACAGTATGGAGGTTCCTTAAAAATCTAAAAGTAGAACTACCATATGACCCAGCAATCCCACTACTGCGCATATACCCTGAGAAAACCATAATTCAAAAAGAGTCATGTTCCACAATGTTCATTGCAGCTCTATTTACAATAGCCAGGACCTGGAAGCAACGTAAGTGTCCATCATCGGATGAATGGATAAAGAAGATGTGGCACATATATACAATGGAATATTACTCAGCCATAAAAAGAAATGAAATTGAGTTATTTGTAGTGAGTTGGATGGACCTAGAGTCTGTCATACAGAGTGAAGTAAGTCAGAAAGAGAAAAACAAATACTGTGTGCTAACACATATATATGGAATGTCAAAAAAAAAATAGTCATGCAGAACCTACGGTCAAGACGGGAATAAAGACGGAGACCTGCTAGAGAATGGACTTGAGGACATGGGGAGGGGGAAGGGTAAGCTGGGACAAAGTGAGAGAGTGGTAGTGTATATATGGACATATGTACATTACCAAATTTAAAATAGCTAGTGGGAAGCAGTCGCATAGCACAGGGAGATTAGCTTGATGCATTGTGACCAGCTAGAAGGGTGGGAATAGGGAGGGTGGGAGGGAGGGAGACACAAGAGGGAAGAAATATGGGGATATATGTATTTGTATAACTGATTCACTTTGTTATAAAGCAGAAACTAACACACCACTATAAAGCCATTATGCTCCAATAAAAATGTTAAAAAGAAAAAAAAAGAGTGAACTTAGACATTTGTTTTGTATGGAAGGAGCAGTGGCCAAAGCTTTATATATATCTTGATTCTAGGACATAGAAGATGGTTGAGTTTGTTGGTCATTGGTCCAAAAGAAACTAAATCATAATTTCTTGTTCAAATGTTTGGGTCAAAGCATGTAGATGAACATATGGGAGTAGACACAAAGGGTGCAGATCTGTAGATCTCATGGTAAGGTACAGCAAAAAAATGTGTGCTGTGGGGACACTAAACAATCAAATGGAAGAATATTTCTTTTATGTATGCCTGTTAGTGTCTTAGTTCGACCACTCTGGGCCGCTGCAATAAATTCATCCATATAACGGTTATGGTGACGGTGATAGAGGCTGTACATTTGTTTGAAAGAAGAGAACTCCATTTTCCAAGACTGCTCCATCTACTACTGCTGCTGAAGGACTTACATTCCAGCAGCAGAGACTGACATTTAACAGAAACTGATATTTAGCCCTCAGTATGGTAAGCCTTAAGGAGACTAGCCAGTTACTTGGTAGCAGATTGACTACATCTAACACCTTCCACCAGTGAGAGGACAGCAATTTATCATTACTGGAATTCACACCTTCTCTGAATATGGATAGGCCTTCCTTGTTCACTGTACTTCCGACAAAATCATCAGCTGAATGTTCATAGGTTACATTATTTTGTGGAATATGGTCCTTCACATCATCAAATTAGACCTATTAAAGAGCAGAGGAGAAGTGACAGAGAAAGCAGAATGATAGGATCAATACAGAAATATTTCTCCCATAAAACTGCATCAGTCAGATATCAACATGTGAATAATGTCTTGTATGTGGTCAGGGCTCTTTCTTCCAGCAGTAGTATATATATTGAATGAATCATTGATGTAAGGTGTTATGGTCCTATTAAGGATGCACCATATATGGTCTAAGACCCAAGTGATGGAAGGAAATTGTCTCCTTTTTCTCACAGAATTTATATTTCTAGTCCTTAAACTTTGCTGGGTAGAGGTACTGATTTCCAAGAGGAGGGCTGCTTACACTGAATACAGGGAAGAGGTTACACTGAATTTGAAACTGAATATCATTTGGCATTTGGTCTAGAAGAAAAATAAAGTTAATATATTGACAGGGTTGGATGACCCAGATAACTACAAAGTCTTCCTCTCTCTTTCTCTGTTTTTTTTCTTTCTCTCTCTCTCTCTATATTAAATTAGTCAATATAAACAAAGAAGCAAATAAATATATTTTAAAAATTGGAAACTATCTAAATTCTCTTCAATAGTTAATAAATCTGATTCAATCTCTACATTATGGCGCATCTGAGATGAGAAATTCTAAATAGTTAGAAAGAAATTTTTAGAAAATTGATCTACATTCGGTAATATGTTATATTACAAATAAAAAGCAAGAAGCATTTCAATCTCTGTAGAAAGTGTAGGTTAAAAAGAATATATGCATTTATATATGTAGTTACATTTTAAAAAGTTGAAACAAGAAACTATACACAGTGGTTTTCCATTGTCCTGGAGTAGAGAAGCCCTATGCCCTGGAACCTGGGATCTGAGATGGATTGAGACATACTTCTTGTTGTATAGTTACAATTTTTTTGAAATGCATGAGCTATATTTTTCACTGAAACACATGACTCTCATTCTATATAAGAATAATCATTAAAAAAATGAATTTGTCAAGCTAGGGGAAATATATTCAAGGAAAGATTTGTAATCCTGAGAAAAAATTTTAATTGAAAGAATTATCGAAAAGTTGAAGTGATAAGAGTTAGTATATTTTTCATGATATTTTTCAATCAATTAGAAAATGTGTAACAAGGTAGTTGCTAAAACAAGGGAGAGGGAGAGATTAAATTTGGGAATGGAGAGGGAGTAGATGGTGTACACAGGAAGTGATGGACTATAACAGCAATTCATGAAAATACCCCTGAAATGAATTCATATCATTTCTGCTTTGGAACACAGATATGTGAGGACCAGCAAGAGTTTAGTGAAGAATGTATAACTAAAATCTGGTGACCTTTTTTCATGAAAAAAAATAGGAGCAAAGAATTGCCAAATTCTACTGATTGTAGAGTGATCATGATGACATTTCACCAAGAACAGTGAAATCAAAACTGAACTTCTTCATGTATTATGTAAACCTGATATTCACTCTGTGTGACACTGTTTTTGTTTTGTTTTGCTGCTGCTGTTGTTGTTTTTTGCAATGCTGCCTTCACTCAGTTTTGAGGCCCTGGCTAAAGGCTAGTCAGCTTCTTGAGTAGCTAGCTGATTTAAGATCACACCCTGGCCTGTCCACATATTGATTTCCCATACATGGGGCCATTATGCACCAGTTTTATTCCCCCTGGGCCAAAACAAGGGATAAGCCCTATGTCCTGGAGCCCATTAGATTATTGAAGTTAGCCAATCCATAGGAGACCCACAAGACCTAGTTAACCCCACCTACTACTACACATAAGCTACTCTATACAGCTCCAGCTTGCTATTACCTTCTCCCCTGGGTGCAAGCCCCAGCAACCTTTACTTGTTCAGAGCTGTAAGTAACAAAGAGAACGCTTTCATCTCTGTGAGTGTAATAGTCTTGTCTCCCACCATCAAAAGAATCTTTAAATATTATAAAACACTTTCACAAACCAGTCCTATTCAAAAATTAATAGGACTTTAGGCTGCCTTACCTTACTGGATACCTCTTTAGAAGATCCCATATCATAAATATTTCTTCATGTCTTTACATATCTGAATTTAGGGATTTTCTAAAAGCTAAATTACCCCCACAAGAAAATCTTTTTATATTAAACATCAGAATTTTGATTTTCTCCTTAATGATACTTGTGAAATTTAATAACATATAATAAAATATACAAATGAGATTTACAGAAATATGTATCTGTATTACACACAGATTATAATTTAATTGTACATACCATATGGTTGTGTTTGTTAATATATAAAATATAATTATGTAATAATGCTAAATGTTTAATATAAATTCATGTATTGTATGGGACCTCCCTGGCTGTCCAGTGGTTAAGACTCTGCATTCCCAATACATGGGACATGTGTTCAATACCTGGTCAGGGAACTAAGATTCCACATGCCACACGGTGTGGCTAAAAAAAAAAAAAAAAAAAAAAATTCATGTATTGTAATTTAATATCATTTAATTTAATTGCTTGTTAAAAAGGAAGAACACCATTACATTAGAGTAAAATTTTTTCCTTAAAAAAAATCTTTTAATTTTCATTTCTAATGTGTTGTTTTTTAACTACTTATAAAAGTGAATTGTTTTCATCCCTTCTGAGTGAAGATTCAGAAAAGAATATTTTTTTATCATGAGAGACATGTTTGAAAGAAAATGCTGACATTTTACATTTCATATTAAGCTTTCTCCATACCACTTTTTTCATAGAAGTGAACCATTATTTGGTAAAACTATCATAACCTTGTAGTGTGAAATCCAGATATTTGCAGTAGGTGACAATATTGAGACATTCTAAACAAAAGAATAAAAATATATGGATTATCTATTATAATCATGAAAATCACTGAAGTTTTGCAATACTTTGCCAGGTATAGTATTTATATTTACACCGTAGCTGTGCATATCTTTAAATTATTTTTTAAGTAACAATAATAATAATGCTACCATGTAGCTACTATGCATAAAAGTGTGTTATTTTCTTTATAATACACTATGTTGTCTTCAAAACAAGTTCATAAGGCAAATATTAGTTTCCCTATCGCTGTACTTGATAAATATTTTAAAAAAGGCGTAGACCTTTAGACATCTAGAAAGGTTCACTAAATTTACAGGGCTATTCATAAATGTGATAACGAAAATAAAGGAGCAACTAAAAGTTATTTAAAAAGATCCTGTGCTCATGTGTATTTCCCAGCCTCCCTTAAAATTAGATTTGCCATGTGACTGGGTCTCTGCCAGTGCCAGTTGGGCAGAAGAATGTAAGCATCTTTCCTTCCTGGCCCTTCAATCACCTTATGTCTTCCCTCCCCAGACACAGTGGCTTTGAAATCTACAAGTTCCCAACAGCTGGTAGCTCAAAAAAGGAGGACAACCAACCTTATATGGGTGAGAAAATACATTTATTTTATTAAATCACAGAAAATGCAACGTTTTATTTATTACACAGCATAGCATTTTCTATCCTGACTACACCATAACAATAATAATAGTTGTTGAACAGGGACTGTTTAATATATGTGAGGCCTTGTGCTAGGGGCTACCGTCTCCATCCCCTTGCTGTTCTTACCTCGAACCACCCAATGGGAACTTTCTTTAAATATCACCTTCCAGAAGTGCCCTGAAAAAAGTTCCTATCATGTTCTGCCTCTCTTTATTTTCTTCTTTTCACAATGAGAGTGACTTAACTAATGGTAGATAATTCCTTTTGAGTTAATTTTGTGTATAGTGTATGAGAAGGATGGGTGAAGTTTTGCCCTATGAATATCTAGCTTTGTTTCCAGTACTGATTATTGAAAAAAAGTTTCCTTTCATCTATGAATTGCCTTAGAACATTTGTGGAAAATCATTTGACTATACATTCCGGTTCTATTTCTGGAATAGCTATTCAGTTCTATTAATCAATAATGTCTGTAATTATGCCAATATCACATTGTGTGTATTAAAGTAATTACACTAATTGTAGAATGAAATAGTGTAAATCTTCTTAGTTCTTTTAAAAAATGATTCAGCTATTCAACCTCATTTATATTTTCATTAAAATATTATCTGTAGCCTGGGTATTTCTCCAAAATGCCACTGGTATTCTTTTTTTGAATTGTACTTAATCTGTAGATCAATTTGGGGAGAGTTGATATCTTCCCAATTTTGAGTCTTCCAACTCAAGAATATGGTCTGTTTCTCTATTTATTTAGAAGATTTTTTATCTCAGTGATGTATTATGATTTTCACTGTACAGGTTTTCAGTGTATTTTTAAATTTTTTTCATATGTGTGTGATGTTTTTGATACTGTTGTAAATTGATTTTTCAATTTTATTTTCCAATTTTTGTTGCTTTATGAAACATCTATTGACTTTTGTATATTTACTTTGTATTCTAATATCGTGATAAAATTTTTATTAGTTTCCCCAATTTCTATAAGTCTTGTGAGCAGTGCAGCTGACTGTACTTTTTTGTAGGACTATCTTTTCAAGGTTGGTTGCATAGAGAAGAGCCTGGGAGGATAGAGATAGTGTCTGCCTCCAGAACAGAGCTGAATTATGCTTACTGCTCACTATAAAAGATTTGAGTTTCTTAACTCCGGATTCCTCTCCTTGACCTCAGTTTGCTGCATATGCAAACATCCGTCAGGAATAGCTGGATAGCCCAGCTATATCCTCCCTCTATTCTCACATCTGCTGCTTTCTTAGGGGTAGAGTTAAACTCTTCCTATCCTAAGGGAGATTAAAAGTCATATGTATCTCGTCCAGTGATCTGAGAAACTTCAGGTATGCGAGAGATCCAGATTATTATTAGTCTGTTGATACAGGTACCCAAGTTACCATTTTATGCAGACCCACGGAAGACTGGTCCACCCAAAGTCTGCTGATGAAATCTGAGTAAAGGTCACAGAGAGGAAATAAGTTAAAGTGACCTTGTGTTTGGAGTCCGTTGGGCAAATCAGTGACTTTTTGTGGCTTCCATGTTTAAATGTATATTAGTAATTGATTTATTAAATAATTGTACTTCCACATGCCATGAGGGTCAGAGGTAATTCTATCAGGCAGAGTCCCATGTAGAGAAGTGCTAAGGGAAGTCTTCCACAGCAGTATCTTAACTCCTAAACTCCTCTGCTGTTTATCACTAGGAGGTGGGCAGGATTTAAAACAAGTGTTTTTACCCTCTGATGTTCAAAGCTTTGGTGGTTGTTTTGTTTCAAAACAAAATCCTCAGTTTCAAAGTCCCCGACTGAGACATTACCACATTTCTTCCAGGAGGGTGGATGATAAATTCTAACAAAATTCAGGGTTGTATTTATGAAATAAAGTTTCTTGAGCCTATTCACAAGATTCAATCCCACTGGCATGCATAGGAAAACTGTTTTCAGCCTCATAAAATCAAACAGTGATTTGGACTAGATCTAGATCTAACTAGATCTAACAGTGTTTTGGACTTTTGAGGTATTGAGGACAGTATGTATTCTTCTCCTGTTGGTTTTGTGTCTCTGGAGAACACTGACTAATGCACACCCAATGCGTTGTTCCAGAATTCCATTCTTGCAAAGAAAGTAGGTCTTAGTTATGGAGAAGGATCTGGGCATGTTTTACAATAGTTACTTCTCCCCTTCCTCTGCCAGATTCATGAGGAAATGTTTCACAGATTCTCATAATAAGAATGTGGTAAAATTCTTAGAAAGAATACCCATAAAAGAGCGAGACCTCCAACAGAAGCAGCCCTCAGGAGTTTTCACTTTCATACCAGTTCATACTCAGTCTCCAGGAATTTATCAATATCAGAAATTTATCAACCATTTCAGTGTTCATGCTAGTTTATAGCACCAGGAGCTTCTATTCCAGGTAAACAGGTGTTGCCTGCTTTAACACTGTGGGCGCTCCTTTCTCTTCAGATTTCAGCATAGCAGTTTGACTTCATTTCTCTAATGGGTCCGAGAAAGATTGTTGATTTTTAATTTGTCCAGCTTCTTGTGAGGACAGGAGGGATGACTTCCAAGCCCTTTTGGTGTTGTAGCTGAAACCAGCAGCCCTCAGCGAAGGTTTTATTATAGACATCATATTTTACAATTAGAAATTCTATATTTACCTCTTTTTAAAAATAGGTTCTTTTTCTCTGCTAATATTCTTATCTTTTCATTCATTCTAAGGGTATTTTTCTTTACTTCATTGTGCATAGATATAATAGTGGCTTTCAAGTCCTTGCCTAATGTTGCCAACACCTGGATTATCTCTGTTGTGTTTTCCCTGGTTCTGCATGGGTCAAATCGTTTTACATTGTGTGCTGGACTTTGTGATGTTAGATATTGTAGACTGTGGATTTTGTTATATTCTCCCAGAGAGTGGTAATAATTTTGTTGTGTGGGAAATTAAATTGGAAAGGTAAAAATTGCAAACTCTCTCATTTGTGGTGGATGGCAGTTCAAATCTCAGTTCAATTTGTTGAGCTTTAGCTTGGCAGCATGAATGCTATAAATAAGAGGTTCAGAGTTTAGCCAGTGGATTGGCAAAATTTAAACAGAAAAATTAGAGCTCTCTCTTTCTGGGATTCCTTTCTCAGATTTCTGCTGCAGGGGTTAACCCTTGCTCTGTCATCTGAGTTTTTTATTTCTTTTTTATTTCTTTTTTTTTTTTTTTTTGCTGTACACGGGCCTCTCACTGTTGTGGCCTCTCCCATTGTGGAGCACAGGCTCCGGACGCGCAGGCTCAGCGGCCATGGCTCACGGGCCCAGCTGCTCCGCGGCATGTGGGATCTTCCCGGACTGGGGCACGAACCCGCGTCCCCTGCATCAGCAGGCGGACTCTCAACCACTGCGCCACCAGGGAAGCCCTGTCATCTGAGTTTTCAAGCCAGAATGATGGTGGGGTCTTTATTGTATCTTCTGCCTCCAAGCACCTCTCTCTGCCTTACACCACTCCCTCAGGCCAAAGCCCCCAAATTCAGAAATTAATCTTTGCCTTCTTCCAAGTTTCAACTCCTGTTTAATGTGGCCTTGCCTTTATGCAGTTCATTTTTTATTTCATTTTGTATTAAGTATTTTGTCAAGAGTGTACCATTGTTATTCTAAAAGAGGTTTGTCCATCATATTGAATATGATACTCCATCATATTGAATATGATAATCTTTGACAGTGAAAGATTTATTACTTCGTTTTCTTGATGAGTTGTCATTGTGTTTTTGCCCTGAAATCTGATAGATTCTTGTCTTAGCACCTCAGTTGAAAGAAGTGAAACCCCTTTTACTGAAAATCTGGTATTTACAAAAAAAATGTCCATGCCTACTTGGAAATAGTTTTATAATTAAAATTCATTGTCTTTACATTTATTGATAAATGTCAGTTACATTTGTACACTGTTGTCATCGCCATACCATATACTGTCTTCTTCATTGAGATACTATTGTACAATAGTAAAAATTGATGTATTTCTTTTTGCATTGTCCTGTGACAAACAGTACGCAAAAAAGAAGCCAGCAAAGTGCTTATAATACAAAAGAGTAAATTAGCTTGGTGTCACCTAATCAGGAGGAAAAAATAAGTCTGCATCTGAAAAGTGGTGGCTTAAATTACTTCAATAAGAGCTATAGGAAATCTATATTTATAGCCTACTTTTGAAAGAAAAAGTTCATACTATTCTTAAGGTATTATAAGAAATATCTCTCCTGCAATAAAAATAAAACAGAGAGTTAGAAGATAGTCAATATAAAATTAAATTTCTTTCAGATTTTGAATTATGATCAGTCTGAGTTCATTAAGTAATTCTGTACCTACCTAATTTTATGTGACTTTATGCTTAAATCTAACAATTCACAGGGTTCAACTCTTCTTTGCACCAAAATATAGGAATATGAAGCTCTTCATACTTTGACTAATAAACAATATAAATTAGTTAAAGTCACAATTACTGAACATTTTATAACTGCTTGTACAGCAGTTATCTGCAGTGAATCAGTGTCATGTCCTCCAGGAAATAATACTTACTGACATTTCATTTCTATATAATTAGAGAAATAAATTGTTGGCTACATGAAAAAAATATCGTTTAACTAAATTAAATTTTGTTAATATAAATACAATATTACATTTATGTATGATCAGTATTGGTTCATCCTTTCTTTAGATTCACTTTTACAGCACAAAGATTTATATCTATATATTTTATTTATTTTCCTGATTTTTAAATAAATAATTATTGTCCTCATGAGTAGAAACAAGTAAAGAGTATTCTCATCAGTGGGGGATTCATATGCACTATACAACTTTAATTCATATCCCAAGCCTATATAAATAGCAAAAGCTGTTCAAGAATATACCAGCAAATATCCGTTAATATACAACATTTGTTTTTCTCTTTCTGGCTTACTTCACTCTGTATAACAGACTCTAGGTCCATCCACATCTCTACTAATAACGCATATATGTGGAATCTAGAAAAATGGTACAGATGAACCTATTTGCAGAGCAGGAATAGAGACGCAGACGTAGAGAACGGACGTGTGGACACAAGGGAGGAAGGGGAGGGTGGGATGAATTGGGAGATTAGGTTTGACATAAATACACTGTCACGTGTAAAATAGATAGCTAGTGGGAACCTGCTGTATAGCACAGGGAGCTCAGCTCAGTGCTCTGTGATGACCTATACCTGTGGGATGGATGGGGGAGGGAGGTCCAAGAGGGAGGGGATATGCATATACATATAGCTGATTCACTTTATTGTGCAGCAGAAACTAACACAACATTGTAAAGCAATTACACTCCAATTAAAAATATATATATATACCAACAAACTCTCAAATTGGGTGATGTACCAAAAAAAGGCACATTAGTCATGGTTGACAATTTTAAAAGGGAAAAAGAACACTTACACTTATTATTTCAGAAATCACTGCTGTTCTTTATACTGTAACTGGTTTGTAACTCATGGTTTGATTATGCACCCATTGTTATGTTATACAGCTACTCTTCAAGTTGATAGTTGGAATCATATTAACTCTATACAAAAACAAAACTGCAACTTCTCCTTTTTGATATAATAATGTATCTAATGAAAAACATTGTGTATGTTATATGAAAAGTTTTTTACTCTGGAAAAAAGTATGTTTTTAAGTCCCTAACATTTTAAGTTGACAGTTGAATTACTTCTACATGGTTTGTTATAAAATACCACCACACTGATCTTCTTACATTAGCTTATATTAATTTAATTCAAGATATTTGTAAGATAGATTTTAAAACCCATTTATAGATATTTATATGAATAAATATCATTTTTTAAAAATCCCACAAGATGGTAGACAGAAATTTATATTTTTTTCAAACTTTTATTGCAGGTTAAATTAATGTTGAGATGAGATGATTGCATATTTGTTGGATTTTCTTTCTTATCAACTAGCTATTTAGTAATATACAGAGCATAATTATGTCATTTTGTTGATTAAACCATTTGTAAATATTATTTGATTCGAATACAGGCAAAAAATACCATCTTTCTTTGGTCAGTAACAAACATTTCAAAGGTTAATGGGCATTGAATATATCCAGTTTTCTTAAGTTCCTTATAGCGTCTCAGCCAAAAAAAAGTAATAATAAAATTTTAATTTACCATAAAAAATTGAATTTTTATCCAAATTTGTAATATTGTGTCAGCAGATTCTTAGGAATCCCTACATTTTTAACAGTTTCTGCTGAAGACCATTTTCATCAAGTAAAGGACATCAGATTGTTTCTGTTGCCATCTATGGCAAGTAGTGGGCTGAATCTGATAAAAGTTAGTAGTCCTATTTCTGTGAGCTCCTTGCAGCTTGTTCTCAGTATCAGATACTTATAGTGCTGACATTTCAAAAGCACAGATGGTGCAGAGGAAGTCCTCAGACGTCACCAGAGGGCGGTTTTCAAGTCTTTGTCGCAGGTTTAGAGCTACAACTTTAAAGAGACAAAACTTTTTCACTAAGCTTCTGTTTGTAACTCAAAATAAGTTACCTTCCAAAACACTTAAATCACAAAGTGTTTAATCACTAATTCCACCTAAATTAGTATAATAACTACGCCTTATACTTTCTGTGATTAGGGGAAAATATTGTATCTTTAAATCGTAGCACCAATATTTAGATATTTTCTGTAGGAAGATTTATATTTCCTACCGTGGCAAGATATTTTTGAAACTCCCTATCATGAGCTTTACTGTAATAATACTTGGTAGTCATGGTATTAATATATCTATTAGATTTTATTATAACTATTGGATTATGGTTTTGTCTCAGAGTTAAGAATTTTTAGTTCTTTTATGTTTTTTTTAATAGGCCACTGTGCCTAGTTTAGTGTTGGGCATATGGATGGTACAAAATACATGTTCACTGAATGTTTGAATGAATGAATATTTGATCAATTAATAGACCAAGATTATTATATATTAAAGCAAAGGAGAAAGTCATTTTTATAGAGCACAGATTTAACTAAAACAAAGAAACCAGAGGAGTAATTGAAGCCTTCTGTTTCTGTTATCAATATGATTAGTCCCTCATTAAAATAAAAACTACAAACTTAGTTTATAATTACAGGAAAGAACATGTACAGAAATAATAGAAAAATATGTTACGTCATCTTACTGCAGAATTTCATATTAAACAGGTATTTCTATTTTTTCAAGAATTAAACATGTCTAATAATGCTCACTTCCAAATCAAGACTTTTTGTTAAAGGTAAAGAAAATAGAGTTATATAGACAAATAACAGATGATATCATTTATATGTGGAATGTAAAATATGATACAAATGAACTTACTTGTAAAACAGAAATAGAGTCAGACATAGAAAACAAACTTATGGTTACCAAAAGGGAAAGGGGTAGGGGAGGGACAAATTAGGAGTTTGGGGTCAGCAGATACAAACTACTATACGTAAAATAGATAAAACAAAATCCTACTGTATAGCACAGGGAACTATATTCAATATTCTGTAATAAACTATAATGGAGAAGAATATGAAAAAGGATATATCTATATCTATATATATATATATTCACACACACACATAAATGAATCACTTTGCTGTAGAGCAGAAACTGGTGTGCAATATTTAACACAATATTGTAAATCAATTATACTTTAATTAAAAAATAGAGTTAACATCCAACTCTTTCAGGCATTTTTCACAATAGTGTTTATTTTTTCCATATATTTGGAGATAGTTCCCCATACAGCTATATCATTTATGTGTATCTTTTAAAGAAGTATACGTTCTATAAAATAGTAATGAATCACTAAATAGCATCTAATGCAATGTAATTTCAGGAGAGAAACTTTTAAAGTTAATAATAACTTTAATTATTAGTGTTAAAACCATATAGCACTATATTGTTCTGATAATTATTTCTGTACTGAAAAATAATAGTTATATAAACAAAAATGCTTTCTTAGCTCTACTTTAATTTTCACCTTCTAATTAAGAAATGATATTTTTTAGAATGATAGATGCATAGTATCCACTATTTAAATCATACAGTAAAAGACATGGAAGAACATGCTCATTCTGTAAAGTTCAACCTTCAGAAATAATCACATTTTATATTTGATGACCTTTATTCCAGATGTCACTAAATGCATATATTTACATAATACACTTTTACAGATATTTTCACTGAGATAATATGAATGTTTTCTGTATATATGTGTATATTTGTAGTATATATGCATAAATAATCATTTTAAAGATTATCTAATGTTATTTATTAACTGAGGCAATGGTTTGTATATATTTACATAACTAGTCCTCTCTTTTTGGCTATATAAATTTTTACTATTATAATAAAAGATTTGGAGAAATTATTTTCACATATTTTTTCACATTGCAGCTATATGTATACAACAAATCCTTAGAAGTAGAATTGCTTGATCAAAGATAAAAATTTTTTATATTTGATAATATATGAAACTAACATCCAAAAAATTGCATAAAACTATGCTCTAACAACAGTAATGAGATTCTGCTGGCTATGGATTTCATTTCCAAAAGCAAAACACCTCATTTTACATAAAGCTTTAATTTTGTCCTTTAGTAAATTTTTTATTCTATCGTAGATTTTGGATATCTGTTTTATTTGCTCTAATATAATTTATATTTTGTTGTCAGTTTTTAAAATATATTTCCTATTTGTGTTATTTTTGTTGTAGAAAACCTGTTTTGTATTAATTATGTCATTTGCCTTTGTATGGCATTTTCATAATTTAAAAAATATTTTAATTTTTGACCATGGCCTTCAGCTATAAAATTTTATTTTCAGACAATCCTAATTTTATCTTTTCTTCCTTCTTTTTCAGTATGTGTATGCATTTGATTCAGTTTATTTGCACTGCCTAGATCTCTGAGAATAATGTGTTAAACACCAAACTTCTATTTATTATCTCTATAGTCCTTCTTATAAAATAAACTCTTAACACTTTAATTAATCTTACAAGAAAAGGCTTACTTTTTGCATTTGATTCTTTTCTTATATATTAGGACATAAGTTATTCATGTTTTTGGCCTCAAAGCAATCAAATTCTCATCTGAGTTTCAGAACTCTTTAGTCAGAAGTCATTAAAGAAAAATTGGATACTAGTATATAGTATGGTCAACAGGCTAGCATTTTAAGATAACACTGGATTGGTGTACTACAAACAGTATAAACAGGAATCTTGCAAAGAAAGAAGGGAGAGAACATCCTTGTTGTCAGAATAACTTCTCATCACATTTACTATTATTAGAGAGAGTTGAGCATGATGGACTAATTTGTACTCTGCTTCCAGACTATACTTATAGAGCTATTCCATCTTTCTTTAACAAAACTTTTATGTTTATAGATTAAGTATGTTAAAATGTATTTAATTTGCTAAGTTTCAGATAAAATAGTAATGCATGCTAAAAATATGTATAATGAGATAGTTGATAAGATATAAAAGTCTTACTAAAGTCATTTAGACTAATAGTTATCAATAAATCTCTAGATATCTTGTAAATTCTCTCTTGGCTTAAGAAAGATTAATAAACTCAGACTTTAAAGGACTAGAAGGACAACCTAAGTAATTATATTGTGAGACTTACTTCAATCCCAGGTAATGGTCTAGAAAATATAATAAGGTAATTGATCTTTTGAAAGAAAGAACTGATGAATTGAACGAAAAGTTGTCAGCACACGTTTCCAAGATACAGTTGCAAACTAATGTAATAAATCAATTTAAATAGAGTAATTGGTAAGGTTGACAAGGACAGTGTGCCATGTTTAATGTAACAAGGTTAAAATCAAAGTGTCCATGTTGTTCTGTTGCCTGCTTCTTTCAACAAACAGTGCATCATAAGTGTCATTCAAAATGGATTACTATGAATGAAATTATGAGAAAATTATCTTAATTACAGGAAATGCACTGTTTCCATCATAAGTTTCCTGTAACATATCTTTATTCTCTGGATATTTCTAATTATATGTCTTTCCTATTTTATCAGCTTTTTGGTAGTCTAAACTCCTGGCCTATGTATTTCATAATACTTTTAATAAAACTTCCTTTTACCATGTATTTTAGAAAACACAAAGTATTATGCATTATACCATTACAAGGCAGGCAGTTCTACTTTATTTCTTTCTGTCTATATACAGGACCAACAGCAAATCAGAATTTGCTAATACCAGAAAAATAGTTTTGGTAAACTGATGGGATGGGTAGGTTTTGGTTCACTCCACCTTTTACATTACATTAAAACATTTCTTTGTAAAACAACAAAAAACTATAAATATTAAGCACTATGATTGTCCTAAAGTTGCCTACTGAGAGAAAAATATGAAGATGGTAGCACAATTAAAAGTAAACTTTTTTCTTTTCAATTTTAAACGTTACAGTTATTATTTATTTCAGCTCAAACTTTCTTTTCAATCATTAGTATGCCAATATCCCCTAGTTCCCTAAATAGTTAGCTGTAAGCTTTTGGATAAAACTGATCATAAACCCTCCAGAGAAGAATACACTTAACTCTGCATTCACTCATTCATTCATTTAACAAAATTAAAAAAAAAAAATCTTCTGGATCCCAAGCACTGTTTTTTGGGAATATAACAGATAGGAACGTTGATAAAAACCTTTGCTGAAGTGGAGCTAACATTCTAGTTGGCAGAGATAGTCAATAAACTAACAACAACAAAAAAAAAACCCCATAATATTTCAAACAGTAATATGACAGGAAACGAAGATAAAGAATGATAGATGATGTGGCTATTTTTATAAGAGTAATCCAGGGAGACAATGGCATTTGAGCAGACAGTGAATTAAGTGGGAAACAAGTTAGGCAGCAGCTTATTTCTGGCATAGAGAACAGCAATAACAAATTTACTGCTATGATAATTAATTTGTTATTAATAACAAAGAGCAAAGATATAAGTCTTGCTAAAGTGTAGTGAGCTGAGAGTAAAAAATATGGTTGCAAATGACTTAGCGGAATAGCCTTCGGCAAGTTAATATATAGAGACTTATAGTTAATTCTTTGTTTTGTTTTTTAAAATGAGAGCAAGAATTTGGATTTTGTTTTGATGTGATCAAAAGGTTTGCATGGTAATGATGGGTTTTGATTTATGGTCACAGAAGTATGACTCTAATGCTACCAAAAATATATGGAAAACAGACAGTAATAGAGAATGCTGACAACCATTTTGGATACTACTATCATAGTCCAGGTGAGATCATTTCGGATACATTAAGAAGAAAAGAAGTTTTGCTTATGTACCAGATGTGGTGTGTAAAAGACGGATAAATATCAAAGTCAAAAATCACAACACAATTTTATTGGCATAATGTGGATTTAAGTGGCATTTACTGAGGAGGGTACCATTTGGACAAGAGATGGGGGGGAAGTAATCAACAAATATTTATTTACATGAAGTTTGAAATTTTTTTAGTCCATCAATAGATAGTTTTGAGTAGACTTCTAAAGATAAATTTATATATAGATGCAGATATATAAATATAGATGTATATGGACATGAGGGAAGTAGTAAGCCCTGAAGATGAACAATTAAAGCCATATACATATAAAAGGCGTGAATGCACACTTTTTTATAGAATGCACCACTAAATCCTAGATAATTATGTGTACATTTTATGGGATATGATATTTTTAACATTCCTAACTAGAAAATAATTACATGTGCTATAATATGATATCTGTGTTCTATGAGCAATTCTGTGATATTCTCATGTAAATAGGCTAATATTTGTCAATATTTTATGACATGTCTGACTGTTTTACTAATAGCAGATTTTCAGGTAGTAGAAATCATGCTCTCCTGTCTCCTTGTGAACACAAAATCTAACTATATAAAGAACTCTTCCATTTATTACTGGTGCTGAAAGAATTCTTACTCCCTTGTCAATTTCCAGTGTCCCTGGAGATAATTTAAACCACTAAAAGCTTCTGTAAACATTGGGCAGTGTTTCCACTGCACTTTCTCCACACTTGGCTCATCAACTTATTCCTCTTCTGTAGTTTCCATTACAAGTGCATGATTCCTTGGAAATGCACTATAGACCTGTTAGATAGGGTATCAAATGCCTTACTTGTTTATTCAGATCTCCATCATAATAGTCATAGTTTATATTGTGTCTCTTATTTTTTTCCTTTTCATTTATTTTATTTTATTTTTTAACATCTTTATTGGAGTAGAACTGCTTTACACTGATGTGTTAATTTCTGCTTTATAACAAAGTGAATCAGCTGTACATATACATTGATCCCCATATCTCCTCCCTCCCACTCTCCTGATCTCACCCCTCGAGGAGGTCACAAAGCACCGAGCTGATCTCCCTGTGCTAGGCAGCTGCTTCCCACTAGCTATCTATTTTACATTTGGTAGTGTATATATATCAATGCCACTCTCTCACTTCATCCCAGCTTACCCTTCCCCATCCCTGTGTCCTCAAGTCCATTCTCTATGTCTGCATCTTTTTTCCTGTCCTGCCCTTAGGTTCTTCAGAACTTTTTTTTTTTAAGTTTCCATATATATGTATTAGAATACAGTATTTATTTTTCTCTTTCTGACTTACTTCACACTGTATAACACTCTCTAGGTCCATCCAGCTCACTACAAATAACTTAATTTCGTTTCTTTTTATGGCTGAGTAATATTCCATTGTATATATGTGCCACATCTTTTATATCCATTCATCTGTCAATGGACACTTAGGTTGCTTCCATGCCCTGGCTATTGTAAATAGAGCTGCAATGAACATTGTGGTACATGACTCTTTTTGAATTATGGTTTTCTAGGGGTATATGCCAGTTGGTGGGATTGCTGGGTCATATGGTAGTTCTGTTTTTAGTTTTTTAAGGAACCTCCATACTGTTCTCCATTGTGTCTGTATCAATTTACATTCCCACCAACAGTGCAAGAGGGTTCCCTTTTCTCCACACGCTCTCCAGCATTTATTGTTCGTAGGTATTTTGATGATGGCCATTCTGACTGTCTGTGAGGGGATACCTCACTGTAGTTTTGATTTGCATTTCTCTAATGATTAGTGACATTGAGCATCCTTTCATGTGTTTGTTGGCAATCTGTATATCTCCTTTGGAGAAATGTCTGTTTAGGTCTTCTGCCCATTTTTGGATTGGATTCTTTGGTTTTTTTATATTGAGTCACATGAGCTGCTTGTAAATTTTGGAGATTAATCCTTTGTCAGTTGCTTCATCTGCAAATATTTTCTCCCATTCTGAGGGTTGTCTTTTCATCTTGTTTATGGTTTCCTTTGCTGTGCAAAAGCTTTTAAGTTTCATTAGGTCCCATTTGTTTATTTTTGGTTTTATTTCCATTTCTCTAGGAGGTGGGCCAAAAAGGATCTGCTGTGATTTATGACATAGAGTGTTCTGCCTATGTTTTCTACTAAGAGTTTTATAGTGTCTGGCCTTACATTTATGTCTTTAATGCATTTTGAGTTTATTTTTGTATATGGTGTTAGAGAGTGTTCTAATTTCATTCTTTTACATGTACCTGTCCAGTTTTCCCAGCACCACTTATTTAACAGGCTATCGTTTCTCCATTATAGATTCTTGCCTCCTTTGTTAAAAATAAGGTGACCATATGTGCGTGGATATATCTCTGGGTTTGCTGTCTTGTTCCATTGATCTATATCTCTTTTTTAATGCCACTACAATACTGTCTTGATTACTGTAGCTTTGTAGTATAGTCTGAAGTCCAGGAGCCTGATACCTCCAGTTCCATTTTTCTTTCTCAAAATTCCTTTGGCTATTCGGGGTCTTTTGTGTTTCCATACAAATTGTGAAATTTTTTGTTCTACTTCTGTGAAAAATGCCAGTGGTAGTTTGATGGGGATTGCATTGAATCTGTAGATTGCTTTGAATAGTATACTCATTTTTCACAATGTTGATTCTTCTAGTCCAAGAACATGGTATATCTCTCCATCTCTTTGCATCATCTTTAATTTCTTTCATAGTGTCTTATAGTTTTCTGCATACAGGTCTTTTGTCTCCTTAGGTAGGTTAATTCCTAGGTATTTTATTCTTTTTGTTGCAATGGTAAATGGGAGTGTTTCCTTAATTTCTCTTTCAGATTTTTCATCATGAGTGTATAGGAATGCTAGAGATTTCTGTGCATTAATTTTTTTTCCTGCAACTTTACCAACTTTGATTAGCTCTAGTGGTTTTCTGGTGGCATCTTTAGGATTCTCTTATGTATAGTATCACATCATCTGAAACAGTGATGGCTTTACTTCTTCTTTTCAATTTTGGATTCCTTTTATTTCTTTTTCTTCTGTGATTGCTGTGGCTAAAACTTCCAAAGCTATGTTGAGTAATAGTGGTGAGAGTGGGCAACCTTGTCTTGTTCCTGATGTTAGTGGAAATGGTTTCAGTTTTTCACCATTGAGGATGATGTTGGCTGTGGGTTTGTCTTAAATGGCCTATATTATGTTGAGGCAAGTTCCCTCTGTGCCTACTTTCTGCAAGGTTTTTATCATAAATGGGTGTTTAATTTTGTTGAAAACTTTTTCTGCATCTATTGAGATGATCATATGTGTTTTATCCTTCAATTTGTTAATATAGTTTATCACATTGATTGATTTGTGTATGTTGAAGAATCCTTGCATTCCTGGGATAAACCCCACTTGATCATTGTGTATGATCCATTTAATGTGCTGTTGGATTCTGTTTGCTAGTATTTTGTTGAGGATTTTTGCATCTATGTTCATCAGTGATATTGGCCTGTAGTTTTCTTTCTTTGTGACATCCTTGTCTGGTTTTGGTATCAGGGTGATGGTGTCCTCGTAGAATGAGTTTGGGAGTGTTCCTCCCTCTGCTATATTTTGGAAGAGTTTGAGAAGGATAGGTGTTAGTTCTCTGAATGTTTGATAGAATTTGCCTTTGAAGCCATCTGGTCCTGGGCTTCTGTTGGAAGATTTTTTATCACAGTCTCAATTTCAGTGCTTGTGATTGGTCTGTTTATGTTTTCTGTTTCTTCCTGATTCAGTCTTGGAAGGTTGTGCTTTTCTAAGAATTGTCCATTTCTTCCAGGTTGTCCATTTTATTGGCATAAAGTTGCTTGTAGTAACGTCTCATGATCCTTTGTATTTCTGCAGTGTCAGTTGTTACTTTTCCTTTTTCATTTCTACTTCTATTGATTTGAGTCTTCTCCCTTTTTTTCTTGATGAGTCTGGCTACTGGTTTATCAATTTTGTTTTTCTTCTCAAAGAACCAGCTTTTAATTTTATTGATCTTTGCTATCCTTTCCTTCATTTCTTTTTCATTTATTTCTGATCTGATCTTTATGATATCTTTCCTTCTGCTAACTTTGGCGTGTTATTTTTCTTCTTTCTCTAATTGCTTTAGGTGTAAGATTAGTTTGTTTTTTTGAGATGTTTCTTGCTTCTTGAGGTAGGATTGTATTGCTGTAAACTTCCCTCTTAGAACTGCTTTGCTGCATCCCATAGGTTTTGGGTCATCATGTTTTCATTGTCATTTGTTTCTAGGTATTTTTTGATTTCCTCTTTGATTTTTTCAATGATCTCTTGGTTATTAGGTAGTGTATTGTTTAGCCTCAATGTGTTTGTATTTTTTACATATTTTTTTTTCCTGAAATTCACATCTAGTCTCATAGCATTGTGGTCGGAAAAGATACTTGATACAACTTCAATTTTCTTAAATTTACCAAGGCTTGATTTGTGACCCAAGATATGATCTATCCTGAGAATGCTCCATGAGCCCTTGAGAGGAAAGTGCATTCTGTTGTTTTGGATGGAATATCCTAAAAATATCAATTAAGTCCATTTTGTTTAATGTTTCATTTATAGCTTGTGGTTCCTTATTTATTTTCATTTTGGATGATCTGTCCATTGGTGAAAGTGGGTTGTTAAAGTCCCCTACTATGATTGTGTTACTGTTGATTTCCCCTTTTATGGCTGTTAGCATTTGCCTTATGTATTGAGGTACTTCTATGTTGGTGCATATATATTTATTATTATTATATCTTCTTGGTGGATTGATCCCTTGATCATTCTGTACTGTCCTTCTTTGTCCCTTGTAATAGTCTTTATTTTAAAGTCTGTTTTGTCTGATATGAGAATTGCTACTCCAGGTTTATTTTGATTTCCATTTGCATGGAATATCTTTTTCCATCCCCTCACTTTCAGTCTGTATGTGTCCTTAGGTCTGAAGTGGGTCGCTTGTAGACAACATATATATGGGTCTTGTTTTTATATCCATTCAGCCAGTCTATTTCTTTTTGTGGGAGCATTTAATCCATTTACATTCAAGGTAATTATTGATATGTATGTTCCTATTACCATTTTCTTAATTGTTTTGGTTTTGTTATTGTACATCTTTTCCTTCTCTTGTGTTTCCTGCCTGGAGAAGTTCGTTTAGCGTTTGTTGTAAAGCTGGTTTGGTGGTGCTGAATTTTCTCAGCTTTTGTTTGTCTGTAAAGGTTTTAATTTCTCCGTCAAATCTGAATCCCTTCCATCACTTTAAATATGTCATGCCACTCCTTTCTGGCTTGCAGAGTTTCTGCTGAAAGATCAGCTGTTAACCTTCTGGGGATTTCCTTGTGTTATTTGTTATTTTTCTCTTGCTGCTTTTTTTTTAAAAAAAATAATTAATTATTTATTTATTTATGGTTGTGTTGGGTCTTCGTTTCTGTGCGAGGGCTTTCTCCAGTTGTGGCAAGCAGGATCCACTCTTCATCACGGTGTGTGGGCCTCTCACTATCGCGGCCTCTCTTGTTGCGGAGCATAGGCTCCAGGCGCACAGGCTCAGTAGTTGTGGCTCACGGGCCTAGTTGCTCCATGGCATGTGGGCTCTTCCCAGACCAGGGCTCAAACCTGTGTCCCCTGCACTGGCAGGCAGATTCTCAACCACTGCGCCACCAGGGAAGCCCTCTCTTGCTGCTTTTAATATTCTTTCTTTGTGTTTAATTTTTGATAGTTTGATTAATATGAGTCTTCGTGTGTTTCTCTTTGGATTTATCCTGTATGGGACTCTCTGCACTTCCTGGACTTGATTGACTATTTCCTTTCCCATATTAGGGAAGTTTTCAACTATAATCTCTTCAAATATTTTCTCATTCCCTTTCTTTTTCTCTTCTTCCTCTAGGACCCGTATAATTCGAATGTTGGTGCATTTAATGTCCCAGAGGTCTCTAAGACTGTCCTCAATTCTTTTCATTCTTTTTTCTTTATTCTGTTCTGCAGTAGTTATTTCCACTATTTTATCTTTCAGGTCACTTATCTGCTCTTCTGCCTCAGTTATTCTGCTATTGATTCCTTCTAGATTATTTTAAATTTTATTTATTGTGTTGTTCATCATTATTTGTTTGCTCTTTAGTTCTTCTAGGCCCTTGTTAAATGTTTCTTCTATTTTCTCCATTCTATTTCCAAGATTTTGGATCATTGTTACTGTCATTACTCTGAATTCTTTTGCATGTAGCCTGCCTATTTTCTCTTCTTTTGTTTGGTTTTGTGGGTTTTTACCTTGCTCCTTCAACTGCTGTGTGTTTCTCTGTCTTCTTATTTTGCTTAACTTACTGTGTTTGGTGTCTCCTTTACACTGGCTGCAGGTTCGTAGTTCCCGTTGCTTTTGGTGTCTGCCCCCATTGGCTAAGGTTGGTTCATTGGGTTGTGTAAGCTTCCTGGTGGAGGGGACTAGTGCCTGTGTTCTGGTAGATGAGGCTGGATCTTGTCTTTCTGGTGGGCAGGACCGCATCCATTGGTGTGTACTGGGGTGTTGTGACCTTTTTATGATTTTAGGCAGCCTCTCTGCTAATGGATGGGGTTGTGTTCCTGTCTTGCTAGTTGTGTGACATAAGGTGTCCAGCACCGTAGCTTGCTGGTTGTTGAGTGGAGCTGGGTCTTAACATTGAGATGGAGATCTCTGGGAGAGCGTTCGCCATTTGATATTATGTGGAGCTGTGAGGCCAATGTTCTGACCTTAGCCCTCCCACCTCAGAGGCACAGGACTGACACCCGGCCAGAGCACCAAGATGCTGTCAGCCACAGGGAGCAAACCCCAAGTCTACAGCTGCTCCCAAAGTCCACCACCTCAATTTTGGCATGATTCATTGTCTATTCAAGTATTCCCCAGATGAAGCATACATCAAGTTGACCATGAAAGTTTAATCTGCTGCTCCTGAGGCTGCTGGGAGAAATTCCCTTTCTCTTCTTTGTTCGCACAGCTCCTGGGGTTCAGCTTTGGGTTGGCCCTGCCTCTTCACTTAGGTCACCTGAGGGCATCTGTTCCCACCCAGAGAGGATGGGGTGAAAGCAGCAGCTGATTAGGGGGCTCTGGCTCAGGCCAGTGGGAGGGAGGGGTACAGAATGTCAGATGAGCATGTGGTGGCTGAGGTCGGCATGATGTTGTGCAGCTTGAAGCACACCGTGTGTTCTCCCGGGGAAGTTGTCCCTGGATCATGGGGCCCTAGTAGTGGCGGCTTGCACAGGCTTCCGGGAGGGGAGGTGTGGATAGTGACTTGTGCTTGCACACAGGCTTCTTGGTGGCTACAGCAGTAGCCTTAGCATTTCATGCCCTTCTCTGTCGTCCGTGCTGATAGCCCCGTCTCATGCCCATCTCTGGAGCTCATTTAGACGGTGCTCTGAATCCCCTCTCCTTGCACACCCCAAAACAACGGTCTCTTGCCTCTTAGTTCCAGAATTTTTCCCAGCCTCCCTCCTGGCTAGCTCTGGCTCACTAGCCCCCTTCAGGCTGTGTTCACACAGCCAACCCCAGTCCTTTCCCTGGAATCCGAACTCCAAAGCCAGAGCCTCAGCTCCCAGGCCCCACCCGCCCCGGCGGGTGAGCAGACAAGCCTCTCGGGCTGGTGAGTGCTGGTCGGCACCGATCCTCTGCAGGAATCTCTCCGCTTTGCCCTCTAACCCCCTGTTGCTCCAAAGCTTCTCCCCTGCCAACCCCCATCTCTGCCAGTGAAGGGGCTTCTTAGTGTGTGGAAACTTTTCCTCCACAGCTCCCTTCCAGAGGTGCAGGTTCTGTCCCTATTCTTTTGTCTCCGTTTTTTCATTTGCTCTACTCAGGTACATGGGGAGTTTCTTGCCTTTTGGGAAGTCTGAGGTCTTCTGCCAGTGTTCAGTAGGTGTTCTGTAGGAGTTGTTGCACATGTAGATGTATTTCTGACGTATTTTTGGGAAAGAAGGTGATCTCCATGTCTTAATTCTCCGCCATCTTGAAGGTCACCCCTGTGTTTCTTATTAAGGAAGACATTTCCCTCAATGGGATGGAAAGAGCAGGTATGAAATTCTATTCAAAACTTCACTCTCAGGATGGTGTGTATTTGAATAGGGGAAATAAATAATGCACAAGCTAATAAAAAATAATATATTTTTATATTAATATTTGAGCATCAGTTTCCCATTCATGTATAATATGTGCCTGTTTGTCTTTTTAGCTATATTGTATCTGCATAAAGTGGGTTTTGCTTATAATATAAGTTGTCTAGTAACCTTCAGAATGATGAGTTAAGAATATGTGCAATTTATTACAGTTCCTCACTGCTATACCCTGAACTTGATTTGACTAAGCCCTACGTTCTCAAAACTCCCCTTCAGTAGTTCTATGGTTATGAAATAAGTGTTAGTATTCTAACCAATCCCCTCAATAAATGACAAACATATCCCAATGGTAGAATTAATAAAATTTGTTACAAAGTTTTGACTAGAGCCTTAGTTAGAATTTGGTTTGAATAATTCACCAGATAAATACATTGTCAGATTATCTAAATAAAGAAACTGAATTTTATTGTATTTTGAGATATTTTTCAGGATACAATTAGGCAGAGGTTGAAAGTCCCATAACTGAATAATATTTAAGTTGGCCCATTGAAATAAAGAATTTTAGATTTAATAAACCAATCATATTTTGTGACAACCAAACATTAGTTTAAATTATTTTCTGGCATTTCACCTATGTATAAAATAATTGATTTAAATATCACTACATAGGAGATAATTTTAGAATACGTTTATTAAATTAAATACATTTATCATTTGTTTAGGCTTTCTTGTTTTTAGAAAAGAAAATCTAGTTATTTTATCAGAGCACATTTACATTTCCCTATTAATTTTGTGATAGAAGTTAATAATTTAATCTTCCTTTTATATCTGGATTTGGATATTTAGGCAACTTAAATTTTAGTGTGACTTGCCTCTTTGTTTTATGTCTTGTTAATCTGGTGTTGTAAATCTAAAAACGGTTTATTTTTCTAACATAGTTTTTAGGATATGCTATTTCTACATACTATAATTCTAACCATGTGGATTTACCATGACAAATCCTTTTAACATTCCTAACAATATCGTAAGTCACGGAGCATGACAAAAATTTCCCTCCAGGGAAATGCTAACTTTCTGGCATAAGTATATAATAAGGATCTTCTTTTTTGTGACTTCCTCCAGCATTTGTAAGTGTGGTTATAATGGTTCAATTCATTTGAATGATGACAGTCTTAAAATCCAGTAAAACCTTTTTCTTCTAAAAGAACTCAAGTAAGTTCTTTCCAGTTCCTTTTGTCTATGGAATCCTGGTATTTTACAACTTTTTTCACCAAAAGCAGTGCCTCATGTAATATCAAACATAACATTTGTTCAGTTCATGTTGATAGTGGATAAAACTCAGTATTACTATACTTAGAAGTAATTATAAGGATTTGACTTATAGAGGAATTAGAAAAGTACAAGAAGCACCTTAGGCTCAAAATAAATATTTCTAATAGGAATATTTTCTAATGGAATATGGATTGTGTGACTATCCTATAATTCACATTTTGCCCTATAGAGTAGACATCTGTGTTGGCAAAGCAGATGCTTGAAATCATTAATAATATGAAAAAGACAGTGGGAAACTCCCATGTCCATTTTTACATAAAGCAGGAAGGAAGAGAAGAGAAGGAAGGGGAAAATACTTATTAATGATACTTTTGCCCTCATGGCATTTACCCATACTCCAGTCAGCTCTATTGGTTCCCTCGTTGATGCAGACCAAAACGACACAGATCATAGCCTAGAGTCCTGCCATTTCCCCCTTTCTTGAGCTAAAGAGCTAATCTTCAAAGTAAAAGCAAACAAGTGCTAAGAAATGTAGGGAGGACTTCCTTAGCACAAAGTGGAAAAGAAGAGAAAAATGAAATTTAAAAAAATAATATTGAAGAGTTTATGGTCACAGACTTAACCTTCTATTGTATATTCATAGTATGCTCAGCCTGGGTGAATCAGGGGAATTTACATCTTTAATTTGGTTTGAGACGTTCTCAAACCTATGATAGCAAAAAGGAAGGAAAAGATATCTGGAGGGAAGGGACAACTTTCTTTGACTTCAGAGAACACTGTAATTATTGTTCAAGACAATGGCCAGTAAGCTGTGAAATTTTACAAAGCATACAAGAGAATAAGAAATGCTGAACCTGGGTGAAAATCAACTGAAAATACATTTACCAGGCATTCATGGTCTACACACAATAGATTTATTTGACATGGTGTTTATAATAATCTATGCTCAATCTGTTTAAAGAAAAAAATTTTTAAATACTGGAAACTGTAAAAAGTGCTATAGCAGATTTTCAAAAACAACGGAACAGGCAAGTATAAACTTGCACTTCTAGTCTTGTTGGAGTAGTTTGGTGCCAGACTTTTCATTTCACATTTAAGTAGGAAGGAAATGAAATATACAAGGAAAAATATTTTAGATACTAGGAAACAGGCAGCACGAGATTGTAATGCCTGAGTGAAAGAAACAAACAAGGTGAGCCCTAATACAACCTCAAGTGTGTCCATGAAGAGGTTTTCCAGGCATGGTATAAAGATGAATAACCCAAGCAAAACACAATGACTGTGGTGAGCTGAGGATCAAGAAATCAGAATTCTTGACAGCTGCAGCAGCTGTGATTTGTAGGGGAAAATACTACAAAAGAGGAGAGATGCCAAGAAAAAATTACAAATATGTTCATAGCCTACGCTTTAGCCTGTTGCTGGAAACCAGTATTTCACAATTATATGTGAAAACACAAAAAGTTGATGAACAATTTCAGAGATTACACAGGACAGAGAGATATATGACTACCCACCACCCAAGTATTGAGATATAGTTCAACATGCTGTGCATTCAGTAGAGCCATTTAAAGGATCAGGATATATAGTAGATCTTAAAGTACCTTTGAGAAAAGACTACTGTATATACACCAAACAAAACTTGAAAAGAAGCCTAAAAAGATTCAAGTTTTACTTATGAACAACTTAACTTTCCCAAACAGTAATAATCTTGGAATGAAGAAAACTAAACATAGGTATTTAACCCTATAAATTACAAATGGTTGAATTTCCAATTTAAAAAACTAGACATTCAAAGAAACAGATGAAGTAATAGGAAAAAAAAATAAATTCAGGTCCAAAAATGAAAAACATGTTAGATTAACAGACAGTTGCTATAAAACAGCCACTATAAATAAGAGCAACCTTTAAGGAAAAGCATGATTATAATGAGTGGAAGCTGAACAATAGACTCTCTGAAATGAAAAATTCACTGATAGACATAGGAGAAATTTGAATAATGTCAGAAAGTATCAGTGAACTTAAGGCATAGTAACAGGCAATTATGTGGCAAGATTAAAAAATACAGAAAAGAAACATATAACACACATGATTAATAAAAATGGGACAGGATTATAGATGCTTCAGGCAACAAATAATAAGATTATATTATGATAAATAGTATATCTGATAAATTTGGAAGCTTAAATGAGGTAGAAAAAATTCTAGAAAAATAAAATTCACCAAACTACCTCAAGAAGAAATAAAAAATCTGAAATATGTTACTTTTTAAAATTAAATTATAAATCATTTTATATTTATATATAATATAGATTTATTATAACTATTTTATAACTTTATTAATATTTTTATTCTAATAATGTACATATTTGAACCTATAAATTATAAGCATTTAAAAATTATAAGTAATTCATAAGTTATTAAATTAAATAATTAAATATATTTTTAATGTATATATTTTTAAACTTTATTTTCAGATGTGGTTGTTACCTAGAAAATTCATAAATATCAACATATAAGTGATTAAAATTAATAAAAGTATGACAGTCATATGAAATTATTATACAAAATTTACTTGTATTTTGATATTCTAGAAATAGAAATAAACAATATCTTAGATTGATTCAATTTCAAATAACATAAAATATAAAATATCTATATATAAATTTAAACAGTGATGTACAGCAGTTCTATGGAAAATATAAAATTCTATTAGATGTATCAAAGAAGATATAATTAATGTAGTTGTTATAGCATATTCATGGTTTTAACACTAAATATTGTAAAGATATCAATTGCTATCGATTATTTAATAGAGGCATTAAATCTAAGCCAAGAACTAAAAGTTTTTGTGGAAATCAGCAAGCGTCCTCCAACATCTATGTTGATATGTAAGGACCATGTATAGAAGACTAATAATATAAGATTGGATTCTCTTTTGAAATATCCAGATAAGTTATAAAGCTATAAAGCTTTAGCTATATGAGTATTCTAGTATAGGGATAGAAAAAAATATGTATATAATTTCTTTTGAAACTATTGGATTACTTGAGTTACATAAATTTCAAACCTTTGATTCTTTTTTAGTTTTTTTTTTTTTTTTTCCTGTAACTCTGGGGATGGTTGGGCATCTATAGCAGGCTATATGGGCCAATTCAGATTGAAGCCTGATTCTCTAATAGTTGCTAAAACCAAATTCAGGTTAAAGACATGAGTCCAAATTAAAGAAATATCTTTTAGTTGTGTACGTGCAAACTAACATAAAAGTACAAAGGCATTCTCATAGAGTTGTTCCCTGACTTCCATAGACTTATATTTGAAAGAATGCTCATCCTTATAAAATAAATATATGGTGTGGCAATCCCATGTTAGTAGAACAGGGCTGTTTCAAAGTTAACATTTAAAAAGATATAGGTGCAGACCACTTTATTACCCCCTCTCTTTTACCTAGTTTTTCAAGATTAACGTCGTCTAAGACATGATAGGCTTAGAATTTATAATTCTTTCTTAGATCATTCACAATCAATAGTTTTGGAATATAGTCCTCTAATTAAATGTAAATCATTGTATCTGGTTTTATATAAGAATGAAATAATGCCATTTGTAGTAGCATGGAGGGACCTAGAGATTATCATACTAGGTGAAGTAAGCCAGATAGAGAAAGACAAATATCATATGATATTGCTTATATATGGAATCTAAAAAAAAAAAAAAGGTGCAAATGAACTTATATACGAAACAGAAATAGACCCACAGACATAGAAAATAAACTTATGGTTACCAAAGGGGAAAGGTGGGGAGGGATAAATTAGGAGCTTGGGATTAACATACACACACTACTATATATAAAATAGATAACCAACAAGGACCTACTGTGTAACACAGAGAACTATACTCAGTATTTTGTAATAACCTATATGGGAAAAGAATCTGAAAAAGAAAATATATATTCAGTTATATATACATATGTATGTATATATAACTGAATCACTTTGCTGTACACCTGAAACTAACACAACATTGTAAATCAACTATACTTCAATAATTTTTTTTAATTTAGAAAAGTAAATCATTGGACAATTCTATGTAAAAATCTAATTTGAAAATATAGAAGATGCAAATACTGGCTTGAATGCACACAATATTGAATTACATAAAGTCACTTGATTAAATTTCCTTATTTTCCCCCTATTTGAATAATAGCAAAAATGGAAGTAGATACATTGTTTTAAGATAGGCTAGCAGAAATTAGTATATCAATAAGAGAGAGACATGTCGATTTACAAGAAAGAAATTTTTCATAAAGAAAAAGAGAGATTTTATTTACAATTCTAGTAAGAGTTAAGTGGAGGACACCTCTTGATTTGGGGTATTTGGGTGGGGGGAGAGGTGGACACATCATCGATAATTTTTATGGTTCATTAAAATTAAGTCAGCCATGTTATTTTCTCTCTTGGCAGCATTTAGAGAAAGGATGAGGTACAGGAAAGAGCTCATATTTACAGATTATTCCTGCCTGTTTCTATATTTATTCCATTTGATCTGTAAACTAATTTCTTCAGATAGTTTACAGCAGCACATGTTTGGAAAAAACTTTCTGATGATTCGTTGAGCAGGTCAAGAATAAGGGTTTTCAAAAGAGTACACCAAGATTGCATGCTATATCTAGCTTCTGCAACATCCTTTTATATAACAAAAAAATGCTTTTCCTTGTTGTAATTTTCTATTTTATTTAAATATCTACACAGTCAATTCAATAGCAAAGTTATTAGCAATTGCATAGATGACAAAAATCAGCTTTTTATTATCTGATAATACTCAGTCTTAGTTAAGTAAATATGGCTGGGACCTAAGGTATTATCTTACTAACATTTCATACCAAAATTATTTTTTTTGACACTGTGAAGTAGCTTTTTTAATCGACTGAGTAAAGTAAAAAGCATTTTTATTATGTACCATCTTCAAGAAAGTATTGTAATTTTTCATTTTTATATACTTCTAGTCTTGTACGGAAGGATATGTTATGACATAAACTTCTTTGACTGAAGTCTAATTCAAGTTTACATTTAGTACATATCTCAGATACACAGCACCATAGAGTATGTGACAAGTTTTCTTATTTAAACAAGATTCTGTCAAATGCTGACATCCAAAATACAGATGTGAATTTAGCTAAAGGTAATAGATACCATCTTCTACTTCAGTGTACAGTCTTTGTTTTTCTTTTTTGTTCTTTTCTTTAGATAGCTTCATAGGTTTGTGATGATTAATTGTGGAATTGATTAAACCTTTGTACTGACATCTAACAAGCATACAGTAAATTCTACAACAATCAGTGTTCAGTTCACTAAATTGACACAAACTGAACACCCGAGTGTAAGCAGCACCCAGATCAATAAACAGATGTCTACTAGCAACACGCTGTAGTCCTGCTGCTCCATCTCAGCCACTGAACATTCCTTCAAGAGTATCGTTACTACCTTGTAACGTCACAAAATAGTCTTACCTGTTATTACATTTTACATAAAGAAAATCATATATTAGTAATCATTTACGTTTGGCTTCTTTCACTCAACGTTATTTTTGGGAGATTTATCCATATTGTTGCATGTAGATTAAGCCATTCATTCTCACTGCTATATAGTATTTTGTGAGAATATATCAGTTTATCCATTTTAATGTTGATAGGTATTTGGATATTTTCTGATTTTTGATTATTTTATTAGAATTGCTGTGTGCATTCTTGTACACACTTTCATTAAATATTTAAATGCTCTTCTCTAGGTTGTCTGCTTAGGACAACAGTTATTGGGTGGGTTATAGAGAACTCATATATTCAGTGTTAGTATCTACCCCTAAATAATTTCCCAAGGTGATGGTACCAATTTTACATGCCCACTGGCCGTGTATGAGAGTTCTGGTAGGTCCACATTACTGGCAAACGCTTGACATTTTCATTTTTAGCTTCCTTTCCTGGCCCTTAAATGGTTTTCTCAAGCCTTTCTTCTGTGGTTTATTTTCCTTCTCATGCTACATGTGTTTGAATTAATACAGGTTCAACTGTAATATAAATTCTAAGGTATAAGTATGTATTTCTGACCTAGATCACTTTTGAAAACCCAAGATTGATATCCAAATGCCTCCTGAATCATTCAACTTATGTGAAATTTCTCAAAATTATAAGAAATCATCTCTCTAGGTTTTCTCTTTTTTTATATATTATTTGTTGAATAACCTAAACATCTGATTATTATCTTTAGTTTTATTCTTTTACATCTTCAAAATACAAGTAGAAAAGAGTTGTTTCCCCTCTTAATTATCTAAAACTATATTTTTCTTGCCAACATTGCTGCCTTTGCCATTATTCAAGGTTTGTTGTCTCTTATCTCGTTTCTTTCAGTACATGTCTATTTTTTCACTTTGAATTCAACTCCCAACTTGTCTTCTAGACTTCCCTTTTTTTTGACTTTTATTTTTTTTGTTAGTTTCTGCTTTATAACAAAGTGAATCAGCTATACATATACATATATCCCCATATCTCCTCCCTCTTGTGTCTCCCTCCCATCCTCCCTATCCCACCCCTCTAGTCAGAAAGAGAAAAACAAATACCGTATGCTAACACATATATATGGAATCTAAAAAAAGTGGTTCTGAAAAACCTAGTGGTAGGACAGGAATATAGACTTCCCTTTTAAAATGCAATTTGTTCATAGCACTATCATAGTGTTGTCATTTTTATTGTTTTCCTTCTTACAATAAAAGAAAAATTTAGTTCCTTAGCCTGGCAAGCAAGATATTTTATGTTCAGCCCTAGGATTTGCGGGCCCATCTCCTTGGAGGCAGCATTGAATTATAGAAATAATGAGTGTTCTTTTGAGATGTACGGAATATTTGAGAAATTATCAGGTCATCAATGTCTGTGATTTTGTTCTACTTTGTGTAAGATTTTTATGTCTACCTATCTCAGAATAAAGTTTTATAAGGATTAAATTAAATGACTTATCATGTGAAAGGCCTAAATATTCTAATTCATAATAGGCTCTTAAAATATGCAATTAGCTTCTGACATTTCTTCAAGGTTGTTCATATTTCTTGCCATATCAGGATGCATTCAGAACACTGAGTAGATAATGTTTTTAATTTCTCTGTGTCATTGCTCATGTTGTCCCATCTTCCCTGTATATACTTCTTAATTTGGGGAGAATGTGGGGGCTGGAAAGTTCATATTCTTTGATCAGAGAATGTTTCAATGTCATTTCTTTTGTGATTATTTTCTTTATAGCCATGGTCTTTGTTCCATGCATTATTGCTCATATTCCATGTTCTACATAACTAGCAGCTTCTGGTTCAAAACTATGTCCAAAGTAAACACAAAAATACTTACACTTGCCTATTAATTCATACAAAAGTGCCGACCAATATATCAGTCATCTTATGTGTTCAGTATATTATTCATCTAATGATTCACAGCATTTCACTGATAGATCTAATGAAAAAATGAATGGGTGGCTCGTGAAGAGAGCCACTCAATTATATTAATTGAGAATTCAGAAACAGTGATTTGAAAACTGTGTATGTCACCATATTTGATGTTAAAATGTTACCATTTACCTCTAGAATCTAATGTTTTCTTCTTAAACCCATAATAATTTTCATTGGTTATATGCTCAGTTAGAATAATAATTCCATTCTTAAATACTTGAATCGTGACTGAAAGTTAATTTAATTTGGTGGATTGATCATGGGATAAGAATTTATTGAGCATTAATTTATTCAGTGTAGAATCAAACAATAAAAGGCATATTATTTAGTTTTGGTCGCAGCATCTCATATACCTTTTTGATTAGTGTGATAATAAATTTGCTTCTTGAATGTTTAAATTATGGAGTATTTTGTTCACTGGATTATACCTCTGATTTAATATTGAAAGTGATATGAAAATCATAAATACTCTATTGAATTTTATAGTATCTAAATTTTTCATATCAAGTATGGGATGTATGTATCTAAAAATATTTTAAGGTCATCTCCTTAACTGTCATTTTTATTTTTACTTAAAACCTGACCAGAAGCAAGTTTAATTACATTCAAATATTGCCAGATTTGATTTTTAAAAATTACATACCCTATATCCCAAAATAAACAGAGAGTTAAGCAAAAAATGTTACTCATTTCTAAAATATTCATGAGGTAATGGGACATTTCTTGTGAACTTATGGATATAGGAGTTTTTAAAGACAATACATGCCAGCAGAATTGTAATATACTTTTCAAATATCTCATTTCTTATGACAGCAGCTACCTTCTGATTGAGCCAAAGGGATTTCCAAATCAGAGATCTGAGTCTGACACTTACGTTAAAGCTACTATTCAAAATGCCTTTTTATATCACGTTTGGGGTTTGATAATCCTCAGGAATATCAGGTTTCTATGTGCTTTGTGTTCATCTGAATTCAGTTTAAAAACTACAAATTTTAATAGAAAATATCTGGTGAGAAAAATTACAGAAATTCACTTTGATTCTCTTGGAGAGTATAAGTATTCTATTCTAGTTAATTTTCAGCAAGCATCGGTTTGAGCATATATAATTTTGCTATTATTGCAAATACTTAAAATGATCATCTTGTTTCATTCTCCTTTATATATCCATTGATTTATCTTCCTTTTCTTTTCAGTAACTTATATTCAATATGAAGTAAACATTTTTTTCTAGAGATTATAAATGAAATTCCATCCTTTAATATTGTGTTCAGAATCACCAACAAAATCCACTCTGCATGTTTGGCCATTATTTTAATATCCAGTTTGGCCTCTAAACTGCAAAAATATTTTAAAATTCTTTGTTTTATGCAATAAAAATGTTCTAAAATGACAGTTCTAAAATATTTGGACCAATGCTGTTATCATTGCAAGGAATAGGTACTGTCTTCAGAGTGATTCAAGGAAATTTTGAGAGTTGTTTTATAAAGTTAGTTGTTTGTGCTATATATTTTGTAGGTTTGGCAAAGATACCAACTTCCAAAGCAAAAATAATCTGTATATCAGGAAACCCAAATGTGTAACCAAAGCAGAAACTGTATACAAATTAACATTTGGTTTTATTAGAGACACAGCTTGTGGGGGGGGGGGCAAAGGATACACTGCAGCATTAATAGGAATTTCTATATTCATTGAACCTGGTCTTGAGATAAGACATACAATGAGATGTACAAATGTATGACAATTAGTGTTAATGCAGCTATGGAAGAATAGAAATACTTTTGAAGCAGGGGTTTGCTATAAAAAGCATATTTGAGAAAAATGGAAGAACCTGGGTGTCACTCCCCCAGAGGCAGAGAGAGGAAAATTGCCATTAAGGAAGGAGGTATCTAAGAAATTAAATGTGCTGTTCAGAACAAGGGGAAAGGATGGGCTTCTTCTAATACCTGTTGTTCTCAAAATTAAAGGACCAATGTAATTAAGTAATAACTGACCTTACATGTATCTCCCATTCAAGTAGTACGTTTCTTTTTAATAACAAAAGACTATTTTCTAAAAGGTTTTCCTGTGGTAAAATAGGAGGATTTGCTGGAATTAACTTCCCACATTTCCCCAAAGATAATATTTATTATTCTGCCATTCTATTAAAAATCATCTTGAAATGCAAAAGTAGTAGTTTATTGCTTTCATTTATTATTTATTCATTTTTATTTTTAATAGATTTATAAGAATGAGATAAATTATTTGTATTCTTTTCTTATAATCTAGGCTTAAATATTCTAAAATTATTACTTCCACTATTATAAATGTTGCATTATATGATAAATTTACAATCATTATTGCTTACTTTTATCAATTATTAATACATATCATCAATATTTTATAGCATGTACTAGAAAACATTTTCAGCTGTTTCTGAGAGTAACAAATGGTCTTCAGCCCAGAATATAGTTTTCTACCTTAATTTTTTTCTTTTCTCAACAGTCCCTTCCTTTGCAAGAATAAATGTCCTCTACCTAATTTAGAAAATTCTAGATCATTGATTGTTTTGGTTATTTATTGCTGTATTGAAAACTACACCAAAACTCTGTGGCTTAAAGCAACAATTTTATTTTGCTTATCACTTTATGGGTCAGAAACTTAAAAAGGACTTCATTTGACACTTTATTTCTGTCCTATGTGGCATCAGCTAGGGTGGTTGACTAAAGCTGCAGGATTGACTTTGGAGATGGCTTACTCACATGGTTAGCAAATTTGAATTGGCTATCAGCTCAGAGCTCAGCTGAGAAATTCAAGGACCTCATCACTGAAATGCATAAACTTTCTCAGAGAATGGAGGCTGGTTTTCAACACACAGGAAGTATAAGTTGCCATTCTCTTAAGTCCTGGCCCTGAAAATGGGCAATAGAATAACTTCTTTCATGTTTTACTGGTCAGAGTAGTCTTAGAACCCACTCAGATTCAAAGGAGGAGGTACACAGACCCTACAATGAATGGAAAGAATGTTAGTAATCTGCCCACTGTCATACAGATTGTACATGCATGAGAACCAAATTAATTGTCGCATCAGTCTGACTTCAAACAAAAAAGCTGTGCTGCCAGGTATAAGAATATTAGAATGATCAGCAGAAAAAATATTGAACATGCCTACCTTGCAACACTCTAAATTGGTTCATTGACATCAGTGACTGGCAATGCCCTTGATAAAACTTTTCTTTTTTTCCCCTTTGGTGAGCCTTAGAGCACTTTTAAGATACATTAAAGCAGGGAGATCGAGACATAAGAGACATAAGAGAAAAATCAATGCCTGTGAAGAAAAACTGGATATTAGAGAAGAAATATCTTTCTTTTTTTTTTATTACCTATAATGTTAGCAATAGAATTCTGAGAATAAACCAGACTTTTGACCCAAGCCCTGTGCAGAGCACTTAGCGAAACCATGCCTGGACTTCTGACCAATAGAAAAAATAAATATGCATTGTTTTAAGCCACTAGGTTTGTGGTAAGGATGTCTATATATTTTTTTATTGTTCATGTTCTATGTCCTATTTAAGAAATTACTGGCTGTTCCAAGATCCTAGATATTTTTTCCTATGCTATTTTCTAGAAGATGTGATCTTTTACCTTCTGCAATCTATTTAGAGTGGGCTTGGTGTATGGTAGATGGTAGCATTCATGGTTTACTGTTCTTCATGTAACTATTTAATTGATCCAATGCCATGATTTTAAAAGACTGTACATTTTTCACTGCTTTGCAGGGCTACCTTTCCAATGTATGAAGATACATTTATATCTGTGTCTCTTTAGCATCCTGAATCTATTCCATGGGTTTAGTTATCTATCCTTCTGCCTATAACCCCCTGAATAATTGCAGTAGCTTTATAGTAATTATAAATTAATGTACAGTGAACTCTGTTCTCTAAAATTGGTTATTTCTTTAGTTTTTATGCCTATATAAATTTTAATATCATTTTGTCAATTTCCATGCTCATATAGACACAACTATATATATATATATATGTATGTATGTATACACACACACACACACACACACGTACACATTGATTGCAGTTGGGCTACCACAGTTTGAAGAATTTGCGCCCAAGCTCATTCTGGTTGTTGTCAAAATATTTTTCTTGGCAGCTGCATGACTGGGGTTCTGACTCTTTGCCGGCTGCATCCTAAAGGCTTTCATCTAGTCCTAAAAGCCTTCTGAAGTTTCTTGCAATGTGGGCTTCTTCAATATGCCTACTTACTTCATGAAGCCAGGAAGAATGACTTATCCACACTACTAAGATGGTGTCTTATGTAATGCAACGTAATCGTGGGAGTAACATCTCAACTCCATTGCTGTGTGATGCAAACTAATCACAGGAGTAATATCCCTTCTGCTTTGCTATATTTGTTAGTGAAAAGCAAGTTACAGCCCCCATATACAAATGGGCAGGATCATACAAAGCCATGGACACCAGGAAGTAGCATAATCATTGACAGTCACCTTAGAATCAGTTCATTGCAAAGCTTAGGAAATGAAAGTGCAGACTCTAGAGAATAAGTGAAATATGCATTTATTATCATTGACAAGGCATTTATATCTAGGAAACATAAAGAATACCTATAAATACATGACAAAAAGACAGAGTCCTAAGAATTTAACAGAGCCATCACAAAAGGGAAAATGAAATATACATATATGAAAAGTACTCAACGTATCACTTATTGAGGAAGTGAAAATAAAATCGCATTAAAAATTCACTATATAAAACCTAGAATGGCTAAAAATATAATTGCAAGGATATGAAATAATTAGAATACACAAACTCTGATGATGGGAATAAAAATGTGTATAACTACTTTTAATCCACATAATTAATCACAAGAGCCTCCACTGATAGGTATATACCTAACAGTAATTTGTATATAAATATATTAAAAGTCATATGTAGATATGCATTAGTCATATTATGGTCCCATATGACTGCAAACTACATAGTCAAATATACTTCAAGAGTAATTTGGATAAATGCACTGCATTATATTTGTAAAATATAATTTTAAATAACATTGGAAATAAGTAGAATATTGCTACATACAACAGTATAACATTGACTAAAACATGCTAGAAGTAAGAAAAAGGAACACTAGATTAATCCATGCACATAAAGTTCAAAAGGATGAAAATGAATCCATGGAAGCACAATTAAACATTAATTAATTTGGAGAAGATAGGCTTCTATAGTCTTGGAATTAATATTTTTATTAATTTTTGTGTTGGTACATAGTTTTATTAACTTTTTGGTAATTCATTGAGCTTTTCACATAAGATTTGTACATCCTTCTATATGTTTGTCATACTTAAAAAGATTTTTAAAAGTAACTCTAATTCAGGGTTATGCTCTTCAAGTTATTAAATATTGTTTATACTTTTATCCCTAAAATGTACTTTTAAAAAAATTCCAGGGATCTAATGATTTAGTTGTTGACATTTTAAATGTGTTAATGAAGGGAACATTTGTTTAATTTATAGAAATAAAATTTATATTATTTTGGGTAAATAGACCCAGAGTTAATTTACAAAGTACATTGGTGTCTTTTCAAAAGCAGTTTTAACTATACCACTACGTAAAAGCTACCCATATTCATTTTTTTTCTAAGAAGCAAATGCTACTACCTTAAACATGCCATTTTAGGTAAATAATTTATACTTAAAGGACGTACCTGATGACAAAAGTACAATTAAAATAATTTTTGTAGCAAAAGAAAGTTAGAAAGAAGTGAAAGTTCCTGGAACTGACATAAAACAAATAAATATGTGTAATTTAATTTGCTTCAGAAATTAAACTTAATAGTTATTTAAAAAATTAATAGCCATAAAGTTGACAATTCCTATATATATATATGTATTTTTTTAACATTTTTATTGGAGTATAATTGCTTTACAATGGTGTGTTAGTTTCTGCTTTATAACAAAGTGAATCAGTCTGCTTTATAACAAAGTGAATCAGTCATACATATACATATGTTCCCATCTCTCTTCCCTCTTGTGTCCTCCTCCTTCCCACCCTCCCTATCCCACCCCTCTAGGTTGTCACAAAGCACTGAGCTGATCTCCCTGTGCTATGTGGCTGCTTCCCACTACCTATCTATTTTACATTTGGTAGTGTATATATGTCCATGCCACTCTCTCACTTTGTCACAGCTTACCCTTCCCCTCCCCATATCCTCAAGTCCATTCTCTAGTAGGTCTGTGTCTTTATTCCCATCTTGCCCCTAGGTTCTTCTGACCTTTTTTTTTTTTTTTTAGATTCCATATATATGTGTTAGCATGCAGTATTTGTTTTTCTCTTTCTGACTTACTTCACTCTGTATGACAGTTTCTAAGATCTCCACCTCACTACAAATAACTCAATTTCATTTCTTTTTATGGCTGAGTAATATTCCATTGTATATATGTGCCACATCTTCTTTATCCATTTATCTGTCAATGGACACTTAGGTTGCTTCCATGTCCTGGCTATTGTAAATAATGCTGTAGTGAACATTGTGGTACATGACTCTTTTTGAATTATGGTTTTCTCAGGGTATTTGCCCAGTAGTGTGATTGCTGGGTCGTATGGTACTTCTATTTTTAGTTTTTTAAGGAACGTCCATACTGTTCTCCATAGTGGCTGTATCAATTTACATTCCCACCAACAGTGCAAGAGGGTTCCCTTTTCTCCACACCCTTTCCAGCATTTTTTGCTTCTAGATTTTCTGATGATGGCCATTCTGACTGGTGTGAGATGATATCTCGTTGTAGTTTTGATTTGCATTTCTCTAATGATTAAGGATGTTGAGCATTCTTTCATGTGTTTGTTGGCAGTCTGTATATCTTCTTTGGAGAAATGTCTATTTAGGTCTTCTGCCCATTTTTGGATTGGGTTGTTTGTTTTTTTGTTATTGAGCTCCATGAGCTGCTTGTAAATTTTGGAGATTAATCCTTTGTCAGTTGCTTCATTTGAAATATTTTCTCCTATTCTGAGTGTTGTCTTTTCGTCTAGTTTATGGTTTCCTTTGCTGTGCAAAAGCTTTTAAATTTCATTAGGTGCCATTTGTTTATTTTTGTTTTTATTTCCATTTCTCAAGCAGGTGGGTCAAAAAGGATCTTTCTGTGATTTATGTCATGGAGTGTTCTGCCTATGTTTTCCTCTAACAGTTTGATAGTGTCTGGCCTTATATTTAGGTCTTTAATCCATTTTGATTTTATTTTTGTGTATGGTATTAGGGAGTGCTCTAATTGCATACTTTTACATGTACCTGTCCAGTTTTCCCAGCACCACTTATTGAAGAGGCTGTCTTTTCTCCACTGTATATTCTTGCCTCCTTTATCAAAGATAAGGTGACTGTATGTGCGTGGGTTTATCTCTGGGCTTTCTATCCTGTTCCATTGATCTATATTTTTCTTGTGTGCCAGTACCATACTGTCTTGATTACTGTAGCTTTCTAGTATAGTCTAAGTCTGGGAGCCTGATTCCTCCAGCTCCATTTTTCTTTCTCAAGATTGCTTTGGCTATTCGGGGTCTTTTGTGTTTCCATACAAATTGCGAAATTTTTTGTTCTACTTCTGTGAAAAATGCCAGTGGTAGTTTGATAAGGACTGCATTGAATCTGTAGATTGCTTTGGGTAGTAGAGTCATTTTCACAATGTTGATTCTTCCAATCCAAGAGCATGGTGTATCTCTCCATCTATTTGTATCCTCTTTAATTTCTTTCATCAGTGTCTTATAAGAGGTCTTTTGTCTCCTTAGGTAGGTTTATTCCTAGGTATTTTATTCTTTTTTATTCTTTTATTCTTTTTGTTGCAGTGGTAAATGGGAGTGTTTCCTTAATTTCACTTTCAGGTTTTTCATCATGAGTGTATAGGAATGCTAGAGATTTCTGTGCATTAATTTTGTATCCTGCTTCTTTACCAAATTCATTGATTAGCTCTAGTAGTTTTCTGGTAGCACCTTTAGGATTCTCTATGTATAGTACCATGTCATCTGTAAACAGTGACAGCTTTACTTCTTTTCCAATTTGGATTCCTTTTATTTCTTTGTCTTCTCGGGTTGCTGTGGCTAAAACTTCCAAAACTATATTGAATAATAGTGGTGAGAGTGGGCAACCTTGTCTTCATCCTGATCTTAGAGGAAATGCTTTCAGTTTTTTACCATTGAGGATGATGTTGGGTGTGGGTTTGTCATATATGGCCTTTATTATGTTGAGGAAATTTCCCTCTATGCCTACTTTCTGGAGGGTTTCTATCATAAATGGGTGTTGAATTTTGTCAAAAGCTTTCTCTCCATCTATTGAGATGGTAATATGGTTTTTCTCCTTCATTTTGTTAATATGGTGTATCACATTGATTGATTTGTGTATATTGAAGAATCCTTGCATTCCTGGGATAAACCCCACTTGATCATGGTGTATGATCCTTTTAATGTGCTACTGGATTCTGTTTGCTAGTATTTTGTTGAGGATTTTTGCATCTATGTTCATCAGTGATATTGGCCTGTAGTTTTCTTTCTTTGTGACATCTTTGTCTTGTTTTGGTATCAGGGTGATGGTGTCCTCGTAGAATGAGTTTGGGAGTGTTCCTTCCTCTGCTATATTTTTGAAGAGTTTGAGAAGGATAGGTGTTAGCTCTTCTGTAAATGTTTGATAGAATTCGCCTTTGAAGCCATCTGGTCCTGGGCTTTTGTTTGTTGGAAGATTTTTTTTTTTTTTTTTTTTTTTGCGGTATGCGGGCCTCTCACTGTTGTGGCCTCTCCCACTGTGGAGCACTGGCTCCAGACACGCAGGCTCAGTGGCCATGGCTCACGGGCCTAGCCGCTCCGCAGCATGTGGGATCCTCCCAGACCGGGGCACAAACCTGTGTCCCCTGCATCGGCAGGCGGACTCCCAACCACTGCGCCACCAGCAAAGCCCTTGTTGGAAGATTTTTAATCACAGTTTCAGTGTGAGTGCTTGTAATTGGCCTGTTCATATTTTCTGTTTCTTCCTGGTTCAATCTCAGAAGGTTGTGCATTTCTAAGAATTTGTCCATTTCTTCCAGATTGTCCATTTTATTGGCAGAGAGTTGCTTGTAGTAATCTCTCATGATCCTTTGTATTTCTGCAGTGTCAGTTGTTACTTCTCCTTTTTCATTTCTGATTCTATCGATTTGAGTCTTCTCCCTTTTTTTCTTGATGAGTCTGGCTAATGGTTTATCAATTTTGTTTTTCTTCTCAAAGAACCAGCTCTTAGTTATATTGATCTTTGCTATCATTTCCTTCATTTCTTTTTCATTTATTTCTGATCTGATCTTTATGATTTCTTTCCTTCTGCTAACTTTGGGGTTTTTTTGTTCTTCTTTCTCTCATTGCTTTAGGTGTAAGGTTTGGTTGTTTATTTGAGTTGTTTCTTAAGGTAAGATTGTCTTGCTATAAACTTCCCTCTTACAACTGCTTTTGCTGCATCCCATAGGTTTTGGGTCGTTGTGTTTTCATTGTCATTTCTTTCTAGGTATTTTTTGATTTCCTCTTCGATTTCTTCAGTGATCTCTTGGTTATTAAATAGTGTATTGTTTAGCCTCAATGTGTTTGTATGTTTTACAGACTTTTTCCTGTAATTGATACCTAGTCTCATAGTGTTGTTGTTGGAAAAGATACTTGATACGATTTCAATTTCCTTAAATTTACCAAGGCTTGATTTGTGACCCAGGATATGATCTATCCTGGAGAATGTTCCATGTGCACTTGAGAAGAGTGTGTATTCTATTGTTTTTGGATGGAATGTTCTATAAATATCAATTAAGTCCATCTTGTTTAATGTATCATTTAAAGCTTGTGCTTCCTTATTTATTTTCATTTTGGATCATCTGTCCATTGGTGAAAGTGGGCTGTTAAAGTCCCCTACTATGATTGTGTTACTGTTGATTTCCTCTTTTATGGCTGTTAGTATTTGCCTTATATATTGAGGTGCTCCTATGTTGAGTGCATAAATATTTACAATTGTTCTATCTTCATCTTGGATTGATCCCTTGATTATTCTGTACTGTCCTTCTTTGTCTCTTGTAATAGTCTTTATTTTAAAGTCTATTTTGTCTGATATGAGAATTGCTACTCCAGCTTTCTTTTAATTTCCATTTGCATGGAATATCTTTTTCCATCCCCTCACTTTCAGTCTGTATGTGTCCCTAGGTCTGATGTGGGTCTCTTGTAGACAGCATATATACGGGTCCTGTTTTCGTATCCATTCAGCCAGTCTATGTCTTTTGGTTGGAGCATTTAATCCATTTACATTCAAGGTAGTTATTGATATATATGTTCCTATTACCATTTTCTTAATTGGTTTTGGGTTTTGTTATTGTAGGTCTTTTCCTTCTCTTGTGTTTCCTGCCTAGAGAAGTTCCTTTAGTATTTGTTGTATGGCTGGTTTGGTGGTGCTGAACTCTCTTAGCTTTTGCTTCTCTGTAAGGTTTTAGTTTCTCCATCAAATCTGAATGAGATCCTTGCTGGGTAGAGTAATCTTGGTTGTAGGTTTTTCTCCTTCATCACTTTTAATATGTCTTGCCACTCCCTCTGGCTTGCAGAGTTTCTGGTTAAAGATCAGCTGTTAACCTTATGGGGATTCCCTTGTGTGTTATTTGTTGTTTTTCCCTTGCTGCTTTTAATATTTTTTCTTTGTATTTAATTTTTGATAGTTTAATTAATATGTGTCTTGGCATGTTTCTCCTTGGATTTATCCTGTATGGGACTCTCTGTGCTTCCTGGACTTGATTAACTATTTCCTTTCCCATATTAGGGAAATTTTCAACTATAATCTCTTCAAATATTTTCTCAGTCTCTTTCTGTTTCTCTTCTTCTTCTGGGAACCGTATAATTCGAATGTTTGTGCATTTAATGTTGTCCCAGAGGTCTCTGAGACTGTCCTCAATTCTTTTCATTCTCTTTTCTTTATTCTGCTCTGCGGTAGTTATTTCCACTATTTTATCTTCCAGGTCACTTATCCTTTCTTCTGCCTCAGTTATTCTACTATTGACCCTTTCTAGAGAATGTTTAATTTCGTTTATTGTGTTCTTCATCACTGTTTGTCTGCTCTTTAGCTCTTCTAGGTCCTTGTTAAATGTTTCTTGTATTTTCTCTATTCTATTTCCAAGACTTTGGATCATCTTTACTGTCATTATTCTGAATTCTTTTTCAGGTAGACTGCCTATTTCCTCTTCATTTGTTAGGTCTGGTGGGGTTTTGCCTTGCTACTTCATCTGCTGTGTGTTTCTCTGTCTTCTCATTTTGCTTATTACTGTGTTTGGGGTCTCCTTTTCCCAGGCTCCAGGTTCATAGTTCCCATTGTTTTTGGTGTCTGTCTCCAGTGACTAAGGTTGGTTCAGTGGGTTGTGTAGGCTTCCTGGTGCAGAGGACTCATCCCTGTGTTCTGGTGGATGAGGCTGGATCTTGTTTTTCTGGTGGGCAGGTCCACGTCTGGTGGTGTGTTTTGGGGTGTCTGGCCTTATTATGATTTTAGAGCCTCTCTACTAATGGATGGGGTTGTGTTCCTGTCTTGCTGGTTGTTTGGCATAGGATGTCCAGCACTGTAGCTTTCTGGTCATTGAATGAAGCTGGGTCTTGGCGTTGAGATGGAGATCTCTGGGAGATTTTTGCTGTTTCATATTTCGTGGAGCTGGGAGGTCTCTTGTGGACCAGTGTCCTGAACTTGGCTCTCCTACCTCAGAGGCACAGCCCTGACGCCTGGCTGGAGCACCAAGATCCTTTCATCCACATGGCTCCGAATAAAAGGGAGAAAAGAAAGAAAGAAGATAAAGTAAAATAAAATGAAATAAGTAAAATAAAATAAAGTTATTAAAAAATATAATTATTAAGAAAAATTTTTTTAAAAAGTAAAAAAACAAAAAAAAAAACGATCAGGCAGAACCCTAGGAGAAATGGTAAAAGCAAAGCTATACAGACAAAACCACACACAGAAGCATACACATACATACTCACACAAAGAGAAAAAGGGAAAGAAAAATATATATCTTTGCTGCCAAAGTCCACCTCCTCAATTTGGGATGATTCGTTGTCTATTCAGGTATTCCACAGATGCAGGGCACATCAAGTTGACTGTGGAGATTTAATCTGCTGCTCCTGGGGATGTTGGGAGAGATTTCCCTTTCTCTTCTTTGTTCGCACAGCTCCCGGGGTTTGTCTTTGGATTTGGACCCGCATCTGCGTGTAGGTCTCCTGAGGGCGTCTGTTCTTTGCTCAGACAGGACGGGGTTAAAGGAGCAGCTGCTTTGAGGGCTCTGGCTCACTCAGGCCAGGGGGAGGGAGGGGTATGGATGCGGGGCTCTGTGGAGGCAAAGGCCGGCGTGTCGTTGCACCAGCCTGAGGCACGCCGTGCGTTCTCCCGGGGAAGTTGTTCCTGGATCCCGGCACCCTGGCAGTGGTGGGCTGCACAGGCTCCCGGAAGGGAGGTGTGGATAGTGACCTGTGCTTGCACACAGGCTTCTTGGTGGCAGCAGCAGCAGCCTTAGCATCTCATGCCCGTCTCTGGGGTCCGCGCTGATAGCCGTGGCTCGCGCCCGTCTCTGGAACTCCTTTAAGTGGTGCTGTTAATGTCCTCTCCTCGCGCACCAGCAAACAAACAGGCAAGAAAAAGTCTCTTGCCTCTTCGGCAGCTCCAGACTTTTTCCCGGACTCCCTCCCGGATAGCCGTGGCGCACTAGCCCCTTCAGGCTGTGTTCACGCCGCCAACCCCAGTCCTCTACCGGCGCTCTGACCGAAGCCCAAGCTTCAGCTCCCAGCCCCGCCCGCCCCGGCGAGTGAGCAGACAAGCCTTTCGGGCCGGTGAGTGCCGGTCGGCCCTGATCCTCTGTGCGGGAATCTCTCCGCTTTGCCCGCCGCACCCCTGTTGCTGTTCTCTCCTCCGCGGCTTCGAAGCTTTCCCCCTCACCACCCGCAGTCTCCGCCCGCAAAGGAGCTCCTAGTGTGTGGAAACCTTTCCTCCTTCACAGCTCCCTCCCACTGGTGCAGGTCCCGTCCCTGTTCTTTTGTCTCTGTTTATTCTTGTTTCTTTTGCCCTACCCAGGTACGTGGGAGATTTCTTGCCTTTTGGGAGGTCTGACGTTTTCTGCCAGCGTCAGTAGGTGTTCTGTAGGAGTTGTTCCACATGTAGATGTATTTCTGATGTATTTGTGGAGAGGAAGGTGATCTCCATGTCTTACTCTTCCGCCATCTTGAAGCTCCTCCAATTCCAATATTTTAAAAGTTTTTCCCATGGGATTTTTAACAGAAAATTTTCAGTGGGAATTTGAAAATGTCTTTTTATAACTAGAGCCACAACTTCAAAGAGGTGGTAATAATATGCATTACTTTTAATGTCAGTTTTAAATTAAAATTTATATGAATTTATAATTATTTGCTTGTTCATAAATTCAGAAAAACAAATGGAAAACTTGGTTAATGTATTTTGCCATTTAGTTTCAAAACTAACACGCATTGAGTTTTTTACCACATATTTTATATACACTGAGTTAATTAATCCTCATAGCAACACTATGAATTAGATGTTACTATTAATATCTACATTAGATATAGAAACTAAGGCTTAGAGGAATTAAATAACTTGCCCCAAGTTACGCAGTTGGGAATAGAACTGTTCTTTGAACTCAGGCTCTCTGATGCTAAACCAGTGATCTTAATCATTCTGCAACTTCCTTAGCTGGTAAACATTACTGATTATATATTCTTCATATCCTGTTTTTCTAGATATGTGGAAGATGCTGAGATGCACAACACTATTCTTAAAAGAATAATTTTCAAATAATATTTTCTGCTCTTAAATATTTTATTGAAAGGAATAACTAATGCAAGACAAAGTAGTATACATAAAATCAGTCATACACATGGTAATATGAAGACAGCCTAATTTCATTTGAATGGCTTATGTAAATCCAAATTTTAAACCAAATTCCAAGCCCTCTAGTTGCTTTTGCCAGCATTAGATAAGGTAAAGGGGATGGGAAGTATTTAAGGATTTGTTTGGAAAGTTAGATACCTATAATAGATAAACATTTTCCATTATTTTTGACAGAATAATAAAAACAACATGGCAAAATCATTAGTCAATTCATAAGAGGGCATGCATGGTAGGTAGAATAATGCATCCTCCTCTCACCCCCATAGCCACCAAAGAAGTTCATGTGCTAATAATCTGGAACCAGTGAATATGTTACTTTACATGGCCAAAGGACTCTGAAAGTGTAATCAAGTTTATGGACTTCGAGATGAGGAGATTAGCATGGATTGTATGGGGGAAGGGGTCCAATATAATCACATGAGTACTTAAAAGTAGAGAATCTTTCCCTAGTTCTCGTCCACAGAGATATAACAATGGGAAAGGGGTCAGAGATGTGGCAGTATGAAAAGAATTTGATACTTTGTTGTCGATTCTGAAATATAGGTGTTTTGTAAAAGGAATGCAGAGAGGTCTATAGGGGATAAGGGTGGTCGCCAACTGACAGCCAGCAAGGAAACAGAGACCTCAGTCCTATACCACATATAAAGGAATTTTGCCAACACATGAATGAGCCTGGAATTTGTCTTTCTTCTAGAGCCTCCAGAAAATAACACAACACTGCTGATCCCTTGATTTTAGCCTGTTGGGATCCGTGTGAGACTTCTGAACTCCAGAACTGTAAAGATAATAAATTTGTGTTACTTTTGGTGCCATGTTTGGGGCAATTTGTTGTTGCAGCAGTAGGAAACGAATGCGTTGGGCAGTATAATATTCTAAGCAGTAAAGCCAATGTAGGCCAATAGAGGACATTCTTAGGGACATATAAAAGATTGTGAGGTGGAAAATGTTGGACTTGGGTATATGAAGGTGATGGCAGGGTGGTTGAAAATTCGTCCAAAGGAAAAGAAAAAAAAATGAAAAGAATTCCACCCTTCACTCAAATCTCACTTCCAATTATACTCCTTGAATGATAACAGCACTAGACTAAAAGCCAAAATTGTAGCAGCAATGCACAATCAGATGAGCTGCAACCCCACCGTATTATCACTTTCTATATCATTTGCACCATGTTTTAAATAATAATAGTTAAAAATTACTGAAAACTTATTAGGAGAATGTTACTTCTAATTCATTTATTACTCTTGAAATAATCTTATCAAATAGATATTCTCCATCTAAAGATAGAGTTTTGTAAAACCGTACAACTTTTCATGGACTGTGGTGAAGTATGCATAGAATATATTTATTAAAATACATTAAAATAACAAATACTACTTTTAATTCTCTATTTTCACCTTGTAACAAAAACTTTTCCTCATTTGTGCATTATCTGTACACCTACTTTTTGTTTGTTGCATCTTCTTCCTTCTTTATCCAAACAATAACCTAATTTTGACCAAGTATTTTTTATTAAAATGTTAGAATGTAGGGCTTATTCCAAATCCCAAATGACTAGACACAACTATAAGGCAAAATATTCAAATGAAATAATTAGAGTTATAGGTTTAAATAGAAAATAATCATACTCAACTAAGTGTATAACATTTTTAAAACTAGTTGGCACTCACTATTAAAAAGAATCAAAAAATAGAATTACCATATGAGCCAGCAATCCCACTACTGGGCATATACCCTGAGAAAACCATAATTCTAAAAGAGTTATATACCACAATGTTCATTGCAGCACTATTTACAATAGCCAGGACCTGGAAGCAACCTAAGTGTCCATCGACAGATGAATGGATAAAGAAGATGTGGCACATATATACAATGGAATATTACTCCACCATAAAAAGAAATGAAATTGAGTTATTTGTAGTGAGGTGGATGGACCTAGAGTCTGTCATACAGAGTGAAGTAAGTCAGAAAGAGAAAAACAAATACCGTATGCTAACACATATATATAGAATCTAAAAAACAAAAAAAGGTTCTGAAGAACATAGGGACAGGATAGGAATAAAGATGCAGACGTAGAGAACGGACTTGAAGACACGGGGAAGGGGAAGGTAAGCTGGGACGAAGTGAGAAAGTAACATTGACATATATACACTACCAAATGTAAAATAGCTAGTGGGAAGCAGCTGCATAGCACAGGGAGATCAGCTCTTGGTGCTTTGTGGCCACCTAGAGGGGTGGGATAGGGAGGGTGAGGATATAGGGATATGTGTATACATAGAGCTGATTCATTATGTTATACAGCAGCAACTAACACAACAATGTAAGGCAATTATACCTCAATAAAGATGTTTAAAAAAAAGAATCAGTTTGTTTGATAATAAGTGATAGTATAACACTAAGTAAACCGACATAGGCAAGAAAGATCACGTAGTTTGAAAACTGTTGGAACTAGTTCACAAAATATAAGTATGTTAACCAAGAGTAATTTCTTGGTATATGCATATGGCCATTCAGGTGACTGAAGTATATTTCTCAGATATATTTGGTCTTCATACTGTTCTGGCTCACAGTTCCCAAAACCCTTTCAATTTTCTGATGCATAAGATGTTAATAAAGTTGTCTTTTTGATCCCACCCTGGAGTGGGGGCTGGTTGCCAGGGGGACCAACCTTGTGATTAGAGGGTTGGAACTTACAGCCCCACCCCCTGATTTCCCAAAAGAGAAGAAAGCTCTTTGGTCCCTTTTTCAGAGATCTTCCACATTGAGCAAACAGCATACTTTCTCATGCCACCTTGCTGGACCCCCACGCTCAAAGAGGACAGAAACTTCTTTGTTCAGGACCTCGCCCGATGAATCTCTTCATCTGGCTGTTGATTCATGTCCTTTAATACCCTTTTATAATAAATTGGTAATCTAGTGAGTAAATGAGTTCTCCTGAGTTCTGTGAGCAGTTCTAGCAAATTAATGGAACCTGAAGAGGGGGTTGTGGAAACCTCTGATTTATAGCTAGTCAATCAGGAAGGAGTACAGGTACTTGGGCTTACGTCTGGCATCTGGAGTGGAGAGCAATCTTGTGGAATTGAGGCTTTACCTGTGGAATCTGGTTCTGTCTCCAGGTAGACAGTATAAGAATTGAGTTGAATTTTCAGACAGTTTGCTGGCGTCTGAGAATTGCTTGTTTGTGTGGGGAAGCTTCCATACAAGTATTGGAATTGGGTCCAGGAACCCTTTGCAGTATATAAAATTATAATAATAGAAGCTCATAGTTTTAGAGCTGGAAACTTCTTTGTGATCTTTTAATCCAAATTACTGCCCAGAAGCTACTCTCTAGTAGAATACCATAACACAAAACTTGCTGCTTCACAGACAATAATTTTGCATCTATAATCGTTGGAAAGTTTTTCCTCATAAATTGTGCCTAATTGTTTTTCTAATTTGATTGATTGGTTATTTATTTTTAAGTTCTTATTTTACCAGGCTGTATTACTGAGCCCTTATTTTGCACCGTGCTATAGCTGTCTTATGTCTGAAATATAATGGTGAGCATGATAGGTATAAATTTTGCCTAATAGGGAATAAAGAAGAATATATGTCAAACAATTTAATATACACGATAAGAGAAATATATGGTGACACAGGGACACTCAGTTACATAAGCTCACCAAGAAATCTTCAAAGTGGGCTTCAGGGAAGCAGATCTGTGAGCAATGAATATGAGCTATCCAGGTGAGGATTGTGTAAAGGAACAACATCCACAAAGGGCCAGAGGTCACACAACTCATGAAACTAAATGAGAAGTAAAAGATACTCAGAACAGCCAGAGTGTTTACCTTTTAGAGATCACCATTAAACATTTGTGTTTCAGAGTGGTCTTGTGGGCAGTGTTAAAGAATTTGGCTTTTATTCTAGGTGAACTATTAAACCTTTAAGGGGCACTGAGCAACACAGTGACATAATGAAAATTACTGTTTAGAACATCATTTTAACTGCAGTGTGGAAAATCAACAAGAGAGAGGAAAGATTGGAATCTGGTAAAATGGTTAAGAAGGGAGACTGTAGTGTCTGGAATGAGTGTATTGGAAGAAAGAATAAGTAATTGCACAGTTTCTTGAGAAATGTTTAGGAGACTTGCCCAAGGACCTGATTATTTGGATGTGAGAGAGACAGGATCATCAGAATCATAGAAAACACTCAAGTTTTTGTTTGTTTACCTCAGCAACACCTACTTGGTCTTAGGTACTATTTTGTAAATATGCTGACTACACCTTATTTCTCTTTCATATTTCTCTTCACTTCTCTTCGTCTCTCTCTCTCTCTATGGTACAGTCCAGTTTAGTAGTGAATATTAATATTCATCAGATTATTTCATGATGTGTTTTCAATACTGTTTATATCTGGATGCACTTTAGTGTATTAATGGCCTTTTGAAATTACAGAAGCCTCAATTAAAAATACTACTCTAATAACTCCACTGATGCAAAATGTAGTGCAACTAATATTTTTAGTGTTTAGAAGGAAAAATATTTGAAACAAAATTTAAGGTGGTTTTAATATTTTAAAGGACTATGTCATACCCTTCTCTCAAATATGCCTCCCAGTGGGTTGGTACCATCGATTGTTTTCATTCTCTATATAATTTTGTAAGTCCTTAACCACCGATTGTTTTCATTCTGTATATAATTTTAATTAATAATTTAGTTAATTGTTACATCCATACATTAATAATTAACAAATACATTTTTCTTTTTAGAATATCAAAACATTACAATTAAGATTTTAATCTCCTTTTAACTACTAGTCTTTATCTCTTTTGTGTGTATAAAATAAAGGTGTGTGTGTACTTCTCTCTCTCTCTCTCTCTCTCTCTCTCTATATATATATATATATATATATACACACACATATATATTTACTCTCTCTCTATATATTTACCCATACTTATTTATATGTATGTATCTATATGTTTGCCTGTTTTTATTGAATCTTGCAAGAGAAAAGGAAACATCATTTTACGGAGTGGTATCATAACTTGGTAAATCGATTTATTTCCAAAATATGCCTAATAATCTATACATATGACTGCATGTACTTCTCAATTATTGAAAAGATATCTAATATTTTGTACTGTAAATATATTATAGTGTTGTACATTATAAAGATTTATCTTGAAGTTTACAATTACAAGATCTAATATAGATCTTGGATTATGTTAATTGGCCATGTTAATGATAAATGTAGAGAAAAAGGCACTTGAAGTGTAGAGAAAATATTGTTGATATTATTGTCTTCTGCATTTTATTCAGCACTATTTAGGAATAAACTTATTTCCCCAAAACATTATAATTCATTCAAAGGAATTATTATTCATCCTTTGTGCCAAATGTTAACAAGAGACTAGAGTGATATAGGTTGAAAAAATTGTCAGGAGTCTCCCAGTTCATGTGAAAAGAAGCTATAAGAGCAATACTTCTAAGAATTTAGATAATTAGATTGTGTTCTTCAGTAATCAGTCTTTCTCAGTGCTGTGAGAAAACCTATGTCAGAGGAAATTGATATTGCCAAGATCTTTCCCCCCTCTTCAACCGTTTATTTACCCCAGCTCCACATTTCCATAGTCTAAACCCTTCAGGAATTAATTTTTCCCTCCACTCCATAAGTCTGAATTAAAGAAGTACTCCCTCAGGGGCAAAGACGTGTTAGAAATCCCAGCAGCAATGGATTTTGATGTTCATGTATTAGCAATGTGACTTTTAATAACTGGTTTGAGAGGAGAACTTATGATTGATTCAGTAAGAATTACATTGTTGTAATTGATTTATTGATGCAATAAGTACTCTATGTAATTTCCATAAACATCACTTATTACCATTAATTTGAGATAATTCTTGGGTTCATGTAAATTATTGAAAAGAGATCTGTGGTGTAGGGTTGAGAACACATAAAGCGCTGCATTTCAGATTTCCTTTCTAATGTGATTTATGAAAAGTAACATTGAACTTTGTCCATAAAGTAAAAATCCAAATGTTAATTAATCTAAAGATAATCTATCCCAGAAGATTTCCCTATTAAAAATAGTTTGGACTCTCAAATCAGAATAAGACAAATAAATGCACTGTCTCCACAAACTCTGTACCATGGAAGAGCCTTTTTAGGCTCATATATTCAATGGTGGTGTCACTGGCTATGAAATTAACGGATTCTGAAGATAATTATGTATGTTTACAATTTGTTCACCAGCTTATATAGAGAGATTTTTGCAGAAAGGATTTTAGTATGCAAATAAGATGTATGTTTATACAAGAAAAACTTGTAAGTATGTACAAAGGGATGAAGAGGTACCAGATTCAAAAGTATTAACCACTCAATTTGAATACATAAGGTAACAAAAATTACTGAGTCAAAAATTACTTCAAATTTCCTCAGTTGGAACATCAGAGAAAGTATATTATTGCCTATTCAGGTGAAAAAGTTGTATTCGAATAGAATATTGTGGGCATTAAGACTTCTATGTCAAGAACCAAGTCAATAAAGTTTCACTGAGACACAAGTATAGATTTTGGGGAAACATTTTTTTCCAACAAATATGCTATAATATATTGAGACTATTCATTTCATTTGCTATACTTTGATTTCTTATTTGATTAAAAATAATTATGGTTTAGGAATTAATTTAACCCTACTTCTTCAGAACTTCTTCATAGGCAATAAGTCCGTTCCCCTATTTAATCACTTTAGATTAAATTTTGGTCTATTATTTTGAAACTAAGGGAAAATAACCAATTATATTTTTCTTACAAATTACTGCAGTGAGTAAATTAGAGGTTACATTTTATGTTTCCTTTTTAGTGTGGCATTAGTACTTCAATGAAGGATCCTTTCATTTGGATATAATTCACCATTGTAAGGAGCTAAGCTTCCTTAGTATGAAGAGAGCACTTTAATTTATGAAACTTATTTTTCAATCTACCTTGCTGAAGACTGGACAGAGAAATGAATAAAACATACACTCAAAATAAATAATTCCGTCAGCTATATAAATGTGCCAAGATAACCATGGTGATTTTTATAAAATAATTGCTGCTAAGGGTGTTGAGATGATTCTTCCACCTTCTTTTCATCCTACTCATGTAGTTCTTTTCAATTTATTCTGTCAGCAAGTTAACAAAAATCAAATGAACAAGAACCTGATGTTCTGAAGAAAGCATTTAAAAAGAGACTGGGAAAACTGGACAGCTACATGTAAAAGAATGAAATTAAAACACTTCCTGACACCATACACAAAAGTAAACTCAAAATGAATTAAAGACCTAAATGTAAGGCCAGACACTTTAAAACTCTTAGAGGAAAACATAGGCAGAACACTCTATGACATAAATCACAGAAAGATACTTTTTGACCCACTTCCTAGAAAAATGGAAATAAAATCAAAAATTAAAAATGGGACCTAGTGAAACTTAAAAGGTTTTGCACAGCAAAGGAAACCATAAACAAGATGAAAAGACAACCCTCAGAATGGGAGAAAATATTTCAAATGAAGCAACTGACAAAGGATTGATCTCCAAAATATACAAGCAGCTCATGCAGCTCAATATCAGAAAAACAAACAACCTAATACAAACATGGGCAGAAGACCTAAACAGACATTTCTCCAAAGAAGACATACAGATTGCCAACAAACACATGAAAGGATGCTCAACATCACTAATCATTAGAGAAATGCAAATCAAAACTGCAATGAGGTATCACCTCACACCGGTCAGAATGGCCATCATCAAAAAATCTACAAACAAATGCTGGAGAGGGTGTGGAGAAAAGGGAGCCCTCTTGCACTGCTGGTGGGAATGTAAATTGATACAGCCACTATGGAGAACAGTATGGAGGTTCCTTAAAAACTAAAAATAGAAGTACCATATGACTCAGCAATCCCACTACTGGGCATATATCCTGAGAAAACCATGATTCAAAAAGAGACATGTACCACAGTGTTCATTGCAGCACTCTTTACAGTAGCCAGGAAATGGAAGCAACCTAAGTGTCCATTGACAGACGAATGGATAAAAAAGATGTGGCACATATATACAATGGAATATTACTCAGCCATAAAAAGAAACGAAATTGAGTTATTTGTAATGAGGTGGATGGACCTAGAGTCTGTCATACAGAGTGAAGTAAGTCAGAAAGAGAAAAACAAATACCGTATGCTAACACATATGTATGGAATCTAAAAAAAAAAAAAAAAAAGGTTCTGAAGAACCTAGGGGCAGGACAGGAATAAAGACGTAGATGTAGAGAATAGACTTGAGTACACAGGGAGGGGGAAGGGTAAGCTGGGATGAAGTGAGAGAGTGGCATTGACATACATACACTACCAAATGTAAAATTGATAGCTAGTGGGAAGCAGCTGCATAGCATAGGGAGATCAGCTGGGTGCTTTGTGACCACCTAGAGTGGTGGGGTAAGGAGGGTGGGGATATGGAGATATATGTATACAGAGAGCTGATTCACTTTGTTTCATATGAGAGACTAACACAACATTGTAAAGCAATTATACTCCAATAAGATGGTTAAAAAAAAAAAGAATCTAATATATATATATATATATACACACACACAAGTGATTCACTTTGCTGTACATCTGAAACTAACATAAGATTGTAAATCAACTATACTTCAGTTAAAAATAAAAGAAAAAGAAAAACTGCTGTAATAAAAAAAAAAAAAGAGAGAGACTAGAAGTTTTGCTGCCTCAGCTGGGAGGTGTGGCATTTACCCTTTTCCAGTGGTCTCTGACTGCATTTGGACTGTTGACATAGTGGTAGAAGCCAGGAACATCTTTACCATCTGTGCTTGGCATGTGTGTTATAGAGTGAATGCCAAAGGAGAAATAGCTTCTTTTAGCACGCACCTCAGTGCCATTTTTCCTACCTTTTAACTCTCCGTGAGATTGCATTACAGGTGACTTGGCAGGAGAGTAGTGGGCCAATTGAAAATATGAGGATGGTACAAAATTCAGTAAATCTCCATTTTAGAAGAAATATTTGCTATCTGGATACTTCTAGGTATAATCCATTTGCTAAACTTTATACATCTACCTAAATCCTATACTGTGGTTTGACAAAAACGTCATCTTCTGAATTGCCATGAATAAAATTCATGCATGAGAAAGAATAGGTTTAAAGCCTAAATCAGAAAAAAGAAATTTTAAATATTCTGAATTCAACAATTTTAATGAATATGAGTACTGAATGGGAGGGACTAATTATACAACTTTGCTTTATTGGATAATTTTCTAGTGTTCTATAATATCGATATTGTATATGGAAAAAGTGAACAAAAGAGGGAAAAAGCCAGATAAACACGGAGATAAGGAAGAATATAAAAGTATGTACATGGGCTTCCCTGGTGGCGCAGTGGTTGAGAGTCCGCCTGCCGATGCAGGGGACACTGGTTCGTGCCCCGGTCCTGGAAGATCCCACATGCCGCGGAGCGGCTGGGCCCGTGAGCCATGGCCACTGGGCCTGCGTGTCCGGAGCCTGTGCTCCACGGCGGGAGAGGCCACAACAGTGAGAGGCCTGCGTACCGCAAAAAAAAAAAAAAAAAAAGTATGTACATGAAAAAGCCTGCAATCCAAAATTTTTTTAGTTAAGATGTATATATTCAAGCCAAAAATATTCATATATCTATGAGACATACTGTGCTCGTGACATTGTGTCTGATGCTACAACTGATTCAAACACTTATTGTATGCCCTTGAACCAGTCCATACACGCTGTGATGGGAGGAGCTTTTTGTGTGAAATTATTACTGAAACATGACATAGTTTTTTGAATCCATTGAATTCTAGATAAATATTTTTGAATGAATGCACATCAGTTAATAACTGCTCTCAAATAGCTTACAACTGATTCAAGGAAATACATACATAAAATTGACACAGCACCTTTTGAAAGTTATTAACAAAATCAGAAAAGCTTTCTATTACATGTTCAAAAGATATGAAATAAAATATACTTGCGGTAATAAGGAAGTAGTGTTTTCAATAGAATTAAAGAATGCATAAGAAAAATAATGCATAGAAAATATTGGGAGTCTCTTGTATGCTGAAGAAATTAGAAACCTAACCGGTGCATTGCATATAGGTAAGGGAATAGTAGGAAATAATATGCAAAGAACCTGAGGTCATATTATACATTGTTCTTAGCATGTGGCTTAGGATTTGTATATAATCAGATAAGAAAAGAATGGAGGTAATGAATCAATAGTTTAAACAAGGATATAAAATATATTAGTAGCACTTCAAGAAGATTGTGTGTGTGTGTGTGTGTGTGTAAGATAAATTGGGGAAAGAAGGTACTGGGTGCAGGGAGCCTCACTGCAAGAGATTAAGGCAATGATAATGAGGACTTGAACTAAGGTTGAGTCTCTGGGAGCAATAGACAGGCCACAGAAGTTCAGTTTTGTACCTGGAATAATACTGGGCCCCTTGGGGTGTGTATTCCTCTACCAACAACTCTAAACATTCATGCAACATCAAAAATCTTGAATAGTTTTTGAGTTAACAAAAGAGAAGAAATCAAAATCAAAAGAAAATAGTTTAAAATCCTCTTTAAGCATCCTATCTTCTCTCCTGTGTTTGATAGCACATATTTTTCTGATCGCTCTTCCTTCTTTCTTCACTGTTATCAGATCACTTTTATCCAAAAACAACAACAACAACAGGAAAAAACCTTTTAAAGCTATGTAACTTTTGGAAAGTATAGTGCTTTTATAATTCTCACCTTTTTGTCTGATGAGAAGAAACTTCCACCTCCAATCCCTGGCCCTGGAATTTTGGTGAATTAATTTCTGTATTAAAATTACATAGGGGCAACTCAAGATTGATAGATATATAAAAGAAAATCTGTGACAGGTAAAATCATTTGATTGTTTATGTTACTCCACTTCAATATCTAATGTATGAGCTACAAAGATTACTAAATTTGATGTTAGGGTTTCTAATGAGTTATATTTTATGATTCATATAAAGTTACTGACAGAGTTCAGAGCACATACTAAGTACTTAATAATTATTGGCCAATGTAACTGAATTCTATCTGCTGTGTTAGAGTCAATCCTCTTGACTAGGTTTTTCCAAATATGAAAGTAGTTAACTCTATGCTCTTCTTCAATTTATTGGGTCTAATAATCCTGGAGCTATTTTGCTAAGAATTTTAAACAGTATTCTTAAAATATTCATATTGAAATGTCCATAGATCAATTATATAAGAGAAAACTCAGGAGAGTTGCATTAGGAAAACTCAAAAGCGGTATTGGCTATGAAAGCATTTTCACAGACAGTGGCAGAAGTGGACGAGATTGCCAGGGAAAGTACAGCTATAGGCAGGCCTGCACAAGCACACACACATGCGTGTGCGCACTCACACATGCACAAAGGAGAGAGAGAGAGAATGAAAAATGAGAAGTGGAGAGAAGAGTGAATCTTTGAAAATATCTGGTTTTGAGGAGGAAATTTTAAAAGGATGCAAATGAGAAGGAGTATTATGATCAAAGGAAAGACAGAAAAGCATGATGATTGAAGCACCTGGAGTAAAAAGTGGTTATGACATATGACATAAAGAATGCTTAGGGGGCTTCCCTGGTGACGCAGTGGTTGAGAATCTGCCTGCCAGTGCAGGGGACACAGGTTTGAGCCCTGGTCTGGGAAGATCCCACATGCCGTGGAGCAACTGTTGTGGCCCGTGAGCCACAACTACTGAGCCTGCGCGTCTGGAGCCTGTGCTCTGCAACAAGAGAGGCTGTGATAGTGAGAGGCCCACACACCGTGATGAAGAGTGGCCCCCGCTCGCCGCAACTAGAGAAAGCCCTCGCATAGAAACGAAGACCCAACACAGCCAAAAATAAATAAATAAAAAATAATATAAAATAAAAAGAATGCTTAGGAAAATGTGTATATTGAGGGAGATGTCACTGGATTTTTTCCACTATTATGGGGCGGTGTGAAACCAGATTCCTGTAAGTTAAGATAATTAAGAAGTGAACAGTAGATTGTCACTATTATTTAAAGAAGTTTGGTGGAGATAAAGGCAACAGTTCCACAGAGGTGTGAGTTCCAAGTCACATGATTTAACCACACTGACCCTGCATGACCACTCATGAGGAAGTAATAGAGGTAATAGAGATCCAAACATAGGTGGGCTTTTAAACTACATGGCCTTCAAGACATTTTTACCTTAATACTGTATAATTCTATGCAATAGGAAATAAGGTAGAAGTGTGACTATGAAGCAAGTTCAAAGGCAGTAACATTATCCTGAGATGTGTTCATTCCAGAAATACTTACTATAGAACTACTTTGAGTCAGACCCTATTCAAGAAAATGGATACAGTGGCAAACAATATGAAGAGTACATGCGACTTAATGGAATTTATATCACAGGAGGGAGTGCCAGAAAATAAAGTACTAAAATTACAAATTAAGAACATAGTTTGGGTATTAATATGTAATATGAAGCATATGAAAAGAACAATACGACAAAAAGAGACTCGGATGAATAGAATCCTACTTTGATATAGGTGTTTAAAAAATATTCCTCTGGAATTGTGACACTGCCTGGAGACTTCAGCTGGGAAAGGAACTAGCTGTGCAGAAGTGTAGGAGGAGAATCTGCACATACAATGACCCTGAGCTTGTTTTTTTTGAGAAAGAGAATGAAAGCCAGTGCACCGGATCGTATTAAGTACAAGAGAATTTGGTAGAAGATTGGTGTAGCACTGATTGAACTATTAAAGAGGAGATGTCTGCAAAGGTGGAAATAATTGATGAGAAAAAATACTGGGCAAGTCACGTGGAGATTGGATCAGACTAACCCATTACCTAAAATATATGAGGGACATTTAATTATCTGATGCAGCAGTGTTTCTGAGGTAGAGATCAGGGATTTAAAGGTCAGAACTTAATATAGTAAGCTCTTATTCCCAGTCATATAGGAAACAGTCTTCTGAGGAAGAGGGAAATAAAGAGATCAGTTATGGAGAAAGGAAGAGTAAAGCAAATTTGGATCCGTTTTTCAGAAAATGCACTGGGACATAAAAAGTTGTATATTGTCCAATCACTAATTAGGATTAATTCACACATTAAACAAGCATTTATTAAGCTCTTACCACCTATGAGAATAAGAACAAGGCACTAGGAATATGAAGAGTAAACTCATGTGATCCCTGCCACAGGTAGTTCATGCTTGAGTGAGAGCACAACCAGGACTACTATGAGTTTCAGTAGATCCCATCAACATAAATTTATAAATTTATCCAATAAATCGTAATCACATAAACAATAATAAATATCTTTATTTTGTTCTCTTCCATTAATAACAAAATCTTTAGTGTGTGCACTCTGGAATTTTGCATTAATAACAGCTTGGAGAGTAATGCATAACCATGAATTGGCCTCAGGCCAGTAATTTGCTCTGTTGACAAGCATAGACACTGATAATGTAGAGCAAATCATAAACATTATCTTGAATTAATGCAGCTGCTTGCTGTTATACACAATTATTTATATTCAGTTCCTTCACTCAGACCTATTAAAATATGTATAAACATGTTGCGTTTTCTTTAATCCTCAATGTCTGTATGTGTCATGCTAATAAAGATTAAATTAACATATGGATAAATGTATAGGATTGATTCTGAAATACTCCTTACAAAATTCAGCAGTACTCTTTGTCAACTAAGGTAAAGGGATAATAAATGTCAAATGCTTGGGGCAACGATGTGTGACTGTTTATCCTCGGCTGGATCAATAATAAATTGTTAGCCAGCACCTCCTAAGGCCTCCTAATTAAACTGTTGAATTAATTAGTGTGCAGTAAAGATGGTGATACTTGTATTTCAATCCATCATTACAGGTTTGGCTTCCACTATGCATTTTATTAAATTATTTAAATAGTCAAAAATCTTGGAAATGGGCCTACACAGTATACACATTCCCAACTAATTATGCCCCACATAATCTTTTCCCAACATTATTTTTCCTGTTGCCAGATTTCTGCTCACCGTCTGTTTATCTGAAACTATGAAGGTATAAGAAATTAAAACATATTTTAAACTCACTAAAAGGCAATCAGTCTTTTGCCAAAGTCCAAAATCTTTAACACCAGAATTTTCTTCTCTGGTTTAGTACTTACAGTTTTCACTTGGACACCAAAATGTTTATATCAAGAGGCACTTCAAATTTGTCATTTATGCAGTCTGATTAAATTACCCCTTTACCCCCAAAATACAAAATATATTTTAAAATCCTGATTTCTCTTCTGTATATCCTTTTTCTGCCAAAGCTCTCATTAGCTAAATGGGGTGCATGTGTCTTTTTGAATTATGGTTTTCTCTGGGTATATGCCCAATAGTGGGATTGCTGGATCATATGGTAATTCTATTTTTAGTTTTTTAAGGAACTTCCATACTGTTCTCCATAGTGGCTGTATCAATTTACATTCCCACCAGCAGTGCAAGAGGGTTCCCTTTTCTCCACACCCTCTCCAGCATTTGTTGTTTGTAGATATTCTGATGATGCCCATTCTAACCAGTGTGAAGTGACACCTCATTGTAGTTTTGATTTGAATTTCTCTAATAATTAGTCATGTTGAGCAGCTTTTCATGTGCTGCCTGTCATCTGTATATCTTCTTTAGACAAGTGTCTATTTAGGTCTTCTGCCCATTTTTGGATTGGGTTGTTTGTTTTTCTTAATATTGAGCTGCATGAGCTGTTTATATATATTGGAGATTAATCCTTTGCCCATTGATTCATTTGCAAATATTTTCTCCCATTCTGAGGGTTGTCTTTTCATCTTGTTTATGGTTTCCTTTGTTGTGCAAAAGCTTTGAAGTTTCATTAGGTCCCATTTGTTTAGTTTTGTTTTTATTTCCATTACTCTAGGAGGTGGATCAAAAAAGATCTTGCTGTGATTTATGTCAAAGAGTGTTCTGCCTATGTTTTCCTCTAACAGTTTTATATTGTCTTATCTTACATTTACATCTCTAATCCATTTTGAGTTTATTTTTTGTGTATGGTGTTAGGGAGTGTTCTAATTTCATTCTTTTACATGTAGCTGTCCAGTTTCCCCAGCACCATTTATTGAAGAGGCTGTCTTTTCTCCATTGTATATCCTTGCCTCCTTTGTCAAAGGTTAGTTGACCATAGGTGCGTGGGTTTATCTCTGGGCTTTCTATTTTGTTCCATTAATCTATGTTTCTGTTTTTGTGCCAGTACCATATTGTCTTGATTACTGTAGCTTTGTAGTATAGTCTGAAGTCAGGGAGTCTGATTCCTCCAGCTCCGTTTCTTTCCCTGAAGACTGCTTTGTCTATTCGGGGTCTTTGTGTCTCCGTACAAATTTTAAGATTTTTTGTTCTAACTTCGTGAAAAATGCCATTGGTAATTTGATAGGTATTGCATTGAATGTGTAGATTGCTTTGGGTAGTATAGTCATTTTCACAATATTGATTCTTCCAATCCAAGAACATGGTATATCTCTCCAACTGTTGGTATCATCTTTAATTTCTTTCATCAGTGTCTTATAGTGTTCTGCATACAGGTATTTTTTCTCCCTAGGTAGGTTTATTCCTAGGTATTTCATTCTTTTTGTTGCAATGGTAAATGAGAGTGTTTCCATAATTTCTCTTTCAGATTTTTCATCATTAGTGTATAGGAATGCAAGAGATTTCTGTGCATTAATTTTGTATTCTGCAACTTTACCAAATTCATTGATTAGCTCTAATAGTTTTCTGGAGGCATCTTTAGGATTCTCTATGTATAGTATCATGTCATGAGGTAGGTTCCCTCTATGCCCACTTTCTGGAGAGGTTTTATCATAAATAGGTGTTGAATTTTGTGAAAAGCTTTTACTGCATCTATTGAGATGATCCTGTGGTTTCCATTCTTCAGTATGTTACTATGGTGTATCACATTGATTGATTTGCGTATATTGAACAATCCTTGCATCCCTGGGATAAATCACACTTGATCATGGTGTATGATCCTTCTAATGTGTTGGATTCTGTTTCCTAGTATTTTGTTGAGGATTTTTGCATCTATATTCATCAGTGATATTGATCTGTAATTTTCTTTTTTTGTAGTATCTTTGTCTGGTTTTGGTATCAGGGTGATGGTGGCCTCATAGAATGAGTTTGGGAGTGTTCTTTCCTGTGCAATTTTTTGGAAGAGTTTGAGAAGGATTGGTGTTAGCTCTTCTCTAAATGTTTGATAGAATTCACCTGTGAAGCCATCAGCTCCTGGACTTCTGTTTGTTGGAAGATTTTAAATCACAGTTTCCATTTCATTACTTGTGATTGGTCTGTTCATATTTTCTATTTCTTCCTGGTTCAGTCTTGGAAGGTTATAACTTTCTAAGAATTTGTCCATTTATTCCAGGTTGTCCATTTTACTGGCATAGACTTGCTTGTAGTAGTCTTTTATGATGCTTTGTATTTCTGTGGTGTCTGTTGTAACTTCTCCTTTTTCATTTCTAATTTTATTGATTTGGGTCCTCTCCCTCTTTTTCTTGATGAGTCTGGCTAATGATTTACTAATTTTGTTTATGTTCTCAAAGAACCACCTTTTAGTTTTATTGATCTTTGCTATTGTTTTCTTTGTTTCTATTTCATTTATTTCTGCTCTGATCTTTATGATTTCTTTCCTTCTGCTAACTTTGGGTTTTGTTTGTTCTTCTTTCTCTAGTTCCTTTAGGTGTAATGTTAGGTTGTTTATTGACATTTTTCTTGTTTCTTGAGGTTGGCTTGTATAGCTATAAAATTCCCTCTTAAAACTGCTTTTGCTGCATCCCATAGGTTTTGGATCGTCGTGTTTTCATTGTCATTTGTTTCTAGGTATTTTTTGATTTCGTCTTTGATTTCTTCAGTGATCTCTTGCTTATTTAGTAATGTATTGTTTAGCCTCCACGTGTTTGTGTTTTTTATGTCTTTTTACCTGTAATTCATTTCTAATCCCATAGTGTTGTGGTCAGAAAAGATACTTGATATGATTTCAATTTTCTTAAATTTACTGACGCTTCAGTTGTGATCCAAGATGTGATCTATCCTGGAGAATGTTCCATGCACACTTGAGAAGAAAGTGTAATCTGCTGTTTTTGGATGGAATGTCCTATAGATATCAGTTAAATCTATCTGGTTTGTTGTGTCATTTAAAGCTTCTGTTTCTTTATTTATTTTCATTTTGGATGATCTGTCCATTGGTGTAAGTGAGGTGTTAAAGTCCCCCACTATTATTGTGTTACTGTCGATTTCCTCTTTTATAGCTGTTAGCAGTTGCCTTATGTATTGAGGTGCTTCTATGTTGGGTGCATATTTATTTATAATTGTTATATCTTCTTCTTGGATTGACGCTTTGATCATTATGTAGTGTCCTTCCTTGTCTCTTTTAACATTCTTTGTTTTAAAGTCTATTTTATCTGATATGAGTATAGCTACTCTAGCTTTCTTTTGATTTCCATTTGCATGGAATATTTTTTTCCATCCCCTCACTTTCAGTCTGTAAGTGTTCCTAGGTCTGAAGTGGGTCTGTTGTAGACAGCACATATATGGGTCTTGTTTTTGTATCCATTCAGCAAGCCTGTGTCTTTTGGTTGGAGCATTTAATCCATTCACGTTTAAGGTAATTATCGATATGTATGTTCCTCTAATCATTTTCTTAATTGTTTTGGGTTTGTTTTTGTAGGTACTTTTATTCTCTTGTGTTTCTCACTTAGAGAAGTTCCTTTAGCATTTGTTGTAGAGCTGGTCTGGTGGTGCTGAATTCTCTTAGCTTTTGCTTGTCTGTAAGGCTTTTGATTTCTCCATTGAATCTGAATGAGATCCTTGCCGGGTAGAGTAATCTTGGTTGTAGGCTCTTCTGTTTCATCACTTTAAGTATATCATGCCAGTCCCTTCTGGCTTGTAGAATTTCTGCTGAGGAATCAGCCTTTAACCTTATGGGAGTTCCCCTGTATGTTACTTGTCATTTTTCCTTGCTGCTTTTAATAATTTTTCTTTGTCTTTAATCTTTGCCAATTTGATTACCATATGTCTCGGTGTGTTTCTCCTTGGGTTTATCCTGTTTGGGATTCTCTGCACTTCCTGGACTTGGGTGGCTATTTCCTTTTCCATGCTAGGCAAGTTTTCGACTATAAGCTCTTCAAATATTTTCTCTGGTCCTTTCTCTCTCTCTTTTCCTTCTAGGACCCCTATAATGTGAATGTTGTTGCGTTTAATGTTGTCCCAGAGGTCTCTTAGACTGTCTTCATTTCTTTCCATTCTTTTTTTGTTTATTGTGTTCTGCAGTAGTGAATTCCAACATTCTGTTTTCCAGGTCACTTATCCGTTCTTCTGCCTCAGTTATTCTGCTATTGATTCCTTCTAGTGTAGATTTCTTTTCAGTTATTGTATTGTTCATCTCTGGTTGTTTGTTCTTTAATTCTTCTAGGTCTTTGTTAAACATTTCTTGCATCTTCTCGATCTTTGCCTCCAGTCTTTTCCCGAGGTCCTGGATCATCTTCACTATCATTATTCTGAATTCATTTTCTGGAAGGTTGCCTATCTCCACTTCATTTAGTTGTTTTTCTGGGCTTTTATCTTGTTCCGTCATCTGGTACATAGCCGTCTGCCTTTTCATCTTGTCTGTCTTTCTGTGAATGTAGTCTTTGTTCCCCAGGCTGCAGGATTATAGTTCTTCTTGCTTCTCTGATTTCCTTTCTTATGAGAATTTTTGTTTGTTCTGGTGATTTTTAGTATTTTCTGTAGACCACATGCATGAGAATCACTTGGGGGTTGGTTTGTTAAAAATAGTAATTGCATTAATTTCTTTTTGTTGCTGTAATAAATTACATAAACTTAGTGGATTAAAACAGCACAAATCTATTTTCTTAGTTCTGTCTTATCTTCTGGAAGTAAGATTCCTAAAATCAAGGCATTGGCAGGACTGCATTCCTTCTGGAGTTTCTAGACAATCTGTGCACTTGCCTTTTTCATATTCTGGGGGCCATCTACGTTCTTTGTCTCCTCTTTTTCCATCTCAAGCCAGTAGTCTAAAAACCCCAAGTCTTCCCCTCCTCTCACCTCTCTGTCTCTGTTTCTCCTTTCATCATCAAGTCACTTTTTTCTAACTCTGCTCATCTTTTATAAGGACCTTGTGATTACATTGAGTCCATCCAGATTATCTAGCACAATCTTCCATCTTAAGATTCTTAATTCAGTCACATCTGCAAAGTAGTTTTGACATGTAAGGTAACACAATCACTGTTTTCAGGCATTTGGATAAAGGCATCTTTGGGGAGCCATTGTTTTGACTTTAAAACATATTACAATACCCCACTAATCAAAACAGTATGGTACTGGCATAGAAACAGACATATGGACCAATGGAACAGAGTAGAGATCACAGAAATAAACTTACAAATATACAGTCAACTGATCTTTGACAAGGGTGCCAGGAATTCACATTGTGGAAAAGACAGCCTCTTTGATAAATGGTGTTGAGGAAACTGGATATCTATATGCAAAAGAATGAAATCAGACACTTATCATACAACATTCACAAAAATCAACTCAAAGTGGATAAAAGACATAAAAGTAAAGCCAACAATAAAATGCTTAGAAGAAAACGTTGGGAAATAGCTTCTAGACACTGGACTTGGCAGTGATTTCTTGGTTACGACACCAAACCACAGACAACAGATGCAAAAATAGACAACTGAGACTATGTCAAACTAAAAACCTTTTGCACAGAAAAAGAAACAATAAAAAAAAACATTAAAAACAACCTATAGAATGGAAGAAAATATTTGCAAACCGAGTATCTGATAAGGAACTCACACAACTCAGTAGCAATAAACAAATAAATAAATAAATAGTGTGACTAAAAAATGGCCAGAGGACCTGAACAGAATTTTCACAAAAGAAGATATAGAAACTGTTAACTGTATGTTAAAAGGTGCTTAACATCACTAATCATCAGGGAAATGCAAATCAAAACCATAGTGAGATATTACTTCACACCTATTAGGATGGCTATTATCAAGAAAAAGAAAGCAAGTGTAAATTGGTACAGTCATTATGGAAAATAGTATGGCGGTTTCTCAAAAAAATTTTAAATACAATTAGCATTTGATCAGTAAGTCCACTCTGTCTAACAAAATGATCCTGAGGATTTAAAACTTCAGACTTTCTGAATATGAAACTCCAAGTCAACACATTAACTCTCCTATGATTCTTAAATACTTTACCTGAAATATTTGAAAACAGTGATGAAAACTTGGAATATAGAGAAAAGGAGGAAAAGAAGAAAATGAATCCTGATGCCATTCCCGCACTCAATCTCAATTTATTTTAATGCATTTCTGGCATCTGGATATCTTGTTCAGCTAGATTTTTTAAAGAAGACCCAAACTAATGAAAGACAGTACATAATGTATCTTCAAACTAAATTTTCTACCATACTTTACTTTCTTCCATCTTATTCAATCCATATTTAATCCATTTTGGATGTCTTGCCATTCTCCAAAAATACCAATCAGTTTCACACATCTTGTGCTCTTGCTAGAATGTTCTTTCAATCTGAAAATTTCTGTTCATGCCTCAATGCCCATTTCAATGCGGCATTAAGTATTTCAGATACTTCTGAAAGTATCTCCCAAATTCTCAAGAAAAAAAGCAATTGACCCATCTTGTATTCTTCTATACTTTGCCTTTGGCATTATGACCGTGATTCTTCTCAGGATTCTAATAGGTATTTTTACTTGGAAAACTTTTAATTGTCTAGAATATTATCTAGCATCCCTCACCCACTGACAAGATATACCAGAAGCACTCCTAGTCATTTCACACACCATGTACGTAGCTTGAAAACCACTGATCTTTAAAAACAAGAGCCATACTTTCTTCATTTTTGTCTCCATTATCTGGGATTGTTACCTTCCCAGCATTAGCAATGAAGAAATATTTGTTGAATCAATAAATAAAACAAGACGTGTGTGACAAAATTAAGCAAAGTGCACGTTCAATTTGTTCAACAAATCCTTACTGAGTACCTACTATGTACGAGGCATGGACAATATACTGTATATATGTTCAAGAAAATGACAGGGACCCTGTCTTTCAGATTTTTAGTGTGGTGGAAGAGGCATACAGCATATATATATATATATATATTCTAATGCAGTAAATTTAAAATACTGTTAAATGGTACAGGCAAGAACCTTAATAAAATCTTATGTGAAAAAGAATTAGGAACTTGAAATCCAATACCCTGCAAAGATGTCAGAGAAGAAATATTCAGAAAGAGATAAGTCCTATTGTGAAGGATATGAGGAAGCAAAATATAGCTCTTATTGGGGAAATGCAAGTATCTCATTGGGATTGGAGCAAAGATTGCAAAGATGACTATCATAGGTTGGTACTTGAGGGATAGTAGCAAAAAAATTACTAGTGCAATTAAAGGATCGTTGTATTCTAGGTTCTGTGAAATGCCCTTTGTTTATCTTTGATCATTTAATTCTCACAGTAACCATGTGAGATACAAGAACTTGAGGCATAATTCCTCTCCAGCTGTGAACCTGTGAAACGAGACAGGTATGTCATTCTAAAATACAATGTTGAGACAGACATAAGATAGACATTCCCATTTCAAAAGGGAGAAATAGGGAAGAAAGGAGTAAATCTTTTCATCTAAATATACAATTGCTTTGCTTAGAAGTTGTGCATTCCACAATACAGTAGAATGTGAATTCAATTTAGCCAAGTTCTCTGCCATTTTATAAAAAGGATCACGTTTTCTTTAGTTTCCAATAGTATTTCTCATTTCCACCTGAGACCTCACCAGAATGGCCTTTAATGTCCATATTTCTACCAACATTCTATTCCTGATTATTAATGGGTTCTCTTAGAAGATAGGTTTCTCTCCAGCTCTTTTCATTTTTTGTGAGCCTTCACTAGAACTCCCCTTATTATCCATATTTCTAGCATGCCCCTCAAAACTCCTCCAGCCTGTACCCTATCCTAAAACCACTTCCACATTTTTAGGCATTTGTTACTGCAGCACCTAGCCATTGGTAAAGTAAAATACATACACACACACACACACACACACACACACACACATACACATATATATGGACTCTTAAAAAAAGTGATACAAATGAACTTATTTACAGACTTAGAAAAGGAATTTATGGTTACCAGGGGTGAACAGGGGTGGAGATTGGGAGTTTGGGACTGACATGCACACACTGCTATATTTGAAATAGATAACCAACAAGGACCTACTGTATAGCACAGGGAACTCTGCTCAATATTCTGTAATAACCTAAATGGGGAAAGAATTTGAAAAAGAATAGATGCTTATATATGTATAACTGAAAATAAATGAATACATTACATATATGTACATTTGTATACATATATATACCGTCTGCTAGGACTGCCATAAAAATATAGACAAAAATAGAGACTGGATTAAACCATCAAAATGTATTTTCTTGCACTTCTGGAGACTGAACATCCAAGTTTAAGGTACCAGCACAGTCAGTGTTTGGTGAGGATTCTCTTCCTGGCTTGCAGTCAGCCACCTTCTTGCTTTGTTCTCACATGGCCTTTCCTCTAATTGTGTGGCGAGAGAGAGAGAGATAAAGGGAGGAGTATCTCTTCTTCTTCTTATAAGGACACCAATTCTCTTGGATTAGGACCCCACCCTTGTTACCTTATTTAACTTTTTAAAAATAATTTTTAATTGAATTAAAGATTCTTTAAATTATACAGTGCTTTAAAGTTCTCAAAAGTTTCACACACATTATTTCATATAATCCCATAATAACACTTTTTTAACCCCACCCCTATATTGCTCCTCTGCCCTTCCCTCTCCCCACTGGTAACCACTAATTTGTTCTCTGTATCTGTGAGTCTGCCTTTTTATTTTTCTGCTTTATTCACTAGTTTGTTGTATTTTTTAGATTCCACACATAAGTGATAACATACAGTATTTGTCTTTCTCTATCAGACTTACTTCACTTAGAATTACACCTTTCAAGTCCATCCATGTAGCTTCAAATGGCAAAATTTCATTCTCTTTTATGGCTGAGTAGTATTCCATTGTGTATATATACCACTCTTTATCCATTCATCTGTTGATGGACATTTAGGTTGCTTTCATACCTTGACAATTGTAAATAATGCTACCATGAACGTTGGGGTGCACGTGTCTTGTCGAATTAGTGTTTTTGGGTTTTTTTCCAGTATATAACCAGGAGTGGAATTGTTGGGTCATATGGTAGTTCCTCTTTTAGTGTTTTGAAAAACCTCCATACTGGTTTCCACAGTGGCTGTACCAATTTACATCCCCACCAGCTGTGTACGAGGATTCCCTTTTCTCTACATCCTCCCCAAATTTGTTATTTGTGTTATTTTTCATGATAGCCATTCTGACCAGTGTGAGGTAAGATCTCATTGTTGTTTTGGTTTGCATTTCCCTGGTGATTAGCTATGTTGAGGGTCTTTTCATGTTTCTGTTGGCCATCTGCATTTCCTCTTTGGAAGAAAGTTTATTCAGTTCTTCTGCCCATTTTTTAATTGGGTTGGTTGTTTGTTTTGATGTTGAGTTGTATCAGTTGTTTATATATGTTGGATATTAACCCCTTATTGGTCATATTATTTGCAAAACACCTCCCAAGAGACCTGTCTTCAAGTACAACCACATTTGAGGTTCAGGGAGACACAGGTTACTCCATAGCATAATGTGTAGGTCTGTCGTATCATATTTATCTACATATTTAATTAACCTTTCTGGATTATGTGCTAGAATTTTATTTATTTCAATTGATCCTCATAAATTGTCTCATTTGTGACAGTCCTTATTTGAGGTTCACTTACCATTTGATTCTATGAGTCATGTATTATTACCTCTATTTTTGGTAGCTTTAGATATTGAGACTTAGAAAGAGTAAATAATTTCCCCATATTCTCAGAGAAGGTATGTAACAAAGCAACAGATTAATCTATATACTTCTGACACCAAAGTTCGTTCCTGAAAGCCCATATCATACTTGAAAACAGAATAAGTAATAAAGTCACATGACTCACATGAATGTGCTTTATCTTTGACCACTTTCAAATCCATCAGTCAAATCTGAAAAATATTAAAAAGATAAACTGGATGATTGAAATAGTGTTAAAAACCTTTAACTGCATACAGTAAACTAAAGAATATAACATTGCAAATCAGAAGATGCAACAAAGGGGGCTTCCCTGGTGGCGCACTGGTTAAGAATCCACCTACCAAGGCAGGGGACATGGGTTCAAGCCCTGGTCTGGGAAGATCCCACATGCCGTGGAGCAACTAAGCCCATGCACCACAACTACTAAGCCTGCACTCTAGAGCCCACGAGCCACAACTACTGAAGCCCACGTGTGGAGCCCGTGCTCCGCAACAAGAGAAGTCACCTCAATGAGAAGCCCGCGCACCACAACGAAGAGTAGCCCCAGCTCGCTGCAACTTGAGAAAGCTAACGCATAGCAACCAAGACCCAGTGCAGTCAAAAATAAATAAATAAATAAAACAATAGATCATTAGGTAAAAAAATCAACTCATCTTAAAAAAAAAAAAAGAAGAGGCAGCAAAGATGAAGATATCATTGCAAAGTATCAGGGCTAACTATTTATATATCCACCAAATATTCTTTTTTTTTCTTTTTTCTTTGGCCATGCAACAGGGCTTGTGAAATCTTATTTCCCCAACCAGGGATTGAATCCAGACCCTTGGCAGTGAAAGCACAGAGTTCTAACCACTTGACGACCAGGGAATTCCTATACACCATATATTCTATAAAATAATTCTTATGTATGGTTATATGGAAAAAGAAAAGATAACATTGGTTTATTTCACTGCCAAAAACACAATTTTATGGTATCATCTGTCAATACATATTCTCATTAATCTTCTCAAATTTAACCAACATTGAATGAAATATTAGCATGACAAAATTTTTTGCTCCATAAATGATCACCGTATTAATGAAGTTTTCAGACAACTACCAAGGGATACTTTATCTCATTATTTAGAACTAATTAACTAGGAAATGCAGTGCCTCTGTTGGTTAGAGTTACATAATAAAAGACAAAGTCATAAAGAGGAGTTTTGGTAACAAATTAAGGTTTCATACCTGATAATATAATGCCAGGGACATTTTTTGATTCATTAAGCATGCGATTTGAAGAAGGAAAACTTCTTTCTCAAAGGTTCATGAAATATTTTGTGTTTGGGTGTACATGCTTGAGTTTAGTTTACTTAAGTTTAATTTGTAGGATGAAGAAAAGCAATGCTAAAAAACAATCTTGATTAAAAAAAAAAAAGGATGAGGATGATCTCAGATCTGAGAATGTGTTAAAAGGAAAGCAATGTCTAAGTAAGGAAATAGTTGAAAGGCAAGATCAACCATTACAGATTGGGAAAGCTTTATTATAAGTCTAAATTTCCACTTCTGTTAAGATATTGGGATTTTCATATCTTCTGTAAGTATCTCAAAGGATTATCTTGAAACTTTAATTAAAATAAATAATGAGAAACTTGTAAAGTACAGGTACCAGGATCACTGCTCAAGCAAAATAATGTGGTTAAGATCATGGACCCCTAATCAAGCTAACTGTGTATGAAGTTTGACTCTGCCTCTTCCTAGCCATGTGAACTTGTCCTTGTTGCTTGATACATCTATGCCTCTGTCTCATCTGTTAAATGAGGTCATGAGTGAACCTATCTCAAAGGCAACTGGTAAAGATTAAATATTCTAAACAGATGTAAAACACTTACAGCAATGCCTAGCAAATACTAAGAACTTAAAGTATCTTTAAAAATCATTATTTGTGATCATGATCCTGTTCTTTTTTTAATTTCTGGATCAAATTGAGTATTAGAAATAAAATTTTATTTTATATAATATTTTATAAGTAAAATGAAATATTATTTAACTCTAAATCACAGTTAATACAGCATGCTAAAATTTTGATTTTTTTAATATTATTTAGTAATGGTTAGGGGATTATTTTACTTTAAGGTACTCTTTCTGTGAGGAACTAAATTTCTCTCAGAGTACAAAGGGTTATTTCAACTTAATAAATAACTACTCTACAAAGCCTCAATATACAGATTAATAAGTTTAAACAATAAAAAATAATAAGCTAACTAAATTACCCATTTGAGAAAATTTTTTCAAAATTTAGAAACATATCATCTTTAAAGCACAATGTTATGTTTAAAATACTAAGGTCAAAAAAAAAAAAAAATACTAAGGTCCCACCATTATGCTCAATGAGTTACAATCAAGAAACTATTAAAATCTCCTCATCACTTGATACCACATTGTTGAGTAAATGAATCATGGATAATTCCTTGCAAACTAATGAAAGAATATTCCAGTTTCCACACAGGGAAACATTTGGAAGAAGATGTAGCTTTTTATGCTGCCATGATTAATTGCCTGAAGAATTTATATTTAATGAAATTTCAAATTTACCTTATAAATTTAGCAATATTAATTTATTTGGGGGAACTGAAGAGATCTTAAAAGATATCTTAAGTTAGATATTATCCCACTTACATATTGCTGCATAAACAAACAACCCCAAATTTAAAGGATAGACGTTTGTTTTACTCATGAATATGCAAGTTGGGAAACACTCTGCAGGGATGGCTCATTAAATGTCTCCTGGACTTCCTCACAATATGTTGACCGGGTTTCAAGGGCAACCATCCCAATAAATAAAGATAAGTAAATATAAAGGACCCAGAAATTGCTAGGATAGAAAAGTAAACTCTTACTCATTTCCAGCCTCTCTAAAAGGCAAATAAATGATGGTAAAATTAAGAGATGACTTCTAGACAAAACTAAATCCAGATATTGTCCCCTCCCCTTGATTTGGATAGTATAACTATAAAGACTAGGTTATCACCCTAAAACCTTTAGCCAAGAACTCAGACAGCTTTAAGGCAGTGCTTCACAGACTGTTTGAAGTAGATGAAAGGCCCCTTAAGAATCTTAAAACTGTGCATTGCAGTTTCCTCTCAGTACAATAATAGAACTCATTTGAGTTCTAAGGACGTCTTACAGCAGATTTACAGAGAGTTAAGTAAGAGGTAGCTCATTTCAGAGAAACTGGTGGAAATGTTTGTTGTCTAATTTTATAGAATTGAGGTGGGGGTAGGAAACTCAGTCAGAAAACTGTGTCTTAAAGGCCAAATCAAGCCCAGTGAATATTTTTGTGGGTAAAGGTTTATAAACACTTTGCCACAGTCATTCATTTACATACTTTCTGCCTATGGCTGTTTTTGTGCTGCAGCCACAGAGTTGAATAGTCATGACACAGAACTGTGTGACTGAAAAAAGAAAAATATTTATTTTTTGGCCCTTTACAGAAAAAAGCTTGCTAACCCATTGTATCGATTATTCATTAATTCATAAGCAACCCAAATAGCTTTCAAAGGAATTGGATCATCTTGAATTTGAAGGATCAGGGATAGCACAAAATGAAGAGAGGATTTTGAACCCTCATACTTCTGTGGACAAGAGAAGACTGAAGAAACATACCCAACTATAAACAACGGATATGTTTTATATAAAGGAAATGGTTATTCAGAAGATGAATGAAAAGCCCAGAGGACTGAGCCAAAAGCTATGGAAAATCTTTCCCTAGTATATTCCCAGTAGGGCTGTGATATAATTATTAATAAAGGGCAAAATGTGTCTGACTGGATTTCATACTTGGTATGGGCCACTAATTGTTGTGTTCTCCCTTTTTTGTTTGTGAGTGTCTGGAGCAGTTATCTTTTATCTATTCCATCAGTGTATGGTTCTGTGTGTGTAAAAATACTAGAGCTTGAAATCACAGATCTGGGTGAGAAGGATGGTAGTCAATGAGCTGTGCTGAAAATCACAATACTGTGCTGAGAAAACATTCACACCTGGATCTGACTTAAATAACAAGGTGCTTAAACCTCTAAGCTAAGCCTTATAATGTCACAAGATAAGACTTTAAGGGGTTAGGGGAGAGTGTATTTTGCATGTGGGTAGAATGTGAATTTTTTGTGACCAGGGAGAGAGCTATGGCAAATTCAGTTTTTATAAATGAATGCAAGAGTGTTTCCAATTGACTGTGGTCTTCTAGGCCCTGACACTTTCCTGTGAAAAGGTGAAATCTATGTCTTCTGCTTTTGAGTTTGGTTGGGCCTTTGTAACTTCTTTAATGAATAGAATGTGGTGGAAGTAATGTTATGTGATTTTCTATGCAAAGTCATACTGGGGATACAGGCCTCCACCACTTCCCCTGATTATGGGCCTTGAGAACTTTGACCAAATGGGAGGCTGGAAAGAGCCAGCAGATTATGTGATATCCTCTTCTCTCATGATGTATTATTCTGGCAAAAAAATGTTCTCATGCCTCTTCTTTGGAGACATCTCAAATGATTGGACTCAGAGCTTTGAGTTCTTGCAAAGCTATGTCCACTTTAGTAACATTACTTATATTCATTTGTTCTACCTTGTTTCTTGCTTTACTTACCTGTTTCTCACTCTTATTTTCTGTGTTTGCAACACCCCAAGAAATTGTTAGCATATAAAATTTGGGTTCAGGATCTATTTCCTAGGGAATCCAGGCTAAGGGAATATTTTTTTCTTTAAAAGGCTAAAATTCGATTGTGTGCATGTGTATATGTTTGTGTGTGTGCTTGTGTGTGTAAACATACATATATGAAATGGTAGTTAAATCAGGAAACATTGACCTGAAATCAAACTACTTTGGTCCAGATTGCTACACTGTCTTTTAGAATCTGTGTGACATCCTGACCCAGTTTTTCTTTTCTGAAATGATGATAATTTCAATTTTTGATCATATACCTTAAAGTATCTTTAGGTGAGAAAATCCATTTGAGACACATAGAAAACTGACTGTGATATAAGATCTTAGCAATTTTTGTATTACATTTTTACTGTTATTATATCATTATTATTATGAAAGGATCGTACTCTACAGTCTCCCAATACAGCAATAAAACCAATGAGGTTATTTTTAGAATACTTTTCAAAAGTAATGATATCTTGGTAATGTGCACTTTTACTATTATATTAAATTAATCATGAGCTAAACAGATTCATATATATGTTAACCTACTTGAAATCACACAACTTATATTTTTAATACTTTACTTCTGTGTATTATAGTATTTGTGGGTTTATTAAACTTCGTGAATCATAATTGATAATAATCATATATTTAGTTATACATTTAGTCAATGCTACTGATTTTAGCTTCAAAATCATACTTTCTAATAATCTAACTCAATTATTTCTAAATGTGCAAACCCCAAACTAAATTATTTTCAATTTACTAATTATATTCTTTTTTGTTGTTGTTGTTGTTGTTTTTTTTTTGTTGTTTTTTTGTTTTTTTGTTTTTCGCGGTACGCGGGCTTCTCACCGTTGTGGCCTCTCCCGTTGCGGAGCACAGGCTCCGGACGCGCAGGCTCAGCGGCCATGGCTCACGGGCCCAGCCGCTCCGCGGCATGTGGGATCTTCCCGGACCGGGGCTCGAACCCGTGTCCCCTGCATCGGCAGGCGGACTCTTAACCACTGCGCCACCAGGGAAGCCCTGACTAATTATATTCTTTATTGTGGTACTTTTCCTCTTTGGCCTTGTTTTAAAAATCACTTATCAGTTTTTGTATTGTTTTCATATATTTGGTACATCTTAGTACTCATTTTACATCCCTGTTTCATTCAGCTTAAATTATGCTGCAGTAAATGGCTCTACAATATTAGTGTCTTATGAAACAAAGGTTTATTTCTTACTCAGGTTGCATGTTTCTTGTGGGTCCAGACTGACTCTGCTCCGTGTGTGTTCATTCTGAGAATTAGTTTAACAGATTAGTCTCAATTTGGTCTAAACTGGTCTTGTGACAGAGAGAAAATAACTTGGCAATACCACAAACTGACACATTTAGTTGACCAAAGCAAGTTAACATGACCATTTCTCAGTTCAATAGGAAAGGAATGCATGCTCCTCATGTGTCACCAGAATTCACACAATATATCTAATTTCAGTGAGGCATATATAGAGGGTGGGGCAATAAAAATTTTCACAATTATACGATATACCACTTCTCTCACTTCTACATGCAAAATACGTGCACTTCCTTCTTAAGGGACACAACACAAAAGTCCCATCAAAGTTCAGCACAAAAGTCCCATCAAAGTTCAGCATGGGTGCAAAGTCTAGGATCTTCTTGGATAGATACAGATGCGTCTCCTCTTAATATGTAGCCTATTAAAGAACAAACTAACCATATATTAGGAGAAAGAGTATATCAAACAGGAATCATGGAATTAAGGACTACTTGCAACTCTCTTTATCTCACTATTCAGTTTCAAATGCTTATTGTGAAGTTTTTCTTGCTATATATGTGGATATGGCAGTGGTAAGAAGATGAGGATGTAGTTGCATCGCTTTATGATCTAGCTATGCTGAGTAATATTCAGTGGCTTATTTTAGGAAAGATTTCTAAATAGAATCTTACATGGATAGACTCCATTGTACTCCTCGCCAGCTCTTGCCATCCCATCAGCTCGAGTTTTCAGTTTGCTGCTTTGGATGTCATAGATGGTGTCAGAGACAAATTGTCGATTATAAGACCCCTGTTTGCATCATATCTAGGAATAGGAATGACTTACATTTTATTTCCTAAATATTTTATATTTATTTTTACATTACAACTGCCACTTTCTGGTCTTTCCCTTTGTATAGCATTTCCACTTTTGTTCACCACAAAAAGGAGACAGCAATACCTTATTCAAAGAACAATTATTTCAGAATCCATCCTTCGCCTCAAGCTAGCCTTATAGACTTAAGGCATTATGTAATAATATATATGTAATAATATCTGCTACTTTATATTTGTTGAAATTCTAGGTTTCAGGCAGGAGAATATATTAGGATGACATTTCAGGATAATGAGGCATTGGGGTTTCACAGAAAGAACATAAAATTTAGAGCCAGAGCCCCAAGTTTAAATCTTGATTCTCATGTTTCTGAACCGTGTGACTGTCTCACTGAACTTCCCTGCTGTACTGCTCTCCTTTTAAGCATAGTTATTGCCCTGTCTTAGACCATGTGGGTTTGGATAAACAAAAGTATCAGTAACAATTCCAACCATCTGAAACATAGGAATTTAGCAGAATGAGATATAATTAAACAAGAAACACTATGTCTTAGTTGTCAAAATACTCCAGCTGTCTGACTGTCTGTAACGATATTACCTTCCTCATAATATTCATATTTTTAGGAGGTATGCCATTTCTCTGAACCCAGATATTTCTGTCTTCCTAATATAGATGAAGTTTCAGAAGTTGGATCTCTCTTATTAAGGAATTCACTCACCTCAGCCTCCTAATCAGGTGAATCCAATAAAGTTTTCTGCATCTGTAGTTCCCAAGGAAGTTGTCACCACTTCTCAAGACTGTAAGCTCCTCCTTCATCGGGTAGAAACCAGGTCTTGCAGCTACTCCTCAGTTGCTAACAAGTGGGGAAGACATGGGGATGCCATCTACTGTATGGATGTTAGGCCTTAACAGTGATGTAGAGTGTGGAATTTGTGCTGCTAAAGTCTTGGCAGGAACAAATTTGAGGAAATTAACATCCACAGGCTGCACCTAGTGACCAGGTTCAAGTACTACTATCTGAATTCATCCAAGATGCACAGCTAATCAAAGGAACACAGCTCCTTACCCAAGCCACAGAAAGTTTCAGGGAAAACTGTTCGCTTCATTTTTTTCTGTATTTTGCTTAAGAAAATCACTAAACCATGTCTGATGCGTCTTGCCCAAGGCCATTTTGCCTTGCTAACGGGCTCTCCTCCTAGGGCAATAGGACAGAAAATGTGCCCTGGTTATCATTCAGTGGTTAAAACAATAAATTGTGTCTTGAGTGAGAGGGAGAATCAAAAATGAAAAGTATCTGTGATAAGGGGATCGATGAAGCATCAACAAATAAACCCATGTACACCATCATTTATTTAATTTCTTCACTTGTACTTTGAGACCCTTTTCTAACCACTCTTCCAATGTTATAAGGATATAAAGCTGCCTTTGCCAGGGAAAATAATCACAGAAGGATGAAACAACCAGCTATTCATCATTTTGGCAAAACTTTCAAAACAGCCAAAAATAAGTCTTAATTCAGGTACCAGAATACAGATGTCTGTATTGAATGACTAAGTAGATTTACCATTGACAAACTCGTCCAGGGTTCTCCTATGCAGCTAAGTGATGAACTCGGAAGGCAAATGGTTCCCTGACTTACTAAACACTGGAATGCGACCCTAGAGATGTGTCAAATTTGTGACAAAAGAAGATTAGATCATAAAAACAGAAGAACAAAACAGGAAGTTTTTCCATTTATGCTAATATAGAGGATAGCCACACAAAAGAATATACTTCACTGTACATCTTGGCAGATGTCAGCTTTGTACAGAATACAAAGCTAGACTACTCCCACTCCCACCATCATGTAACATGATGTAAACTGGCATAGAAAAACGCATAAGTAAGGTTTAAAAAATAAATAAAAAGCAGAAGCACATTATGGGTTCAAAGACTATATGGTCAAGGAAAAAAGATATCAGTAAGAGAATGTACAGCCCACATTCATTTTTTAAAAAATAAATTATTTATTTATTTTATTTTATTTTATTTTTGCCTCCATTGGGTCTTTGTTGCTGAGCGCGGGCTTTCTCTAGTTGCACCGAGTGGGGGCTACTCTTCGTTGCAGTGCGCAGACTTCTCATTGCGGTGGCTTCTTTTGTTGCAGAGCATGGGCTTTAGGTGTGCCGGCTTCAGTAGTTGTGGTACATGGGCTCAGTAGTTGTGGCTCGCGGGCTCTAGTGCACAGGCTCAATAGCTGTGGCGCACGGGCTTTGTTGCTCCGTGGCATGTGAGATCTTCCCGGACCAGGGCTCGAACCCGTGTCCCCTGCATTGGCAGGCAGATTCTTAACCACTGCACCACCAGGGAACTCCCACATTCATTTATATTGTTTAGAATTGACACAGTGTTATTATATTAACTACCTGATTGCTAAAGCAAAGAAGGAAATAATGATCAAGTGTTAAATTTGTAATATTCATATTAAAACTAACAGAAAATAACTCTATGAAGAATCAAATTTCTCAGTAGGCAAAAAATACTATTTTTATTCTCTCCCCATACACACACACAAAAAAAGTATGTTCTGTGTAACTCAAATGATTCTATACTAGACACAAAATTCATGTAGTCTATTAGATAGAATGAAAATTACACAATCCCGGCAATTTAGACATAGTGTTTAAAATTGATTTAAAACACCAAGTTTGTAGAAGTGGGTTTAAAAAGGTCAGTTTATTAGGTTCTCATCTTTTCAAAATGGGAAAGCTCATAAAAAGCCCTACAGCAAAATGGCTCTATGAGAACATTATTACTTAGCAATAATCCATAACCATGCATTAATTTATTCTTTCATTCATTCAGCATTAATTGTCGATGTGAAATGTGTAGAGATTTATGCTGCAAATTAAAACATATATAACCATAAGTTAGAAATGTACCATCTTTTAAAGATGACCCTTTGAATGCAGACGTCTAGTAGAAAAAATTACAATACTTTGTGACATGTGTTAGGCTGAAAATATGAAAAGATTGTTGTAGAGCCTGAGACTAGGTACTCAATCTAGGAATGAGGGAAAGCTGTCAGAAAGAGTGATCAATAATACATCACTGTGTTCTGTGTGTTTAATTTGGGATTTTTGCAGTTCAGATCATTCAATTTCATTATTTGATATATCTGTCCTATATGTTTTTTGTTAGGTATTTGTGTTTTTCTCATTTTCAATAATTTTTACCAGCTCATATGTTAACAAAACTGCTTTGTAAATTTTATTCTTTAATAAAGATTTCATATATGATAAAATATTTTTAAATAAAACAAATGTGATCTCATTCACATTTGTTTTATTTACCAGTCTTCATTTCTTTTCTTTTCTTTTTTTTATCTTTATTGGAGTATAATTACTTTACAATGATGTGTTAGTTTCTGCTTTATAACAAAGTGAATCAGTTATACATATACATATGTTCCCATATCTCTTCCCTCTTGCATCTCCCTCCCTCCCACCCTCCCTATCCCACCACTCTAGGTGGTCACAAAGCACTGAGCGGATCTCCCTGTGCTATGCGGCTGCTTCCCACTAGCTATCTGTTTTACATTTGGTAGTGTATATATGTCCATGCCACTCTCTCACTTTACCACAGCTTACCCTTCTCCCTCCCCATATCCTCAAGTCCATTCTCTAGTAGGTTTGTGTCTTTATTCCCGTCTTACCCCTAGGTTCTTCATGACATTTTTTTTTTAGATTCCATATATATGTGTTAGCATACAGTATTTGTTTTCCTCTTTCTGAGTTACTTCACTCTGTATGAAAGATTCTAAGTCCATCCACCTCACTACAAATAACTCAATTTCGTTTCTTTTTGTGGCTGAGTAATATTCCATTGTGTATATGTGCCACATCTTCTTTACCCATTTGCCCGTTGATGGACACTTAAGTTGCTTCCATGTCCTGGCTATTGTAAATAGAGCTGCAATGAACATATTGGTACATGACTCTATTTGAAATATGCTTTTCTCAGGGTATATGCCCAGTAGTGGGATTGCTGTGTCATATGGTAGTTCTATTTGTAGTTTTTTAAGGAACCTCCATACTATTCTCCATAGTGGCTGTACCAATTCACATTCCCACCAGCAGTGCAAGAGGGTTCCCTTTTCTCCACACCCTCTCCAGCATTTATTGTTTGTAGATTTTTTGATGATGGCGATTCTGACCGGTGTGAGGTGATATCTCATTGTAGTTTTTTTTTTTTTTTTTGCGGTACGCGGGCCTCTCACTGTTGTGGCCTCTCCCGTTGCGGAGCACAGGCTCCGGATGCTCAGGCCCAGTGGCCATGGCTCACGGGCCCAGCCGCTCCACGGCATGCGGGATCCTCCCAGACTGGGGCACGAACCCGCGTCCCCTGCATCGGCAGGCGGACTCTCAACCACTGCGCCACCAGGGAAGCCCTCTCATTGTAGTTTTGATTTGCATTTCTCTAATGATTAATGATGTTGAGCATTCTTTCATGTGTTTGTTGGCAATCTGTATATCTTCTTTGGAGAAATGTCTATTTAGGTCTTCTGCCCATTTTTGGATTGGGTTGTTTGTTTTTTTGTTATTGAGCTCCATGAGCTGCTTATAAATTTTGGAGATTAATCCTTTGTCAGTTGTTTCATTTGCAAATATTTTCTCCCATTCTGAGGGTTGTCTTTTGGTCTTGTTTATGGTTTCCTTAGCTGTGCAAAAGCTTTTAAGTTTCATTAGGTCCCATTTGTTTATTTTTGTTTTTATTTCCATTTCTCTAGGAGGTGGGTCAGAAAGGATCTTGCTGTGATTTATGTCATAGAGTGTTCTGCCTATGTTTTCCTCTAACAGTTTGATAGTGTCTGGCCTTACATTTAGGTCTTTATTCCATTTTGAGCTTATTTTTGTGTATGGTGTTAGGGAGTGTTCTAATCTCATACTTTTACATGTACCTGTCCAGTTTTCCCAGCACCACTTATTGAAGAGGCTTTCCTTTCTCCACTGTACATTCCTGCCTCCTTTATCAAAGATAAGGTGACCATATGTGAGTGGGTTTATCTCTGGGCTTTCTAACCTGTTCCATTGATCTATATTTCTGTTCTACCATTACAACTAAAAGAATAAAATATCTAGGAATAAACCTACCTAAGGAGACAAAAGACCTGTATGCAGGAAATTATAAGACACTGATGAAAGAAATTAAAGATGATACAGATAGATGGAGAGATATACCATGTTCTTGGATTGGAACAATCAACATTGTGAAAATGACTGTACTACCCAAAGCAATCTACAGATTTCAATGCAATCCCTATCAAACTACCACTGGCATTTTTCACAGAACTAGAACAAAAAATTTCACAATTTGTATGGAAACACAAAAGACCCCGAATAGCCAAAGCAATCTTGAGAACAAAAGACAGAGCTGGAGGAATCAGGCTCCCTGACTTCAGACTATATTACAAAGCTACAGTAATCAAGACAGTATGGTACTGGCACAAAAACAGAAATATAGATTATTCACCTTTTTCATTAATGCATGATTATTTTCATTCAGTAAATGTTTACCTTGAGATACAAAGGTGAATGGGACAGGTCTTAAGTTGGATGACAAAGGAAGAATGGAAAGAGCTACTTGGTATAATCAAAAAAAGTTTACAATGTTAGTAATGTATGAGTTGAGTCTTAAAGATGAGTAAAACTTTTCCAGATGACAAATGTAGAGAGAGTGTTCCAGGAAAGTAAAGCTGTACAGTAACATGAAAAATCATGTTTTCACCATAATCCCATTTTTCTTATTTATGACAGTGTTTTGACAAAGATTTTTATTCAATACCTGTGATGTTTTGGGACACAGACATACCCTATTAGCAAAGCTATCACTCACATCTGTCTATACTGAGGTAATGCTAACACTATTCTACCTTTTAAAGATTTAATTGAGTTTATCCATCTCAAAAAGAAAGAATATTTTAATGGTAATCATTCAAAATAATATATCCATTTTATTGCTACAAGGTGGACTCGTGGCTTCCTGTAATGATAACAAAATAAAGCAAATCTAGGCTGTTGAGTACATGACATTAAAGGAGTTTGTTGACATTAAAGGAGTTTGTATTTAAACACTCATGGGCTGGCTTCACTTGTAGGTGTATTCTAGATATCAACAAAATAACACTCCTGGGTTCTATTATTTTACATATATCACAGAATAGAAAATCATGCATAATGAAAACTAATAGAATCCCATGTTAAAAATATATATGTAATAAAATGAAACCCAAAGATAAAGATGAAGAGGGCACTGAAATCCATACTCATTAGCTAGGTATGGAGATAACATATAGAAATGCTTCTTACCTGTCCTATTGATTCATTTGGACAAAAATATTTCAAGACCAATTATTAGAAATAGAGAATATTTTCTACATATATTGTGTAGATTCAGCATCAACTAAATATTACTGAAAAATTGGGTGACATGTTTTCAAACTTAGAAGAAAATGCTGCACATCCTTAATTAAAAATAGCTTAGTATTATTAATATATCTTTCAATCCTCTCCATTATGGAAATAACTTTCACCTACTTTACTATTAAAAACCAATAACTTATCATTCAATAACACATTTTTCTTTTAAGTGATTTTATATGACTTAAATAAAGAAAAACAACTTTCAATTTTGTGGAAGAAGAAAAATGTTTTTGGTCATGTTTATAGATCCGTTTTGTCGCGCAGTAAACACCTTTAAGTTACTCTCCTTCCTCTTTTACTTGCCAGTCTGCACATTCAAGTATACTTGGAAAAATAACTTATTTTAAGAGTTTGCAAGAAACTTTTTCTTAAATTGATTATTAAAATTAAGAGATAGAGTGTCTTTATTGTTTGTTAAATATTCCAGTCGATTCAACATGTCAGTCCCATTATTTCCTAACATACTACAGCTATTTCACTTTTGTATCCTCTGCTTTTAAGTTATCTATTATTTTATACATCATCCAATTGATTCTCCAGAGCAGTAAGGAAAATATCCATTCTACTAAAGCAGCAACAACCATATTTGCCTCTTTTTCTGAGCGTAGATTTAACTTACTTGCATAAAATGAGTCTAGGGATGCTATATTTTGTTTGGTTTATAATTTGAGCAGCCCACACTTTCAGGGTACTTAAATTTTTCAGGGATTGAGACTGATGATGGCAGATTCCTCGCCTCTCTTTTTCTGGTTCATTTATCTTCCTCAATGCCCGTAGGTTCTCTGTGCTGCACTCAGCAGACAATCCACGCAGGTTGGCCTTCTCTAAGTAGAATATATTTGCTGAATATTTTTATCCTTTCTCCATATTGTAAATGGTGGCTTTCCTGTGTGTAATAGTGATGCATTTTACTATGTAACTATTTATTCCTTTTTGATAAATCAGTTACTGTTTACATACTAAAAATGGCCAATAAGATTTTTTAAATATCCACCTCTTTCTCTTTTCCCTTATATGTTTGAATTATCCTACAAGTCATATGAAAGCTTTAATGTCTTACTCCAGATAAATGTTTTGGTAATTAAGTGAATCTTGTAAATGTCTGTCTTGCTCTCAGAGCCGGGCATGCAGTAGGACTAAACAATCTGTAATTTTAAATGAATGAATAAATGTTAAGATCTTTTTATAAATTTGTTTATAACACATACCTTGAAAATCCCAGATTTAATATTCATGACTCTCGGCATTTGGAAGCAAATCTTAAAATATGTTGCAATTTGTATTTTTGCCAGAATACAAATATGTTACCTCTGCATTAGCATTTAGCTGTTAGCCAACAAATCTAATGGTATCTCTATGAAATCCTACTTTTTTCTCTTTTATTTTCATATTCATTAAGTATCACAATACTTTTTTAAAAAGTCCTAAAAATTCATTTGTAAATGGCTTTATTAATATTTAAATTATGTCTAATAAAAGATATCTAATACAGTCATTTTCTTATGTGTAATAATTATAGTGAGTTCTGTCAAGAATATCTTTATTTTTTAGCTGTGGCATGTTGATATGCTTAGTGTTAATGTTTGACACTTTCAAACAGTTCAGGAATACATGTGTATTCCCATAATACATGTATACATTTACATATATATGCACACATGACAATATATCTATATATTTATAAATATGTGAATACATTAAGCAAATATGACAAGACATCAGCAAGTGAATTTATGTTGTGGTCGTGTTGGTGTTCCTATTAGCACTCTTTCAAACTTTCCATATATTTAAAATTTTTCATACCTATTAGCCCTCTTTCAAACTTTCCATATATTTAAATTTTTCATAACAACAAAATCCAATGTTCTCTTACTTCTTTTGATCCATCACCACTGCCCATTATATTTTTATGTATCTCTCATCACTTTTCCTTTTGATTCTCTTTAGTGACTGCTTCAAAATTTATCCAGATTACCCAAGAAACCTATCCTACTGTGATCTATCCTGTTTTAGAGGTACCTTCAATTTCATGGAGAATATTGAGGTTTCAGACATAATCTCCCACAACTTCCAGGAAAGAGCATGGCCTGCCTGTATTTCTAGGGTCTCCTGTAACCATACCTTCCCTCATAAAGTTACGGTCCAAAACAAAAACAAAAACACAAAACAAAAAACCAAACTATTTTTATTTATTTTCCTCTGCCCTCTTTCTACTTACAATGCTTATTTCTATTTTCACCTTATTAAATATCATACTAAGAAGTTTATGTTTGGTTACCTCTTCCAGAGTAGCTTCCCAGAGCTCAAAGTTTCAGATGTAAACAAATAACAATTATGAATTATTTCTATTATATTAAATGTGTTGAGGTTTGTTTTATGACTGACGATATGCTCTATCATGATAAATGTTCCATGGGTATAGATTTGTTTTTCAGTTCATGCTTTCAAGGTATTTTTACTTAAGGATCTTCAATCTGACATGCCAGCCTATCTGGGTTTATCTGAGTAGCATTTCACTGTATAGATATGCCAAAATTTATTTTCTTCATTAGTGGGCATTATAATTGTTTCCCACTGTTGTCTATTAGGAATAAAGCTGCTATGAACAGTCATACACAAGTTTTTACATGTACGTATTTTTATATTTCTTGGGTAAACTATCTTTATGGGAAACTCCCAAAATGGTTTCCACAGTGATTGCACCATTTTACACTCCCACTTGAAATGTGTAAAGTTTTGTTCATAGTCTCATCAACACTTAGTACTTCAGTCTTTTAAAACTTTGCCAGTTTAGTGAGTGTCTTGTGGTAACTCACTTTGTTTTTATTTGCATTATCCTGATGACTAGTAATGTTAACATATTTTTGTTTGCTTTTCATATTTGATGTATATTCCAAAATTGCTTTATCAATAGTTTAAAGTATTTTATCTAAAATGTTAACTTTTCTATACTACAAGGGCTCTTTATGGACTTTAATCCTTCATATAATTAGAAATGGAATTTTATCATAGATGTATAGCCCTCTCATTTTCTGTAGTGCAATTTCATTATCCATGGAGATCATTTGTATTGAGAGAAACTTTCCCCTAGAGTCTTCAGTGTCCCTGTATGGTTCATATATTCTGAATAAAGGAAACTGATAAGTTCCCATAAAGAAAGAGAACATCTGTATCTTTACATCTGCAGGATTGTAAACACTTAGAAGATTTGTTTACATTATAGAAGTAAAGATAAAGTCTTTGTGTGTTCTTCTCTAGACAATAGGATGGGCAGATGTGTCAGCAACCAGTATAATCTTTGTCTCACAATTCAAAATTTCCTCTTCTGTATTCCAGACTGAGTGCACATGTATGTGAAAGTCTGGCCGTTAGATGCCCTGTGGGAAACTGGGGTGTGGTGAACCAATGCAAGACACTACTCTGGCTGGTTTTGTTCTTTGTGTTTTGTTTTGTTTTTTATCTTTTCCTGTGATTAATAAGTGGTTTGTGCTGTGATCCAGCGATATTCCTCTCAGTGTATGTTATAAAACTGGCAGGCTAACTTGTTAGCTTGTAAATAGGGTCAAATTTCAGACTCTTCACAGTTCCACACAAAACTTAAGGCAACAAAGATGGAATACTGTGAGAGACATCTGTAAAAGGAAAATCAAGGGCCACATGAGTCATTTAATAAGTGTCGCATAAGACAAGCTGAACAGATGTGGTACCACCCAGTGTGGATTATCTTAATCAGAGTAATAGACAGAATGGCATACACTTGGGATGAGTTGGCAAGGGCCAGTCTATGTAAGACCAAGAAGTGCATATTTGGGAAGAAAATTCTCCTTGGGTTTCTCTGTGTTCCTGGATGTTCCACACATTCTGGGCAAAGGAAACTGACAAACTATAATAAAGATAGAGGACATCTCTCCACTCACCCCCAGAACTATCTACTTGCCCTTCAAGTTTGTGAAAAACTCCCAACCCTCCCCAAAGAGAACTTGTTTATATTATAGAAGTAAAGTTAAGGTTTTTCTCTATATACTTCCAGAAGGGAAAGGGACAGATATGCCAGCAGACCCTATATAAGCTCTGAATCTCTTAATTTGGGGGTCTCTCTTCTGTGCACAAACCTACTACATGTGCAGGTAAACCTCTGGTCCTTACTCTGTTACTCTGTGGGAACTTGGAGTGTGGGGAAATAATGCAAAATTCTATGCTGTCTGCTGTTTTTGCTTTAAGGAACAAATGTCTGCTTTTTTGGCAGGAACATCAGACCTCTTTATGAGAAAAGAGACCATATATTATTCATAGCCAAAAAGTAGCTATATATGTGTTTATGTGGGTGCATGTATAAATATGTGTTTGTATGCATGTAATTATGAATGTTAATAGAATGCAGGCCAATCTCAAGGTAACTATCAGTATGTACCATTATATTTGGGTTTCTTGAAATTATATTCTAAAACTAAGCATTAAAGCATGCCCAGGTAAATATGTTTCTACTCCTTGCAAATATCGTTTTTTAAAATTTTCACAGGAATGATATCACTATATATCACTATAACATTTATCTAAAATTCATTTAGTCATTATTCCCCATTTGAAATTCAAATAAATTTGGCTACATTGATTATTATCATAGACTGGAAAAAGATACAGTAAAAATTGGAAATAATATTAAGAAATCTACAAAAAAACACAAATTGATAATTATTTCAGATTAAGCATAATTCTTTGATTACATTTTATTTAATAACTATACTATTTTCATACTTAAAACTTGTACTTTTAGATTCTTCTTGATGTGCCATTAGCTGTACAGAATCTCTAAAATTCCTGTAAAAGTTGAGTGCACCATTATTTATTTTCTTGAACCAATCCTAATTATAATTAAGGCTTTAATATATTATTTGACATACAATTACTTTTTGCATCTTTCTCAATTATATTTCCTCTATTCACTGCTCAAGGTTAACCTGATTATTGCAGAGACATTTTTTGGTTTCCTTTTATTTGAAGTCATTAAAAATAAGGCAAATAATGATAAAGGTTATTGAGCTTCAAGAAGCCATTTAGCTTAATGTACTAAAACCATATTATTTAAGATTTCTTAGCAAAATATTTTATACAGTAAAATGATGTAATGACAAAACTATTTACTAAGTTCAGAGATCTTCAAGAATTCTCATTACATTTATCTACAAATACAATATTGTCATATTAAAAAAATCAGCTGCCACAGCCAATTTTTCAAAAATAATTTAAATCCAGTTGTAGAAAACAGCTTAGCAGTTTCTTAAAAAGATGAACATGCAACTAACACATGACACAGCCATTTCATTCTTGGGTGTTTATCCCAGAAAAATAAAAACTTAAGTTCACACAAATACCTGTACATGAATATTCAGAGCAGTCTTATTCATTAAATCCAAAAAATAGAATCTGTCTTGTTGTCTTTGAACGAGTAAGTGGCTAAGCAAACTGTGGTACATCTAGACCATGGAGTACTACTCAGCATTGAAGAGGTAACTAGCTATTGATATGTGCACCAACAAGGATGACTCTACAGAGATTTACACTAAATGAAAAAATGTCCATTTTAAAAGGTTACACACTGTATAACTTCATTCCCATAAAACATTTGAAATTATAGAATAAATAGGGGCCTAGGAAATTAATTTGAGAATTTTGGAGAAGAGTAACAATTTTTTTTAAGAATTTTCCAAAGCTCTTAATGTTCATGTAAATCTGAAATAGTATAGGTATAAAAGTGACACAGTAAATAGTTCTGAGAGTAGTCACAGCCAAAAAGGCCTCCATATTAATACCACAATCATGATAATCACACCTATATTAAACAGATTTATGTCTTAGTATACCTTTATTAATTAATAATCATGCATATTTCCTAAAGTTAATTGTCATTTATTAAAAGAAATATAAATGTTTATCAATTCAATATTAGTATCAGCAAATATTCTCAATTATGATTTTGAATACAATAATTACATTCCTTTTCCACTTCTGTCCTTCTGATGATGAGGATTTTATGAGACCTTCCCTGAATGTTTCCAAAGGACAGATGGGAAATATGTTGGTTCTTCTTGCTTACACAATTTCCTATTGAGTGTGAAGTTAGCAGGAACATCCTAAACTATTATGCCTGATTATCAGTGGAACTTCATCACAAACAACCTTTAATGCTGATAGGAAATTACCAGTTTTAGTAAGTCCCAGAATAACTATAGCTCTTCTAATTTAATTTTAACAGGGCCAGCTTTTTGGTCTCAAAAGTGTAATCCTAATTTTAATTAAATTATTTCTGATTGGGTAATATGTTTGAAGATTAAACAGACATGTTTTATTACTCATAAATCTTGATACAAACACACTGAATTAAAAAGTTAGAACATCTCAAAAAAAGATTTGAGCAAAAAATGTATTGCTCAGTGTTGACTATCAGGTTAGATTTGTGGATGGTCCACGGTGATACAATAGTCTTTGGAATTAGGATTTATTAAGAGGGATTTGAGAATTAAAGATATAAACGAATTATTTGCTATTTCTCCCATCAAGAGGTAGAGTATATTTCACTCCCCTTGAATCTGGGCTGGGCCTGTGATTCGCTTTGACTAGCAGAATTTGGCAAAAGAGATATTGCTTAAGCTTTGAGGCTAGGCCTTAAGAAATCATCAGCTTCCACTTTTGAAAGCTTGGAGTCCCCCTTCCAAGCTAAGAGAAACTCAGACTACACTGGGAGATCACAGGGAGAACAAGGGTTTCTGGTCAACTTCCCTAGCTCATTTCCAAGCCAATAGCTAGCATCTCCTGCCAGCTGTGTGCAGAAGTCATCTTGAACATTCCAGCACACCTGAGCCTTAGGATGCATGCAGCCTCATTAGACATCACATGTAGCAGAAGAATTGCCCAACTGGGCCCAATTAACCTACAAAATTATTCATAAATAATAAATGGTTCTTGTTTTAGCCCTCTAAATTTTGGGGTAGATTGTTACACAGAACATAACAGATAACTCAGATAACTGAAACAGGAGAAAATAGATTTTCTTAATTCCAATAGCTCCTTTTGCATAATTAGAGACACACTTGATCAATTTGGATCATATAATTTCATAGTAGGCAAAAGGTAGGAAAAACCTAGAATATGAAATAAGCAATGTATCCCCTCATAAAAAGCCAACATACCACCCCTTCTGGTAAGATGAGAGCAAAGGAACAATGAAGTTAGGGAAAAATAAAGAAAATAGCACATTTTGAAACACCCAGATAGGTTTAACAGCTAGTGCTTCTTTTACCCTGACATCCTGCATAAGGGCAACAGAATGACACTAAAGGAGAGAGATTTCTACCGAATATAGAAACTATGCTGTTGTGCAAGAGACCAACATGTGACCCCAGGGGGTATTAGAGAAGCTAAGAGGGGAGATAAATGAGCTTGGAATCATAATGAAGGCCACAGAAAGTGGAACCTCATCATTAAGAACTCTGGCTGAAAGAACAGCAGGTACCAGTGCATATCCAAAAGTTGGATGGAACCTGTAATTATCACCAGCAGATTCAATTAAGACATAGCGTAAAGTTCATAGAAGCAAGGATGACAAGGTATGTTACGAACAGAAGGGCCCTGGAGAAAACAATGTGCATAGGAATATTCCTTCCTCTCAAAATTATTATGAAGGTATATAAATATCTTTTATACACAAACTATATCAAGGGGAAAATTCTCTTAAAGACTTTACATTAGATTCTCTATTAGACTGAACTTACCTAACAGAGATCCTATTGATTTGACAGAGATAGGGATGCTTATGATAAGTCTTGTCCACATCTGCTGTATATTTGATAATGCATAAGAAATTGAACCCAGAAAAATATAGCTGTCCTACAGTATTGGATCTGCATAACCACAGGTAGATCCTTGACGATTTATGTGCCCCTACCCCAGCTTAATGTCAGAAAAGGCAATGAGATTCTAGCATCATCCTTTCTCATCTTGTGTTTGTTTGCTCCCAATGAACTGCACTGATGATTAAAAAAGAAAAAAAAAAAAACCTAGGAAGACAACCACAAAATCTGTACATTCTATTGTTTATTTAGTTTTTTTTTTTAATACATCTTTGAACTGCTTGTCACCCAATTTGTAATAAGTCAGAGCAAAACCAACTTAATCCAAGTATGAATCATCGTTCTCTCTAATCTTTGAAGGCAGATTTTTTTTTTTAAGTTTTGCCTGAACTGTACTTTTATTTGTCAGCTGAATGAATTGGGAACTCTTTTAAAAATTAAAGAAGATGAAGAATGCTACATTTTTTGCACGTCTGACTTGTTCTATGTGATCTTACATCCTTATAGTATAAGCATGAAAATAACTTACATTTTTACAAAATACTCTTAAGTTTTGAAAACTGCATGATATTTACATTATAATATAGATGGTACAGGAGTATAAAGCATACACGTTTAAAGATCACGAAGCTAAAGTTCACACGTCGGAGTTCAATTTCAGCCTACTACATTCTAGAATTGTGATCATGTTTTTTTTTTCTTTTCTGTAAATCGAGGTCAAAAATGCCTACATTGTCTCTCAGTGGGTAGTGGTGGCATTTGAATGAAATTAGTGACGAAAGCAGCTTTGGGAGAATTTTAGTGAAAGTAGAGAGCAAGAGATCCAGGCATCTGAATGTTGATGAAGCTGGGAGACGTGAAGAGGGATGGATGACAGTGAGAGATTGTAGAGAGATTCCTTAGCAATCAGACATTGCAAGGTAAAATTGAGATTAAAGAAGGCATTAGTAGTTGAATCATGGAGGAGACAAGCAGAACCATGAGTAAACAAATTCCCAATTATGGCAGATTATTGACGAGATATTGTAAAGAAATCTAGTTATCCAGGATGCCTTAAGTTTGCGTTGGAGAGACAGTTTTCTTCATCTCATTATCCTCCTGAAAAGCCTCAAAATAAATATCACTCAAGTAACAGAGCCTAAGTGTGTCTCTTACACACAACCTGAAAGAATCAAATTACAAAAATTTGGTATCTTCAGGGCACAAAATGTATAAATTATAAACAATTTGTCAAGTTACATTGCCTCTGATTCAAAACCTAGTTTTAAATTTAAAAATTTTGTTCTATACTTTGAATTATGGATTTAACTTCAAAAATGAATACTTAAAACTATAAAACCATTTATTAACAGAATTTCTGATTTGAATATGACCTTTCAGTCACCGTATTTTACCTTCACAAAAGCAACAAGAGGAATGACAAAAGAAAAGAAAAAGTTCAGATTTCATTTGCAGTAGAACTAGAAGACAGAATCAAAGACTCCAATTTTTAGCAAAAGTTACTGAAAAGAGCTAAGATCGGGTAGAATCTAAGAGGAAGAAGTAGAGAAAATGTGATAGAGTGTCAAAAGAGTCCAAAGGTAGGCAATTTTAGAAAGGACTAGCAATATGTACTTTATGAAGGTAAAAGATTGTCATGAAATGATTAAAGAAGAACTTCCTGTTTTTGAAATAAGTTAAAAAGTGACATGAGCTTGAACTCTGTCAGAACTTCCCTAGGACATACTTGGTCAGAACAGAGGGTACAAGTTTATACAAGAATGACCCAGATAGGGCACTCAGAAAAACCAATCTGGTTAAGTCTGTAATGTGGAAAAAAATATACCTATCAGTTATTGACACTGAAAGGCTGCTCTGGGTCTTTTTATAATTGTCTCAAACTGCCTTCAAATAGATACTCTGGAAAAATCTATTTTATTCACTAATTAATAACAAATAAATAAAATAAATTAGGACATATAGATACAATAGTACTATAAGGAAATATAGAAAAGAATCATACCAAGAAAGCAGAAAGATACAGAAGAAAATTGTTGAAATATTGCCACAAAATATTTGAATTTTGTTGAAATAGAAATACTATTTATTCAAAAAAGTTAATTATGTAATTTTCTCTATGAAGGAAGATCACAAAGTAGAACTACATAAATACAGAGAAGAATTAGTGAGACAAAAGGAGAATTGAAGTGAGAAAACTGATTTAAGTGGAAGTTGAAGGAAAAAAAAAATCTTCCAAGACCATCTCAAGAAGGGCAAGGAAGAATACAACTATGGGAAGACCTTGAGAGACATGAAGATGTAATAGAGAAGAGCAATCAAAACTAAGTGGAGAAAATGAAATTGTTAAATATGATTAGAGAGAAGTTTCACTTCAATCATCAGGGAACTAGTTTTGTTAAGGAGTAATCGAGCTGTTAAAAAAAAGTGGGGGGGGGGAGCCAGACAGGAAGTAGCAGAAGACACAGATGAAGAAGAAACTGAAGAAGGAGAAGAAGAAAAATAAAGAAAACAAAGATAAGAAGGAGGGCTTTGCTGGTGGCGCAGTGGTTGAGAGTCCACTTGCCGATGCAGGGGACACGGGTTCGTGCCCCAGTCTGGGAAGATCCCACATGCCGCGGAGTGGCTGGGCCCATGAGTCATGGCCACTGAGCCTGCGTGTCCAGAGCCTGTGCTCTGCAACGGGAGAGGCTGCAACAGTGAGAGGCCCACGTACCGCAAAAAAAAAAAAAAAAAAAAAAAGAAAAAAGAAGGAAGAGGAGGCAGAGGAACAGCAGGAGAAGCAGAAGCAGAAGAATCACAAGAACCAGAAGAAGAACCAAAAGAAGGAGCCAGACAACAACAACAACAGCAACAACAACAACAACAGAGAGCACACTAGCATTAAAATTATCACTACAAATTTTCATACCAAATGTCTGGCACTCAGAGAAAAACAAGTAAATATGAAAAAAGAAATGACCAAAAGAACTACAAAGTAGCATAAAACTAAAAAGCACAGAAGGTGCAAATATTGGGGTTACCAGACATGAGCATTAAATAAGCATGATTCAAAGATTTGAAAAAACAATGTTAGAGAATACAAAGAAAGAACAGGAGATTATTTAAAGAGTAAAATGGATCTTTTCAAACAGAAATTTGAAATTATATGAATGGATTAACAAAAGTTAGAAAATAATTATAAGGAAATTCCTGATGTAGAATGTAGATTAGGAAAAAAAAATCCAAACTTAAGCGTAAGGTGGCATTGAAATAGAAATAAAGATTATTAAATATTTATGAAACATGGTGAAAAATAAAAGAGTTTAGGGGAGAAATAGGGAGAATAGAGAGAAGAAATTAGGGGAGAAACAAATAACTAAGCATATCATGAGTGAAAATTTCCAATACTGGTAAAAACCATCTATCTGAAGACCCAAGAAAGTCTGTGAATTCCCCTGCCCCTAGTAAGGATAAATATAAAGGAAATAATTCCTAGACACATGACAGGAAGTGGGTGACATAAAAAGACAATGAAAAAGTCTTATAGCAGTCAGAAAATCTGAAAGGAGAAAAGTTCAATAAAAGAAGATAAAAAAGATAGTTGACAGTTTAACAGAAACAATGTGTGTTAGTCAGTCTTTCCTTCAATTCTGGGATGTAAGCATTTAAAAATTTCCGTGGCTTACTGCAGCCTTTCTATATTTTTCTATTTCATGGACTTTGTAGGTCAGCTGTGGTTCAGCTGACCTCGGCAGACCTTACCAGCTGGGCAAGTCTGAACTTCAGACTTCCATTCAGGTGACCTTGACTCCATGTCTCCATTCCAAATAACTGTCAGAAACAGCTACCTGGAGCATGCTCTTGTTATGGTAGGTCATAGGAGCACAAAATGCCAACCCAAATCATGCAGGCACATTTAAAGGTTTACTTTTAGTCTTATAAACTAACACTCGATTAGCCAAAACACACCCAGCATTAAGTAGATGGGAAAGTATATTCTGCCTACTCGGGGAGAATTATAAAGTCACATGCCAAAGGTCATGGGAGTATAGTTCTCTGTATGGAGCAAATAATGTATAGAGAATAATTTTCCAAGCTACTTCATAATGGAAACTATTGAAGAATGAAATTATATCCAAAATATATTAAAAGAACATAGCTTCCAATTTACATTTGTATGTCTATAAAAAAAAAAAAAACTTTAAGAATATGGTACCATGTACTTTTCTTGAAGAAATTACTCCAGACATAGATCAGGCAACTAGGTAATAACTAGGATACCGTCCCCTCCCCCCAAAAATACTGATTTTGAATACTGTATATATTTAACTGACTATATTTAGGTATAACATAATGTGGGAATTAAAGTGACTAAGCAGATGTGAATATTTAAACCCTAAAAATGGGGAAAAAAATGGATGAAGAAAGAGGGAATAATTGTGGAACTATAAATTTTGTAGTGGTCCACTTGGTAATAACTGCATGTCAAAAATATTAAAGATGACAAATAAAGCAGTAGCATATACCATATAGAACAGTGAAAGCAAAAGCAAGAAAAAATAGTATTGACAAAACAGGTGATGGAGGAAAATGTAAGGATCCTCAGTGATAATTATAAATTTTGCCTAAATAAACAAAATGTTAAACCATATAACTTTGTAATCTAAAGATAGCTACAAGAACAAAACATTACTAAGTAGCAGGGAACATAAAAACTATTCTGCAAAACAAAAGAAAAAGAAAAATTCACAGAGAGAAGGATTTAAAGAAAAAATAATAAAGGAGAAAAAAATAGCATAATATGCAGATTTCCCTTGACTTATGATGGGGTTTCATCTGGATAGACCCATCAAAAGTTGACAATATCATAAATGGAAAATGCATTTAATACACCTAACCACCAAACATCATAGCTTAGGCTAGCCTACCTTGAAGGAGATCAGAACACTTATATTAGCCTACAGTTGGGCAAAGTAATCTAACAAATCCTATTTTATAATAAAGTGTTGCATATCTCATGTTATTTATTGAATATTGTACTGAAAGTGAAAAACAGAATGGTTGGATGGGTACAGAATGCTTCTAAGTGTGTCAGTTGTTTACCCTCGTGATTGCAAGGCTGCCTGGGAATTCTGGTGGCTGCTGCTGCCCAACATCACAGAAGAATAGTACTGCATATCACCAACCTGGGAAAGATCAAAATTCAAAATTTGAAGCAGTTTCTACTGAATGTGAATTGCTTTTACAGAGTCATAAAATCAGAAAATTTTAAGTCAAACCATTGTTAAGTTTGTGACCATCTGTGACATAATACACCCCAGTACAATCATATATGTGATATTGATAAACAAAAATGAGTTAATCTCATCTGAAAAAAAAAAAAAAAGCAGTTTCAGTCATGTAGCAGAGTCAGCTAGCTCTTCTCCAAACAATGGAGACCTACAGACCTCGCAGGTGCGGCTGACACCTCACAGAGTAACCTCATAAGCCATATTCTTCAGACAGTAAATGAATACAGATAATATATCCTCTTTATAAATGATGCTGAAACAATCATGAAAATTGTCCCATTATTCCTATTTGTGAATAGCTTTATTTACTACATCATGGAAACTATATTTGGTGTCCAAAATAAAAAAGGCAGTATCATCTAACACAGCTTACTGAAAATAGTTTACTTAGAGGTCCATGAAATATATTGCAGCTGCTTCAGTAAATAGATGCAAATGCTTAAACCTTTCACAAATGTAAAGTCACAAAACAGGCATTTTAATTTCTTGAAAACAGGATAAAATGTTTTTATGTGCAAAATATAAAAGCTTCTTACTTGATCAGTGACTGAAGTGTAGAGTTAAAGCAGGATTTCCAAATCTAAAAATTAATATACTTAGTATTCTATGGTCATATGCAAAGATTGAAATAATGCTATAATACTATATTACTAAGAAACCTAGAGAGTAAAGTAGATTCAATGCTACTAACACCTTGACTGCTTTCACACTATTAAGTCCCAAAGACAGATATACACGGGTTACAGAGAAATTACCATAAGGAATTGAAAGTTCTTGTCTCTGAAGGGAATGCAGATGAGGAAAGGTAGAGCTGAGAGGTTCTCTTTTCTCTTGTAAGTCTTTTAGAACTAAGGAATATGTACAAATATGTACAATGATAAAAATAAAAACTAACCTTGAATAATGACAAAAGTTTAAAATATTTTATTCTTAATAGTGCAGTCTTTGACACATACTTTGAATTAGCATACCAGCTTCTCACCTCTTAGTTATGTGAACATAGGCACATAATTTATTGTCTCTGTGGCTCAGTTATCTTAATTACACAATCACAATAATAACAGTGCCTATCTCAAAGGACCTCATGCTTGAGTTAATATATGTAAGTGATTTAGGCTTTGCTCTGCATGTAATTAAGTTCTCAATAATTGTTAAAAATGTAATTGTTGATGTTGATAGTTATATATTAATGTTTTCCTCTTGCAGCTTCTAGGAAAAAGAAAAATAAAACAAAACACCTTGAACACCGCATTCAAATATCACAGGCTTCTATAGGAACTTCCCTGACCTTCATATAAAAGTGATATTTCTAAAGGCAATTCATGTGTATCTGTATAACAATAGGCACAGTTAGACCAGTATTGTTAAGAGGTATGTAGTAAGAGGAAACTGCAGGATCATCAGGTCTTGTTCCTAGAGTAGGAATAACCAAGAGTGAGGTACATGTGCAGTTTGAAAAGAAATACTTTCATTTTACTTATTGTTTTGGTCCAACAAACTACAGAATGTAAAGTTTGAAAATATATTTTAGAAGATAGAATGAAAAATTGTGAAAGCAAATTTACACATTTTCCAAAATTGCGTTAAATTGAGTTAGAGTTGTTTTAGTGCTACCCCCATGCTCCTTGAAAGTTGATACGTCAGTTCTCTAAAGTTAATGTAAAAAGAAAGAGCTAAATCAGTGCTGTATTTGTAAAAATTCCAGATTAAATTAATATAGGGCTAATTAAGCTACTGTGCTATAAATGTTGTGGTTATATAGTAATCAGAATTGAAGTCATACAAAAAACTGCACTCTTTTTTTTTATTGGGGTATAGTTGTTTTACAATGTTGTGTTAGTTTCTACTGTACAGTGAAGTGGTGTTCACTGTGCTATACAGCAGGTTCTTATGCGCTCATTATTTGATTAGTAATATTTAGATAGTTTTTGCACAATCTTCGAAAGCAATAAAAATCCTTTTTACTTGGAAAGGAAATTTTAACTAAAGGTAGCAATATGAAAGTGAGCTAAAAGCAAGCGATGGGACATGACTTTAGAAAAGAAGATTCACTTTAATCGCTATAGTGCCAAAAGGCTAATTATGTGCCATGAAATAATTAGCATAGCAAAAGTAGAATAAAGTATTCATATATATTGTAATATTCTCTTAGAAATGACACAGCATATTGTCCTATGTTGGATGTTAGGGGACATGCAATTAACATTGGTTTAAGCTCAGTTGAAACTGTTTTATGAGAAAATTCCTGCTTCAGTCAACATTTTTCTTTTTTTCTCACTGAAGTTAGTAAAGTAATAAGGTCTATTATTTTAGATTTCAGTATTTCTCTATATCTAGGTTATCTGTACTACATATTTATAGTAAGATTAAGAATTACCATGGTACAGCTCTAACTGCTAATAATGTTTTTATTTGTAAATGTTTTATTTTTGTTACTTCCTGTGGTGATAATGGACCAAACTGATTGATTAAATCCTAATTAACTTCCAGAATAATCTACAAAAAGTCAGAACTATACCATATGTGATGAATGAAAGCTTACTTTTTTTTGTAAAAAATCTGATTAAAAATTTGACTCATATATAGTTAGAAAAGGATAAACTTAAAAAAAATTAAAAGCAATGGATAACCTTAGAAATACCTTATAACTTAAGGTGACTGAACTCTTCCAATATATACCAAAAGATAAACAGAAATTTCTAAAACTTTCATCTTCATATGTAGACAAATTAGCCTTTAATAAAATATTTGTAGAAAATGGGACTAAGTCTTTTTATCAACAAATTTGAAAAAGAATGTAATTACAATTTATTGAATATACTACCAAGACTGTAATAGCCATTGTAATGGTAATAATTAAATAACTATATAAAAGAAATGTCAGTTTAGAGATCTCTAGGGAAAAGAGGCCATGAGCTCTATTATCAGGATCTTCAATTCATCTATCTTTGTTCCTTCAACAACTGAAAATGTGAAGTGTTTCATTCTTACAATCTTAATCTTCCAGGCACTGCTTAGGAAACTTTCCTCATGTTTAGTATTTTAAAATTAAATACATATGTAGTTAGCTATCGAGTTCAGTATTGTAAAAGTTCAAATACTATCACTTCTTTTATATTAACTCTGAATACTTAAACATTAAATCAGTTTATATATGAAAATACTATATATATAGATGTATATAAGTATATTTTTCTCTGAAGAAAGAACTCAATCTTGAGGTTAAATTCATCTTTAAATGTCTGTATGGATTTAGTGTGATGATGTCTTCCAAAAACTTCCTAGAAGAGAAGAGTCACAGGAATTATGAGTACATTATTCTGAAAATGAGCTAGGCCATCTAGAATAAAGCTAATTTCCTTATTTTTTGGAATATGATCAATGTATTAGAATACGTGGATGGATGTAACAGAATCGTAAAGTAGAGTATTTAACAGGCTATATTTTCAAAAGATCTAACAACAGTGAAGGAAAAGATCTGATCATTGATAGTGTGTTACTACTATGAAAATTTAAATGACCTGGTCTAGGGTTTTTAATTGCTACACTTTTTATATGTGTTTTATAAGCTCCAAGAGGGCTGTGGCTCCTTTCCTCACGAATACAGCCACTACTATTATGTTACAGACAGCTTGTTTTGAATAAATTAGCAATTTCCAAGATTGGTCATCTTTGCCAAATCATTAGCCCAAGTGCAAAACTTACTTCAGTAAAAGTGTTGTTAAAAGACTGATTAGCATTTCAAATTGGTATTACTTTTTTTTTTTAATAAAGAGAAGATAAAATGGATGTTTCAAGTAGAAATGCCTGAGTAATAAGAAAAGAAATCCAATTAAATATTTAGTCTGCATATCTGATTACATTTTCAAACTGCCCAAGGGATTATTCAGTAACTTTGCTGTTCCCTGGAAACTTTAAGTAATTTCTTGAAGTATAGAAACCCCTATGGACTTTAATCAACTATGACCTGGACCTTAAGGTAGTGGTATTATTCTTAATCCATTTATCCATTTGTTTCGAGCAAGGTCAGTGAGCATACCAAGACTTTGATTGTAGTTCAAGTAGAGTTCCATGAATTGAAAAAACAGTGTGTTATAAAATGTTGATTTAATATTAATTACTCTTTCAAATGAAAATAGTAAAAATCAAAATTCAAAATAAATTAAGCAAATTTTAAATTGGCTAACGTAAGTAAGAAAACCATAAGTAGAACCAGTTTTCATATCTTACCTCTAAAATTTTCTTTGTCTTGTCTGTATTTTCCCTTATTGCAAACCCACTTTCTCCACATGGCAATTTAGATGCTCTTGGACTGCTTCCCTTATGCACAACTTTGTTACTTCAGGGATGAGAAACCTCCACTAGCAACAAATAAAATAATCCAGGGAGAGGCAAATACTTGGATCAATTACTCTGACCATCATATTGGTTTAATATGTTCAGTTGTATGTTAATTACAGAAATGAATCTGGATCAAAGAACAGGGAGGGATATTATCATTGTCACACCCACACCAAAATAGCATAAATGGAGATGTGCTGGAAAAAGTAAATAACCAATTACTGAGTGAGATAATCAATTATCACAAGAGGAGATCCATTACTATTACTTTCTACTACACTTAAAGAATACTAGAGAAGGAAATACAATTTTATAGATTTCAATAAAGTTGGAACAGCACTTAGAGACAAAGATGCTATTCTTTATCCACTCATAGAACTGTTTCAGTCTAAACTGATGTGAGATGAAAAGACCTTTTTTTTTGACATAATAATACTAGAGCTATATAATAGAATTTTTGATTATTTTGTGATGTTGATGTATGTGATTTCTTAGTAATATTAAACAACAAGTAATAAAACTGAAAAACATGACAGCTATAGCAATAACAATAGTAAACTACAATACCTCATTAGGAGATTTAAAAGAAGATTTGAATATGTAAATGAGCTGGAAGTTCAAATCATCATTATTTTCCTTTCTTAAATGTATAAAGAGATCAAATATTATAAATATGTCATTTCTGCATCAAGAATAAAATACTCAAAGGAGTATATTTTGAAACTAAGATAATGGCTAAATAATACATCAGAAAAATTATAGAGAAGAATATTAGAAATTATTTTGAGAAATAAGGTGAAAAAATTACCTCTAGCAAAAACATTCTTAGTACTAACTCTCATGGAAAAATATATAGGTTATTAAACAAAATAGAAACTAAAAATAAAAATAGCCACTACTGAATTTAATGGGGAAAATCAAAAAGTCTTCCTTCTTTCCTGTTACTGTAGACAAACTGACCTTGCTTTTAGCAGATGCCACCCCCCACCTCTTTTAAGTAGATCTCATTCTCTCTTATCTTTTTAAGGAATCACTTCAACAGTGTGTCCTGCAGCATCAACTTTTTCAGTCAAGACACTGACCAAGCATTCACAGTTGCCCATTTCTTACCCACCGCTTTGTCTTGACCAAATATTAGGTTACTCTCTGTCCTGCAGGCTTCTGAACTTTTCTTGCGTCCAGGCCTAAGCAAACATTAGGTTCTCCAAAGATTCATCTGATCACAGTGAGACACTTTTTCTGTCAGATGCCACTGGTCATTTCCCTATGTTTGTCCACTTCCCCTCCAAACATTCTGCTTACCTTGGCTGGCTGCCTCCTTTACCTCAGAAATCACTTTTCTGTTTGCATCAAATGCAAACAAAGGAAGAAAGGAATTTGAACAACCATCATAATAAATACCGTTGAAAATTTTGTAACTTCTTTGTAAAGCAATTTATAAATATACTCAAAGAAATGTAAATACTTTTTTCACATTTGAATACAATTCTTCCACTAGGAATTTACTCTATGCATAATAGAGTAAATGCACATGACTTATACCTTCCATTAGTCATAAAATGTGATTAGATATTTTACATGCAGTACCTACCACTAGGAGAGTTCTTCAAGTTTTGAATTTGTGTGATTTTTCAAGTAGGGAAAATTTCCCAAGGTCATGCAAGTAGTTAAGAACTGAGCCAGAATTTAAGCTTAGATTTGTCTAATTTCATTGCTTATTCTTTTCCTTCCTTCCTAAAGCACTATGCTTTATTTAAAGGATTGATTCAATAAATCAAATGGTATATTTTATTACAATGTTTTCTATAATATGAAAAATCAGAAAAGCTAAACATCTAATATTATGCAAATGACTTGATACATTTTAAAATTAAAACTACAGCTAAAATTATTCCCTGTACATAATATAGAAACATTAAAACTGTTTATGCTAAGTAAAAGTAAAGGTGAAGATACTATTAGCTTTATCCTACACACTATACAAAGCATAAAATAGTTTAACAAATTTACAAGTGAGAAACTGCAGATAGTTGGTGCTATAGAAAAATTTTAAACCAGTATTGTAAGGGAAGGGATTTATTTTTCAAGACTGGTAATCTGGAAGTTGGCCTTTTGCAAAGCTCCGTGGAAACCAGCTAGAGCTGACTAATTAAAGTAATGAAACCTGGTAGAGGTTTGAGCTAGAGGATCAGCTCACCCCACCCACCATGTCATAGAAGATATAATCACAAACTTAGATTCTTTTTCTGGGATTATATTACAAGAGAGGCTAGGCCTTCCCCAGCCATGAATGCTGATCCTCAGTTCCTGCCACTGATATGACACATCACAGCAAGAATGACAAGATTTGGACCATTGCCCTCCAAAGTGCCATGGCAAGAGCTAGTTCTACCAACCCATGAAGGAAGTGATGGAACAAAACAATCACCATCTATTGATCTTCCTGCTGCTTTTAGAATCTAGCCTTTGATGAAGCTAGAGGAGGCTCTGGTGGTCCCCTAGTCATGCATCTTAAAAGTCACTTAGTCCAAAAGTCAGAGTACCTGTCCAGGAATCTGATAGCTACTTCTGCTAGATTTCTCTGCACTCCTTAATAGGTAGTGGGGAATGGGAAACACATACCCCTGCTAGTGATATATATATAAAAAACACATATGTTATTATTTTTACTTTAAATAAAAATTTCTTTTGAAAACATTAGTGTTTGAATAACTATAACAGAGAGATGATAAACTGAGGATACTCATAATTGCCTTGCAAATATAACTAAAATTCTATTTCACTGTTTATATATATAAGTGCACAAAATAAGATTTGGATTATATATTACAGTTAAATTATGTTTTAGTCTCAACTTTTAAAGTGTAATTATTTTAGACAGAACTATTTTGGAACTGATTGTTTATTAATATATTACAATTTGTGTGTTAAATTTTTAAAATTAGTTTAAATTTCATAAATTTCTCATGCTAAGCCCTGCTATTATTCAAATTCAGTAATAAAAAAATTCTTGTAAAATATGCAGCCTGTTAGAAAGAAATGCAGATGGCTGTGTTTGAAAAATCTATGTCATTTAATAAATGTCCCAGATTGACAGTAAAATGTGTTGCTAGAGTCATAATGAGAGTCAACTAACTTCACTGAGCAAACAGGAAAATGATGATAGTTATGCCGAGGACTGAGAAGAAATTTCACTATTTATTAACTTTTTTTTTTTTTTGCATAGGGTATCAATGAGAGAGAGTATTGTGTGTGTATGAATGTGCATGTACACACATAAAAGCATGTATAGTTTGCCACAGTTGAAAGAAGAAACATTTATGACTCTTCACCTAGTCATGAATGCTTGAACTTGTTCTTGCTTTTGCCCATGGGCATTTTCCTTAATTGTAAAAAAAGGTATTGCTTTTCATATATTTCATTTTAACCCATTCAAAATATAAGAATAACTCTTGGTGTACTGAGGATTAAATATTGTATGACAGTTATATGTCAGGAACTATGCAAGCCCCAAACATACGATGACTTCAAGGATCGATTATGGCATCAGTTGTTCCTCTAATATTTTTGATATTTGTCACTATTTTGAGTGAAGGATATTTGGACATAAAACTTAGAGGGTGAGTCCTTTTTCTATATAAACATGATGAGAATTTATGTTTGGGCAAAGATATAAAAACACCCTTGGGCAACAAAATTTGGATATGAAAAATTCTTTTGCTTCTAGCCATTATAGAGTTATCAAGACTACACTCTGTCTCACTATCATATACAACAACAACAATAGCAAAAACTGGACAAAATTGATGAAATAACTCTTTTCACACATTGGTAAAAGGCCATTTATGTTCTGAGATCAATGAAGGGAGTAATCAAACAAGATATATTCTACAATCACCATCTTTCTTGCTGGAAGACCTCTCCAAATTGCAGTACACAAATGGAGAACTGAGCGGAACTGAGAAGTTTTGCTCAGTAGATAACAAAAATCAGAATTCAAAGAAGCTAAGGTGGCTGGAATATGCAGGCAGAGTACTGGACAGGAGAGAGCTACTTAGAGAAAGAGAGGATCACTTGAGTCTTTGGCTGAATATTAAACTGCATATATGCAAGGTGAGATTCTTGAAAGGCAGTAAAAAAATCTACAATAGAAAAACAACTACCAGGGAGTTGTAAGCTGAAGAATCAATTCCCAGATGCCACACAGGGCAGGACAAATTAAATTCTGATCAGTCAGAATGGAGAGATTTTGTTAATACCTGAAAAGTTCAGTAGAGACCTGAGAAAACTCACATTGAAACAGTGATATTAATTAGCCTTAATATTAAGGCTATTCTATAGTGTCTGTAGAGTTTTCTACATATAAGAATCATGTCATCTGCAAACAGAACTAGTTTCTCTTCTTTCTTTTTTGTATCCCTTTTATTTAATTACTAGAAATAATAAACAGATACAATAAAGTTGAAGAATACAAAGTCAACATACAAAAATCAGTTGTGTTTGTATATACTAACACTGGAAATTAAGAGATAATCCCATTAACAATAGAATCAAAAAAGAATAAAATATTTAGAAATAAATTTACCCAAGAAGGTGAAAGACTTGTACAATGAAAACTACAAAACACTGATGAAAGAAAACACAAATACGTGGAAAGCTATCTCATGTTTATGTATTGAAAGACTTAGTATTGCTAAAATGTCCATACTATGCAAAGCAGCACAGTTCGATGCAATCCCTATCAAAATCACAATGACATTTTTTTACAGAAATAGAGAAAAACAATCCTAAAATTCATAGAGGACCACAAAGGACCCTGGATAGCTGAAACAATCTAAAGAAAAAAGAACAAGCTGGAGGCATCACACTCCATGGTCTCAAAATATATTACAAAACTATAGTAATTGAAACAGTACTGGCATAAAGACAGACATATAGACCAATAAAACATAATAGCCCAAAAATAAACCCACGCATATACTGATCTTCAACAGGGGTTTCAAGGACACACAATGAGGAAAGGATAGTGTCTTCAACAAACAGTGTCAGGAAAACTGGACATCCACATACAAAGAATGAAAGTAGACTCTTATCTTGCATCATACACAAAAATCAACTCAAAATTCATTAAATACTTAAACATAAGAGTTGAAACTACATATCCTAGAAGAAACAATAGGGGTGAAACTTCATAACATTGATCATAGCAATGGTTTTTTGTATGTGACACCAAAAACACAGGTACAACAAATTTGAAAAGTGGGACTATGTTTAAAAAAAAAAAAAAGGTTGTTCACAACAAAGGAAATAATCCTCAGAGTGAAAAGGCATCTGACAAAATGGGAGAAACCATGTATCTGATAGGGGGTTAGTAGCCAATGTATATAAGGAACTCCTACGACTCAATATAATGACAGAAGATCCAATTAAAAGTAGGCAAAGCATCTGAATAGACATTTCTCCCAAGAAGACATACAAATGACCCAAAGGTATGTGAAAAGGTGTTCAGCATCACTAATTACTAATCAAAAACAATGAGATATCATATTACACCTGTTAGAATGGCTATTATATTAAGCATTGACAAGGATGTGGAGAAATTGGAACCCCTATATTCTATTGGTGGGAATTCAAAATGTTATTGATTCACTGTTAATATTGATTGTGATGGATTTACTTCTGCCATTTTAATTTTTGGTTTTTACATGTCATGTCTCTTTTGTTCCTCTATTCTTCCTTTACTTCTTTATTTTTTTCCTTAAGAGAATAATTACCAGTGTAACATTTTAATTCCTTGAATTATATTTTCACTATATTTGTGTGAATCTTTTTCTTGGTGGTTGATCTTTGGCTTAAAATATACTTCCTAATTTATCAGATTCTATTTCAGACATATATGCATATATATATATGCATATATATATATATTTATACATACGTATATCCAGTAAAACATAGAAATGTTATTCCTATATAGCTCCATCACTTCTACCCCCTTTTATTATAGTAATATTATTATGAATGTTACTTCTAAATTTGTTGCAAGCAAAAAAACCATATTGTTATAATTATTACTTTATATAATTTTATGCCATTAAAGCTGCTCAAATTAGAAAAGAAAATTTGTTATATTGACTTTCTTATTTACTCTCCCTGTTTTTCTTAATTGCTTCCTGTGTGGTTGAGTCACCATCTGTTGTCATTGCCATACTCCAACATCTTTGTTCAAATCCACCTTCTCTGTGCTTTGTTATTGTTTGACAACAGCAACTGACAACAGTAGACAGCACGTATATGTTAGAGGCCCAACAATATAATTATTTACATATTGTTTTATACGGTTGCTTTTTAACACGCTAAGAAAGAAATACACATTTATACTGTCTTATAATTACATAATTGCCTTTACCAGTGCTTTGCTGCTTTTTTTTTCTTTCATATGGAACTGGTTTAAAATCTTATATTACTTTATCCTGAAGAATGTTATTTAGTATTTTTTCTAAGTCAGAACAGCTGGCAACAAATTCTGATGATGTCTTTATTTTGCCTTTATTTTTGAAATATAGATTTTCTGGATATAAGATTTTTGGTTGACTGTTTTTGACACTTTATATGTGTCAACTCACAACCTTCTAGGCTCCATTCTTTCTAATGAAAGGCAATTGTTAATTTTATTGGGTTCCCTAGTATGTGATCAGTCATATTTTTACAAGATTTTCTCTTTACCTTTCTCTTTCAATATATATATATTTTTTTTCTGTGATACATCTGGATATGGATCTCTTTGCCTTACTAGGGGAATCATTGACCTGGGTGTTAAATTAATATTTTTCATTGGATTTACAAAGTTTTCAGCCATTATGTTTTTGAATATTTTTTAGTTCCTTTCACTTTCTTCTTTCTTCCTGGAGCTCTAATTACACTTATGTTAGTGTTCTTAATGAAGTCTCACATTTCTGTAAGGCTCTGTTCATTTTTCTTGATTTTTTTTTTCTCTTTGTTCTTAGGTTCATAATTTCTACTGATCTGTTTTCAAGTTTGCTGATTTTTTGCTAGCTCAGTTCTACTGTTTGGCATCTTTAATATACTTTTTATTTTTTAATTTTTTGTATTTTTCCATTCCAGAGGTTCAGGATGATTTCTTTTTATAATTTCTATGTCTTTATTAATATGCTTTATTTGATTACACATTGTCATTTTACTTCTTTAAATATGGCTCATTTTATTTTTTAAACTTAATTATATATTTGAGGTATTTATTCATCTGCTAAGTTTGACATGTAGGCTCTCTCAGTGGCAGTTATTATTGCCTGCTTTTTTCTCACATTTTACACTTTTGCTTCATTTGTCATAAAATTTTGTTGATAATCAGACTTTCTAGATACTATTTTGTAACAACTGTGGACTGTTGTTGTTGCTGATTATTTGTGTGTGTGTGTGTGGTGTTTCTGTTTTTGTTTTGTTTTTCAGATTCTAGGCTGGACTATTCCAGTGAATCCTCCAGAATATCCAGCCTTGATGTGTTTCCTTAGAGGGTAAAGCCTTGGGCATGCACACAGTTGTCCCGGGATGACAGTGGTTTTAGCACAATTTTTTTTGACTGTCTCTCAGTCTCTCTGTTAGGACGTCTGCTCTGTTGTTGCTGTTACTCCCAGCCTTAACTAATTTCTAGCTGATTGCTCTATTGTTTTCAACAGTGCCCTGAGTCATAAATAGCTGCACACTCTGGTCCAATTAAATTCAGGCCTCTTTGCAGGGGTAAACTTTAGGTCTATTCTTTTTCTGACCGCAGGAGGGCTCTTCTTAGATGTCTCCTTCTGGTTCTTATACGTGTGTCTCTCCCTGGACAAAACTTCTCATTGCAAGTAGAGAATGAGAACAGTTGGCTCATTTCTCTTAGATTAATGCTCCTGCTTTATTAGAAGAGGACTGGAAGGTAACAGTAGCCTCTGATCTTTCTGACTTTTCCATACTGGCATGAGACTTCCACGTTACAACTGAGATGGTGATAGGGCAACTGTCACTCCTTTATTATTGGCCTACAGTGTCTGGGGTAGAGCTTCCACTTGAAAAGTGGAGGCTGGGTGGAGGAAGTGAGCCATAGAACTCTTGGCTAGTCTTGCCTGGAATAGAGGTTCTGAAATTCAAAGCTAGAGGGAGATGAGAAATGTTAGTGCCTGTCTCTCTCAGGGAGATAATGTAGCCCTAGACTGAGAGCGTGAGGCCTTTGTTCTTGCCTGCATTAACCCAGAGCAGAGGTTTGTCATGCTGAGCTGTGGAGGAAGGGAACAGATCTTGGCTCAAAGGATATAGACAGTGGCTGAGCTCATCCAGATTTAGTGTATTTTCCTGAATAAGTATTTCTTCATTTGCCATATGGCCATAGGACAATTTTCAGAGACTTTAATTTGTTTTTATTATATTCACATGTTTTTATGGTTTTTTCTCTGGGGAGAGATTCCATGCAGCCTTTCATGTCAGCATTCCAGCAGTCATTCTCCAAGATAAAATATTTTTAAGGTGTCAGTACTATCCACCCCAAAGCAGAATTTTTTTGTGGCGACTGACAAACTGATTCTAAAATTTATATGTAAAATCTTAATAGAAACAACTAGTGTAGGAAAAATTTTAGAAAAAAAAGGAATAATTACATGACTGAATTTAAAGACTTGCAATGAAGTTCCAGTACTCAAGACAGTGTGTTTTTGGCATAGGCATAGATATAAATCGATGGGAGTAGATAAAGGATCCAGAAATAGACCCACAATATATGGTCAACTGATAATTCACAGACATGCCAATATAAGTGTTTTGAACAAAATCACCAAATCAAATTAATATCCATATGGAAAAAATGTGTCAGTTGTTATCTCATGTAATATACAAAAATTAATTTGAAATTGTTCATAGCTCTAAATGTAAAGGCTAAAATTCTATACCTTCTAGAATACTACATAGGAGAAAATTTTAGGTTCCTTGATATAGGCAAACATCCATGACAGGTCACACACACATGCGTGCACATGCACGCGCTCACACACACACATACATAAAAGATAATATAAATGCACGTTAGGTATTTGGTTTATTGGCTCCTTATAATTGAGTTGTAAGGATTCTTTATATATTCTGGAATCAAGCATCTTTTTCAGATATATGTATTATCAAGATTTTCTCATTCTCTGTGTGGTAAATTATTCAAAATATTACATGTATTTTCTCAAAATTAAAAACCTGTTCTTCAAAAAATGCTCTTAAAAGTACTTGTATCCAGAATATATTAAGAATCCTTAAACTCAGGACAAAAGAAGATACCAAAACAGACACTCTACATCTTGAATTAGATGTTTATAATTAACAGTAACCCCAAACTGGGAAAAGTAAAATCAAATGTCCATCAATTAATGAAGAAACACATTTTCATATATTTATAATGTGATGTAGTATAAGCAAAAAAAAAAATACTATAGATACATTCAATAATATGGATGAATCTCAACATTATGCTGAATCAAAGAATCCTAATATAAAATAGCACATACTGCTTTATTCAATTTATATGAAGTTTTAGAATAGTCAAAATTATTCTACAGTGACAGAGAATAGATCTGTGGTTGCCTGGGACTGAAGCTGTGAGAAATTGCAAAAAATAACTTTGTGGTGATTAAAATATTCTCTATCTTCATTGTTCTCATGATTAAATGTTTATCAAATGCATTTGTCAAAACACATGGAACTCTACAATTAAAATGAGTGCATTTTGTGTTATGTAAATTATATCTCAATGATGATGAATTTCCAAGGTAAAATAAACAAAAAAGTGAAAATAAAAAAATGGTGCTTACAGAATCCGTCAGTGAGAAAACAGTAGTTATTGAATAACTAACCATGTTAACATCTGATCATTATGATTAGAAATCATAGTTATTTATTTTAGTAAAAGTAAAGGATCATATAATTCAGTTTGAGGGATTGGATATGCAAATAGAAATGGAAATGTTTAAGAAAACTTACAAACACACTAAAAAAATTAAATACTAAACTTATATCAAGTAAAGAATCATGTCATTGATGTGTTAAGACTCTTTAGATTTTTCCTCTCCCTTTCTTCAAATATATAACCTCAGAATGAATAATTACAATGAACTCTGTAATTTCAATGTCTTTAAAAATGCTAAAAACTGAAATAAAAAGTCAGTCTAGACAACTTTCAAGAGATAAAGTTATTCACATTTTTATATAATTCAAAAGCTTAAAATATATGTTAATTCCAGTAAGCAAACTGACTTAAATCATTATTTCAATATATATATGTCAAGGTATATCAAACTATTATGATGAAACATGTACCTCTTCTGAAAGGTAAATCAAAATGATTAGCTTATATTTCAAGCAGTATTGTTCCAGTAATTTCATTTATAAGTTCTAAGAATGCAGTTTTTTGTTTTTAGTTTGGATGATTCCTAGAATCTGAAGACCAAAGGAGGAGTTTTTACTGTATTTTGAAAATCAAATTAAATGTTTTAAGAATGAAAACTTATTTTGCACTGAAGGGGCTAAGAAAGAAAATACATTATCCCAATCAAGTGAGATGAATTTTGAAATTGAATCACAATTACTATTGTTTATGATAACAGTGTTCTTTCTATTTTTGAAACTCATTATTTTAAAGCTTCTGGTAGTTTATCCAACCAAATATCCCAGTTTTTTAAAGAAAGATATGATAAAACATATAATGATTTCTTTAAAAAAAAGTAAAAAGCATAAGGTACCTTGGCTTTTGCATTCAAAATAACAAATGCTTTCTTAAAAAGTATATTTTAAAGATAGTTAGGCCTTGGGCATAATTAAAAGGAAACACTAACTTCAAGAGGATTCTTTCAGCAATCTTCACAGCTGTCTTCCCAACACTGAATGCATAAATATCATTCTGGCACTATGGCATACATATAACAGCATTAACATACTGCTTTCTGACTAGCAATATTATTCATGATCTTCTACAATTAGTTGTGCTTAAAATGAAGACAGCTGTTAAAGTGGAATCTTTTATTATACACATATATTATTAAATTTGCTTCAAAATGGCAATAAAACTGTGAGTGATTTCCAAAGTAGAAGAGCTTCTTAAGAAAACAAATACAAAAAAACAAGTATTTACTGAGCACTTTCTCTTAGCCAGGCATTTTGCTAAGTATATTATTATAAATTACCTCTAAGCCTGATAACAATACTTAATGTTGTTATTTTCTGCATTTTTAGAGAGGAGAATACTGAAGCGTTAAAATGACTTTTATCATTCTCTTAGAAAAGAAAGAAAAAAATAGGTTTAAAATTTTAAGTTGAATATTGATAAATAAGAAATTAATGTGTCTACTGGGTAAGTGAAGAGAAAATTAATCATTTTTGTCAAGTGTCTATTAAGTCAGGATTAGAAGAATATAATAAACTGAGAAGTGAAGACAGCAAACATGACCGAGAAAATTAAGAGTGACACACTGGAAGACAGAGCTAGATAATAAATGGTGGTGTAAGCAAATAGCCTTGAAGAGTAAAATGCTGCCCTTTATGTTAAAAGTATATGCGACAAATAGAAAATAGGAGTGAAATTATTTATGTTTAAATCATTAAGAATTGGATTACAAGAAAATAGAATTTCAAATATGGCGATGAATACCAAAATTAGATACTGGATTTAATATTGGTGTATTTTAAAGATCAGAATTTTGATATAGCTTGAAAACTTTGGCCGCTATGTCCGTTACGTATAACCTACTTAATACAATTGACAAATATTTGGGAAATAGTCCATATTAGTATCAGTAAAATAAAATATGTTTTAAAACTGTTTTAGAAATAACTAAAACACATTTCTAATGTTGACTTCTGAACACTTCGTAAGGCTTAAATTGTGATACAAATGTGGTTACTGCAAATTCAGGTACATTCAATTACACATTCAAAGTCATTTGATTCTGCTAATAGTCATTGTATTACTATCATTCCTCCTGTTCCTTAACTCAGCAGGGAGTAGTATGGGTTTTCAATGTGAATTATGAGAATTCCTAGAATATCATGATCCACATTACTGTCCTGGAGTAGGGTATGCCAGTTATTATGTCATTTGCTCTTTCAGATTCAAGCAGCATTACATTTAAACTATCATTAAAATGTGAAATTTGAAGGAGACTATTCAAATGTAAGGGCCAAATTTGTATTTTATTTATACAAATTTTTATTTATATAAATTACTTATATAAATATTAAATTTATCATTTCTTCTGGCTTGGCACAGCATAGATAGTAATAATTTTTTCCTAGATTTTAATGACTTCATGTAGATCCATGGGAAATAATAGTATTGAAGCCAAATCCAGCCTCTATACCCAGACACCAGATTAAACCTCGGAGACAGAGTTTTGGGTGAAGTAGAAAAGAATTGCTTTGTTAGGCAGAGGGGGGCCACGGCAGGCTAGTGCCCTCAAAACTGTGCCTCACGACCTGGAGCGGGTAGTGAGTTTTATAGCAATGGTTCAAAAAGGGAGTGATCAGCTCATGGACATTCTTCTGAGGGCTGTTTGTGAGGTAAGTGGGAGTCAGCATCATAAACCTTCTGGTTCCAACTGGTCTGGGGTCTAGTGCTTCTGGGGCAGCATACCATTAAATTCTCCCACCTGGTGGGGGTTTTAGTATCTGAAAAACAGCTCAAAGATATAGTTATATATATCCCTTGAGGGGAAACCAGGGCCCTGCCCCAAGGCTGCACTATTGTTTCTTTTGACCTTTCCTCCCTTATCTCCACATTCCCTAATTAACATCTGTTTGATCCTGACCCTTGGAACTCAGGGAACGTCATGGAGGCTGAATGAAGCCTATTTCCTGTATCAAGAAGTGGGGGACACAGAAAGAGTTTTGTGCCCAGGAGCCCCACGGTTTCTGCTTGGTATCAGTATCATATGTTGAACAATGTTTAAAGTTGGCAAGCTCTTTGTCATCAAAGTATTAGCCTTGACATACCCTTCATCTATATTTGTGCTGCAGCCCATAGAATTCTAGGTGCAAGGATGATTATTTTCATTATTCTTTCCAACTGCTTTTTTTCTTTTTGGCCAATAGTAATGTTTAATAGCTGTTTGGTGAAAACTACAGTCACATTAAATTCACTTCAGTGAACACTGAGTAATTACCAAGAGTAAGACACACTAGGCTTAAAGAAAAATTAACAGACAAAGAAGTAAATATGTCACAGTAGAACACAAATCTTTAATTAGTTGATTGATACAAAGATGAGTAAGGGAGAATACTTAGTTAAGGGAAAAGACAATGATATATTAGCTTCTAAAGAACTGAGTTAGCATAGTGAGAAGTGCTTCTTCACCGGTATCCCTGCCACCTACACAACCCCTGCCACCTGAGCTCCAAGATGACCTTTCTAACCCAACCATTCCTAGACATCACCAAAACTACCCTCCCCCAGTTCCAAGCTATTGTCAATTCTCATTTACACATCTCAAATAATGCCCTATATTATCTACATCACCATTAGTTTTCCCCTCTCCAATACAGTCTCTAGATTGCCAGGAGAGTTATCTTTTCTCTTCATCTAGATTAGAACACACACACATCCACACTATCTGATATGCAACCTCAGGTTTTCAGGCAAGTCTTTCCTGGGTCAATTTCCCCTAAAATAAATTTCATTGCATTATGAGTTTCTCTGACATAGAACTTGCTTACATTTATCTTTGATTAGTATTAGTCTCCTCCACTAGAATATAATCTCAGTAATCACAAGGGCTATTTTTAGGTTCAACTCTGTGCAACAAGTAGTCCTCAACCTGATTTCCACTCTCATTGAAGTTATTGGCAAGAGATGGAGTAATTAGACCAAGGCTTTATACTTGGTTACCTCTCACTAAATACATACAAAAATAAATGAAAAAAATGAATATCCATTAAATATCTCAAGACTAAAACATGGTCTCATTTATACAGGAATCTAGGCTGAACATTTTAACTCCCAAAAAAGGAAATCCATGGGGAAAAATAGGAGTTAAAAGCCATCAACTTTCATAAATGGTCTGAGATATGGGGGCAAGTCCTACTAAAATTCCAGTAGCCACAATATGAGGAAGCAAACAAATTACCAGTTGACAAATAGCAGTAAATGCCCAATTCGTTGAAAACACTACTTATTACAGAGTAGTATAGAGAAAAAGGTGCTTTTTGGTGACCAAGAAATGATATGGCTGTGGAAGAACTAGAAGCAAAAATATCAAGGGAAGATAGTGCTGATATACTTCAACAACATTGCCTATGTCAAGATAAAACCATGCAACTCAGATTGGGACTTGAACCCACGTTCTTTTAACTGAGATCACACAGCTGGTCTCAGGACTTAATGAAGCTCAGGTTCTTGATATCTCATCATAGAAAGAACTCAGTGAGAGACAAAGTGATGGGTAAGAAGTGGATTTATTTAGAGAGAAACACACTCCGCAGACAGAGTGTGGGCCATCTCAGAAGGCAAGAGAGGCACCAGGGTTTGGGGTTGTCAGTTTTTATAGGGGTGGTTAATTTCATAGGCTTATGAGTGGGAGGAGTATTCTAGCTGTTTTGGGGAAGAGGTGGGGATTTCCAAGAATTGGGCCACCGCCAATTTGTTGACATTTTATGGTCAGCATTGGAACTGTCATGGCACCTGTGAGTGTGTCATCTAGCATGCTGATGTGTTACAGTGAGGGTATACTGAGGCTCAATGTCTAGTGGAAGTCTCATCTGCCATCTTGCACTTAGTAGGTTCTAACCATTTATGTCATGTCCTATGGCTATGTCATTCTTTTAAAGGTTATGCCCTGCCCACTGCCCTCCTGTTTCAAAACCATTACTTAATTTTATGACAATAAGAGTGCTTGGCTGCAATGAAGTACTCTTTGTAAATCCCATTCTTAAATCTATAAATGACCAGCAATAACCGGCATTTATCAGGATGACAGCACTGAGCAATTCCTCTAGAAAGAGCTAAGGGAGGAAAAGTTGAACTTGCATCAAGTAGCATATGTGTATGGAGGTAATAGTGGAAGAATGGGTTATTCACATCTTCTCAGCTGCATTTCTTCCAGTCAGTGGTTTCAAACAGGAGGGCAGGGGGCAGGGCATAACCTTTAAAAGAAAGTATTTTATCTCCTTATGGAGATAAAATTTAGGAGATATTCTAAGGATGATGATGGAAGTTAGGAAGTGAGATGCACTGAGGTAAAAGTCAACTGTGTGGGAAAGTGAGATGTTGACATAAGATATAGTAATAAAATAGTCATAGGACTCAACCATACACAGAACTCAAATAATTAGGTTGAAAGAAGAAAACAGGCAGGTAGGGTCTGAGAGGTTCATTAGCCAAATAACAGAGAGATACTGAGAGGGAAAAAGAGAGAAAGGGAAAGAGGAAAATTATTTGCTGGAAGTAGAATTATTTCTGGAAGGAATACTATACAGAGATCAAAAAGATTAGAACAGAAGAAAGCTCATTGGATTTCTCAACTAAAAAAATGGAAAGCAAATTTCTACCATGTATTTAAATAGAAGTTTTCTGGATCAATTTTATTTTCCATCTCACGACAATGGCTGTCATAGTAAATACACTAGACATTTGGGGGATAATGGAAAGTAACACAGATGTGGAAGATGAGCACAAAGTGGCTTATTCTTCATGTATGTATTAGACAGACCCTTGATGGCTTTTGATTTTATGTTCTCATCACAGAAATGTGTTTAATCACAGAAGAGTTATCCTATCCAGTATCAACAAGCATATGATGGAAGCAAATGTGGAATTGGACTAATAGAAACATACTTTGAATGCTTTGCTGAACTAGCAACAGCTGTCTTAGAGTAATGGTTCAAGGAGTTGCAGGCCTCGGTCATCAGCATTTATAGTGTTGTTCCCTGAAGCAATAATATTTTCAAGCATTATTTTGGCAACGACACCCTTACAATTTTATTGTAAATCTTTTTTTTTTAAATTAATTTATTTCTGGCTGTGTTGGGTTATTGTTGCTGCACGCGGGGTTTCTCTAGTTGCAGTGAGCAGGGCTACTCCTTGTTGCGGTACGTGGGCTTCTCATTGCGATGGCTTCTCTTGTTGTGGAGCACAGGCTCTAAGCGTGCAGCCTTCAGTAGTTGTGGTATGTGTGCTCAGTAGTTGTGGCTTGCAGGCTCTAGAGCACAGGTTCAGTAGTTGTGGCCCACGGGCTTAGTTGCTCTGCGGCATGTGGGATCTTCCTGGACCAGGAATTGAACCCGTGTCTCCTGCATCGGCAGACGGATTCTTAACCACTGTGCCACCAGAGAAACCCACCCTTACAATTGTAAAAAACTCACTGGTTTTAAAATACACCAATTAACTAATAATTTCATCCTGTATGCCTCAGCTTTTTGAATTCCTAATGTAAACTGCTTTAAAGGAGAATTGCTTCATTTTGGGCATATGATGTTCACCTTACTTTAACAAGGATTTGTACTGTTGAACCATATTCAACGTGACCAAGAATTGTAAGGAAAAATGTATGACTATTTTATGCTGAGGCTCATCAGCTTTCCCTTTAATCCAGAAAACTAGATAAGAGTTCTTAATTTACTAACTGGAGAGGATTATAAGTTTGTTCAAGGGGGACACTCGGAATGAAGAAGGAAAAGGCAAAAGGTGAAAATGTTAAAAGTTCAGTGCTCTACAGTGCAAAGTAATAAAAATATTGAAAGTGGACAGAAAAAATTAGAGTATAATGTCCTGGAAAAGAATGGCATAATGCTTCCTGTTCTCTAGGGACCTAATTATGTGCTCTTCTGTATGGTACGCCTTAAATATTGACAGGCAGGCTGTTTGTATTTGGTTCTTAATTAAAGACTCTCCTCTCACACCCCTAAAAATATTTATCAAAGACATCTTTCTACTCTAACAAGCATACTGTGAAGCCACATGTTGGGAGGCAAAAAAAATTGAAAAAATAAAGAAAATAGAGTTTAAATATCTTCACAGACTAGAAAAGAGAAACTTTCTGTAATTTTCAAGGCAAAAAATCTTTGCGTTTGTCTCTCTAGGTTTCCAGTCATTTTTTTTTATATATTTCCCATATTGCACATAAAGATCAATCATGTATTTCTAAACTCCCCAAATTGCATCTATGGTGGTAACTTTTATCAAAAATTGTAATCTTGTGATAAGCCTTATGAAAACAAATTTCACTCTTCAGTTTCTTTGATGAATGCTTTTAATTCAATTTTCATGTAGAAATTCCTAAATATTTAAAATTTATGTGGCACATGGAAATAAACAGGAAACGGACAATTTTCTAATTGTTATCTAGTTCATTCTAGTAATAGTATCGTGTCTTGGGAGTGTTTTATCAAAGAAAAGGAGCACCACTAATAACCCATGGAATGTTATGCAATATCTTGAATCCATGAGGGATTAAATAGTGAGGAGTAGGAATATCAGCAATAGAAATAATTTCAGGAGTATATTTGAGCCTCAGACAAGTTGTTACTTTATGTCAATAACTTCGCTATAGACATTTTAAGGCACATTACTTAACCCTCATGTAAGCAACAATTAATATATTTATACCCTCATTTTATATAGGCCAGAATTTGAACAGTCTATCAGACTGTAAAGTAGCATTCTTAAAAATTTCACTTCTTGGGCTTCCCTGGTGGCGCAGTGGTTGAGAGTCCGCCTGTCGATGCAGGGGACACGGGTTCATGCCCTGGTCTGGGAAGATCCCACATGCCGCGGAGCGGCTGGGCCCGTGAGCTATGGCCGCTGAGCCTGCGCGTCCGGAGCCTGTGCCCCGCGGCAGGAGAGGCCACAGCAGTGAGCGGCCCTTGTATCGAAAAAAAAAATTTCTTTTGCACTTCTTAGGTGTTTAGAGCTAGCCGTTAGTGGAGAAAGCTCTGTCACAAAAACATGGTTAAGCAGAACAATCCTGCTTGGCTCCTTCTAAATATATTAAGCATTATTTGATTGGTTTGGAAGAGATCTGATTGTTTTTATTGCTGCTATTGATTCAACCATACCAGTCTAACTAGGATATGATTTTTAGCAAAATTTGTTTTTAGCTTTGTGTATTTTTTGTATTCTACTTTCCTTTGTATCTCTCTTGTTTTTTAGTATTTAATTACTTAATTGCTCATAAGAATTTGCATCACTCCAAATCATCTGTTTACCTATTTGAGCACATTTGTGCAGGATTATTTTGTTTTCTGAAATCACACAATATTTTAAATTATAAAATATAATGATATTTAAGAGCTGTAAAACATTAATGGTTTCCCCAGAGATGGGCTAAAATATTGATAAGGATTCTCAAAATATAGATCTTTCTGAACTAGACAATAGAAGAATATATTTATAGATTTTCTTGGGTGGAGAAAGGCATGTTACAGCCATATATCCCCCACTGTCAAAGCCTACATTTCAGGTGATTGAAGAATTTTCACTAAATTATTCTGTGTTCTAAAGAAAAGACAAAACAGATCTATGCATCTGTGGAAGACTTAAATCATTTCAACTAGCAAAGCTCTCTGCTCTTCACTGCAAATGTCTTTCCAGTGTACTTTTACTATGGTGACATTTGGCTGAAATGGGACCATTGGGATCCATACACACTATCAAATGTGAGTAAAATTTTTCCTCTTAATGTTAACATGTTTTCTAGCCCTTATAATTTCATGCTGAAAAGAAAAAGCCAAATTTTCCTGATTTCTCTCCCAGGTGGATATAATTTTAAGTATTTAATTCTGTGAATGTAAGTTACTCTTCGAATGTAAATATAGAATTAGAATCATAGAAACAAAATGGTGAAAAGCCTTTGAGAGGTCACCAGATTTATCTGCCTATTTCCAATAAGTTGGCCTCTTCAGCAATCTGAGCATATATTTATCTACATTCTTTTAAGTAAGATATCTCCAGAGAAGAATATTACATAAGCAAACAAAAACCCTGAAGAACAATCCCTGAGAAATTTCTGTAGTTACTTTTTCAGCCACTTTAAACCATTGGATTTCAAAATGTTTTCACCAAGACTCCCAACATTAGAAAGCAAAGCAAAACAAAAACAAAAACAAAACAGTTTCATTCTTTCTGTCTCTCTCTCTCTCTCTCTCTCTCTCTCTCTCTCTCTCTCACACACACACACACACACACACACACACACACTCACAAGCTAACCTCTTTTCTAAGATGTATTCTATTTCCCCTTTATTTCCTTTCTCTTCCACTTTCCTTTCTTCTGTTCTCTCATTAGTTAGATATAATAACAGTAGTTTGAAAATTACCTCTTTAACCCAGGGATAGTAATTAGGTAACTTCTTGAGACAGATATTTATTTATTTATTTATTTATTTTATTTATTTACATCTCAAATTGGGAACTGAGCTGTCCTACGCCAATGTTAGTCTTTATAGCTAACATGATTATGAAACCGTGCAACTCAGGTGGGACTTGAACCCATGTTCTTTTAACTGAGATCACACAGCTGGTCTCAGGACTTAATGAAGCTCAGTATCTTGATGTCTCATCACAGAAAGAACTCAGTGAGAGACAAAGTGATGGGTAAGAAGTGGATTTATTTAGAGAGAAACACACTCCACAGACAGAGTGTGGGCCATCTCAGAAGGCAAGAGAGGCACCAGGGTTTGGGGTTGTCAGTTTTTATAGGGATGGGTAATTTAATAGGCTAATGAGTGGGAGGAATATTCCAGCTATTCTGGGGAAGAGGTGGCGATTTCCAGGAATTGGGCCACTGCCCACTTGTTGACCTTTTATGGTCAGCCTTGGAACTGTCATGACGCCTGTGGGTGTGTCATCTAGCATGCTGATGTGTTACAGTGAGGGTATACTGAGGCTCAATGTCTAGTGGAAGTCTCGTCGGCCATCTTGGACCTAGTTGGGTCTAACCATTTATGTCGTGTCCTAGGGCTATGTCATTCTTTTAAAGGTTGTGCCCTGCCCCCTGCCCTCCTGTTTCAATTATGTTTAATGCAAAATGCTCATGCATAAGGTGCCACACATCAAGAAACAAAAAGGACTTCTTTTATATGTTCCTTCCGTACATGTTAGTACTTGGCATTTGTTTCAGGTTGGCTTTGAAGAGTAGCACTGCAGAAGGTTGATACTTTAACCTCAAAATACACGTATGGTATATTGTTTTCTGTTTTAGTAAATCTTTGTCATCATTCTAGGCTAATTCAGAATTTGACTATTACTTTAAAATCAAGAAAATAATTAAAGGGTGACATATTTTAAGTGGTGTGTCTGTGCATATTTGCTTTAACTAACAAATTATGTTAGAATTGCCAGTTAAAAGAGATATAAACAAGACAAACCCAGGATGTTTTGATCGAACATTTATCATTTGATAGCACACAATTAAAATAAATTATGTCCTTAAAAATGTTATGTTCATTTGGAAATGATACTGTAGTGGCATAACGATTCAAGCACTTGAAGAATGTTTATACATGAGGCACTAAAATTATTTATTTTTCATGCTTTTTCTTCTCCTTGCCTTATGTTCAGTATGTAAGAATGATTTGTATTTTTGGCAATATTACAATATTACCTTCTTTTTGAGAGGAGAGAGTAAATTAACTGATTAGAAATCCCCATCCTATATTTCCTAGAAGAATGACAACCTTATTAGAAGAATATAATGCATTTGAATTGACTTGAATATGATTAAATTTAACTGCAGCCCATGTTTTCCTTTGAACAAAAGCTTACAAAAGGAAAAATACGTAACAGAAAAAAGTTTGAGTGTGGTTGTTTCTGTGCCATGTTCTCTGAAATGTGATTTGCAGGTCCATAGTGCAATGTATTCAATCTAAGCAAAAATTATCAGCAATGGGGCTTCCCTGGTGGCGCAGTGGTTGGGAGTCCGCCTGCCGATGCAGGGGACACGGGTTTGTGCCCTGGTCCGGGAGGATCCCGCATGCCGCGGAGCGGCTGGGCCAGTGAGCCGGGGCCGGTGAGCCATGGCCGCTGAGCCTGCGCGTCCGGAGACTGTGCTCCGCAACGGGAGAGGCCCGCGTACCGCAAAAAAAAAAAAAAAAAAAAAAAAAATTACCAGCAATGGTTTAGAAGATGGACTATTTATTTATGCCATTTCTCAGAAATTATTTAACTTATAAATTCATCAAAACTATCTTTGAGAGTGTTCACTGTCTTTTGTATAAGTTCATTTCCTAAAATAATGCAAATGCACAAACAAAAATATTTCCAAATTCTTGCAAAATAAACATTCATTCATTACTTTAAAGAATTAAATTTGAGGTTTCCTATTAAGGTGTTTAACTTAATAATCATTTTCTCATGGATGATGACTCCAAAAAGAACATGAAAAAATTTGAACTTTTAATGCTTCTAAGCATATGATCTTTTAACATTTAAATGCATTTTTCTTCAGATGTAATATTCTACTTTCCATGAAACACAGAAATTATACTTGCTATATATATATATCGAATAGATCATCCTTTTCTCATATTAATTACATCATCTGTCAGATAAAATTAATTGAAATATATTTTTAAAAAACAAATTGAACTAATTAACAATAGAATTAAATTTTACTTTTACAAACAGTTGCATAGCACAGACAGCAGTGACAGATCTGCCCCATTGCTCTGGGCTGGAGGAGCTAAGGATGGCGCCACTTTTTTTTAGTATTGACCTTTCGGTTTTCATTACACACATGTTGATGGGCTGGAGGAGGGAGGGCATGAGAAAGACTGAGCAGCCAGTAGTCTGAATCCTCTCACTAAAGAAATGTGCCCGCTTGCCCACCCACCACTCTGCTTCTCGCTCACTCTGCCCACTTTCCAGTTCTACCTCCAGTTGCTGTTGACGGTGGAGCTGCCCTTACCTCAGCTAACCCAGCTTGGCTCTGTGCTTGTCCTGGGTAGCAGCTTTACCCAATGGGACTTGTTCAGCTTCTCACACACATGCTCTCGGATAGAAAGGTGACTGTGTCATTCCCAGAGGAAGTTGTTTGGGGCACTCTCCCTAGCTTCTTTGCTGATCCAAGGTCAATACTCTTTGCCAAGGGTTGGGTGAAAAGAGTCCTGCCACTGCCCTTCACAAAACAAGCTAGGGAGCTGGGGCTTCTTTTCTTCCTGTGTCACCCTGTGCCCCACAGGCAGCTGGGCCTGTGTCCTGGCAGGTTCCTAGGGCTGCCTGATCTTTTTGCACCTGTCAAACTCTAGGGGCTCTGTCTGTGGTCCCTTTTCTCTGAATCTCTCTTCATCCTTTTATTCTACCAGATGTCTTATTTAATATTGCTTATGGACTATTTACATGAGGAGAGGAAGTGAAAATAAATCTATAAATATATTTTTAGTAGGGCTTCCCTGGTGGCACAGTGGTTGAGAGTCCGCCTGCCCGTGCGGGGGACACGGGTTCGTGCTCTGGTCCGGTAAGATCCCACATGCTGCGGAGCGGCTGGGCCCGTGAGCCATGGCCGCTGAGCCTGCGCGTCTGGATCCTGTGCTCCGCAACGGGAGAGGCCACAATAGTGAGAGGCCCGTGTACTGGAAAAAAAAAAAAAAAAAAAAAAAATATATATATATATATATTTCAGTAGATAACAACTTTACTAAAATGTTATTTTCTTGTTTTGTGAAGATGAAAGATCAGTTATAAAAATTATAAAGTTTTCTTTATGTAATTTTTATAATTGTTGCTCAATTTTTGTAATTGTTGAAAATCATCTGCTATGATTTTCTTCCATTTGCCATTTTCATTCAAAGTCTTTATGTATTTTTGCCTTTGAAAAATCTTTTAACGTCTAGTTTGAGCCCTACTATTTCCATGCTGCTTGTTTCAGCTTCTGTTGATCCCCCTTCTTCTAGTCTCCTATAGCCCTTGCTCATTAATTTTGTGTTACTGTCTTTCAATATATGTTGTAATTAGCTAAGGTAAGAATCATTAAAAAAATGACAGTCTGAAATATGATGAAATTTTATTTTACATTTTCTTTTACTTTACATGGTTTTCCCTCTCAGAGTTTTCACTGTTATTATTGCTAAATGTTGAGGCTCACTGTCATGAGCCTTTAACTAGGAAACTTCCCCAAAGCTAATATTAGTCAACATTGGAACACATGGTGCTTCTTGAACTTTAGCATCAAAAGAAATTAATAATTTACCCTGAATGATATCGCTAGTCATCACCGGGCAGGAAATTTCTGGTTTTATTGCTCTCAATGTGAACTGTGGCAGTGAACTACTAAATCATGGCCACCTCGGGTCATATGTCTTTTTTCCTTTCCTTCTTTAGAACAGCACATTAAGCAACTCAATTCAAATTATGTGTCATTCTAATTGGAACTGGATAGCAGTTAGCTTTTATGTGGCAAAATGTCAAGTACATTTTTTTTACTCATCAAAAGGAATTTGTCAAGAGAAGTCTATGGCTTCCTATAAATTACAGTTGTTGCTATTAATTTGGTCTCTGTTTCAATTAGCTTATGAACTACTTTAACTATGGGAAGAATAACACCGAGGAAATTCAAGAACTAACAACTTTGTTTTGTCTCTTGACAGAACATCACTTCTTAAGAGTCAAGTTCAGTGCAAGTTCCAATTCAAATAAATAGATGTTCCCTGTTGTATAAAAACAGAAAAATCTTAAATACTAAAGTTGTATATCTTTCTCACTTTAGCACCAGTTTCCCCATTTATATTAATGAAAACTATTATGTTTATAAACTCTTTCATAAAATAGCACAATAAGTCTAATACCAAAGAACTAAATAACAGACAAAAAATTGCATAAGCACAATTCATATTATCTTCCTCCACATGCATAAGTGAATAACTCTAGCTCCGTGTAAATTATACTTAAAAGTAATTTTTTTAGAAAACTATAGATCTCCTTTTCTTTCCCTTCCTCTCTCTTTCTTTCTTCTCTGTCCATTTCCTTTCTAATGTAATAGTAAAAACTTTTGAATTATTGAATTTTAGTGACAGTTTGGAGAAATGTGGAACAAAACATGTTTACTAATAAACCCAAATAAGTTTGGTATCTCTTTAAAAAGAAGCCAAAAGTGGATAAACCTATGATGTTCAGTAATTAATGTTCAGTATTTCATCTTTTGGAATTGATCTAGATATTCAATGAGTATCCATCATTTAATTTATCTCAGTGTAACTTTAAGATTTTAAGTTACCAAAATGATTTTGGAAACTATTTTTAAGTAGACGTAACAGAAAGCATAACTACTGTTGAAAATTCATTTATAAACTTTTATATATATTTAATTTACTTGTTAACAATTTTGTTTAGATTATTCATGACAATTTCATGACATATTAAATAGCTAGTCATCATCTTAAGTTATTTTTATTGCTCACAGATTCTATAACAGATAACTTGAGCTTGTTTGACTTTTAATAAATCTAGGTAGAATTAAAGTTGTATGCCTGCATTATTTTTAGTACTAGTAACTCTAAAGACATCCCTGTTTTAAATAAACCAACAAACTTAAGTAAACTTTGATTTACTGAAGATTATCCTAGATCATGTGAACTTGAAAAACATGTGGGTTAGTCTCTGTATTTCTGAGAATATACTTAATTTATTTAAAAATTTTTCTTTAAGCCAATTAAATATAGATTTCTGTAAATTAATTTTGGCAATACTATCTGTTGGCAGAAAAATACTATACATCAATGCATATATGCATAGACATACCTAAACATACAGACAGATACAGAGATCGTTTGCTTTCATTTTTCACTAGTAATGAAAGAATAGTTGGATCCAAATTGTGCTTCTGGCAGACAGAATAAGTTAAGATTAACTACTCAGATGTCTTAAACTTTTTACTAGTAACTGTGGAGAAGACTTTTAAGATTTCTGTTTTGTTTGTTTTCCTCATTTCCAAATGGCCTTCCCCCCACCGGCTCCCCTTTTTTTTCTTTTGATAAGAATTACCAGGGTTTCTAGAGAAGACCAGGTAGAACATTTACATCTCAAAGGCACAGAGAAAGAATGCGACTTCTGCCAATAAGTACTTCTGTTTCCTAAGGCCAGAATTTTTACAATACCTGTAAGCCTTTTGAGGTGAATAGGGGAGGTTTTGCGATTGGGAAAAAGAATAGTTGGGCTTTTTCTGTTCTTGTAAAGACTCAGTTTATGAGTTAAGTTTTGTCGACTGCAAAAAAACAGCACAATGTGAGAGTTAAGTTTTATCTGGGACAAAATGAGGACTATGGCCCAGGAGGCAGCATTTCAGATAGCGCTGAGAAACTGCTCCTAAGAGGTAGAGGGGAAGGACAGTATATATGTGATTTTGGTGAAGGAGGGGTACATTCAATCAAGAACACATTTTTTGCAGAAGCTGTGTCTCCTCAGACAATACATTTCCTAGTGTTAGACAAGAGCCCAATCTTGGGCCCTGGAAGGGATCCGCTTTCCTGTAACAGTTGCTGTTAGTCTCATGAAGGTTTCTGCTAGTCACAAGGAGCAGACAGCACCATTAATGATTCTAGTGTTTTTCTAGATATAAAAAGATGCAAGAATTGGACTCATAAAATCTCCTGAAAATATCTATCTGAAGGCCTGTTCTGCCAGTTTTTCTCAAAGCACACAGTACTGAATTCCTGATCTCTACTCTGAACTCCCTTCAGGGTGTGTTGAAGGTCAGAGGTTTCATTAGCTTGTGATTTAATCCTCATAGAGGCAGACGGCAAGCGCCAATTTTTAGGTGGCAGTTGTACAGGTCATCCTCAATTTGTAGGAAAGTGTTTTTAATTCCTCAGAAAATTGGGTTGCAACCTGAATGATATCAAGGAGTGACCAAACATCCTACCACACTATTATTATGGAACCAAGTTCATTTGCCTGACAACGCGCAGCAAGTCAAACATTGAAACACCTAGGTTTGCAGCAGAGAAAAGTTTTATTCACAAGGCAGCCAAGGGAGAAGGTGGAGAACAAATCTCCCTGAAGGTGAAGGGATGAGGGGTATTTATAACAAAGCTGAGGCATGGGGATCATGGAGAAAGGTGATTGGAGATGAGAAAAAGGTGAGATAATCATCATTATGCCCAGGTGCAACTAACTTGCATGCTTCTTCGTGGGGCACAGGTTCAGAAATAGTGAGTTACCGCACTCTGAGGGTGGAATTTTTGGCCCTCTGCCTTCAAAAGGTCATGGATCGGACACTCCCACTTGCCCAGTTGGAGGATCATTGGTCCCAAACCAGTCTTAATGAGTTCGAGCTGGAACTGGACACAGCTGACTCCAAGTTCCTGAAAAAAACAACTCAGCCACACATCTTATTGTTGAGGCTACGTGTTGCTCGGAGGACATGCAAGTTTTTGTAAAAACAAAGCTAGCTTTATCCGTGAAGGCATGTTATGATCTATTATTTACTAATGGCTAACTGTTGACTACCCTCCGTTTCATTATCTTTAGTTTCCTTCTTTCTGTCAAGGAGAAGATCTTCAGAGTCTGGATTTGGAAAGAAAAGGACGACGTAAAATTTTACCTTCCTTTCTCAACCGGGCAATGCAGAGATCTTGGAGAGCCGACCCGGGTAAGTGCTGGCTTCTGCTTGTTTTCCCCAGGATCCCACCTGCAGGGTCCTGAGCAAGTGGGTTTAAAGTAAAACATGTAGCTCTGGTATCAACTAGAATTTGGCAAGATTTTCCATTAATTTTTAGTTTCTCCTTGGTTATTTAAGAGAACAACTGGAAACAGTTTATTGGAGAATCTCTTTGAGTTTGTCAACCCTGGGAGGGGCCCAAATGGGGGTCATCCTTTGAGGGTAGATACCGGCTGATCAAATTGGTATGGAAGGATTTGACAAAACTTCCTAGGACAATATGTTTTTCCAATGTTCTGGTTGATTGCAAATGAGACACAAATTTCTGGGCCAGTGTTTTGATGATGGACCCCTAGGGGCATGCAGTGGGGGAGGCCCAAGGTGTTGCTTCAGGTTACTGGCTTTGGAGTTGTTCTAGTTGTAAAACCACTAACTTGGTGGACGGTTTTGTGGTTTCTTCAGAGTGGAAAGGCAATTATTATAGAGGATTAGTGACTGAGTATTCAGATAAAGGAGGAGAGAGGAGAGTAGTTGGAGTCACATCAGTCTTAACAGTGTTTTGTTTCAGGTACCTCTTGTGTCTTTAATTTTTTATTAGCCTTTTGTAATGAATCTTTTAATGAAGCTATTTTGGAGTCTTGAAGCCTTTGGGAAGCGTCTGCGTGCCAGTTAAAATAGATATTCCATTCTGTTTGTTTGATTTGGGAAAGCTTGCTTTCAAGTGTGCTTTTTACATGAATGATTGTGTCTAATTGGAATGTTCTCCATAATGGCTATTGTAATTCTAGGTTGTCTCACTAAGATTTGCCATTTTTGTAGATGCTTCAACTTCTGGAGTTCTTAGACATAAAATAAGCAGTTGTGCTGGAAGGCGGTATGCTCAGTCTTTGAAACTTGAAGATCCCATTTCTTTAGCTAAAGCCTTGGAGCCAAATTATTACCAAAGAGCAATGTGCTCCTAGGTAGGAGATTTTGTGGTGTTTTACAGTGTACCTCATTGCATGGAAATTTTCTTGAGGTTGGCAGGTGACCTAGGGTCAATCTAACCCCGTCTGTGACCCGCTTATCTAGCATGGGAGTCTTAGAGTTAGGTAGCAAGTGCTCTAACAGTTTTCTTTGCATAGCCACCAGTATTTCAGCTTTGCCTTCCAAGATTCCCATTAGCAATAGATCCATTATTCCTTTCATAAAATGATTTCTTTATATTGACATATGCTCTTATGGCTTTTAATAGTGTGACTTGTGCCTACTAGGATTTTGATTTTGATAATCAAACAGTCTGAATCTCTTGTCTTAGTTTATTTCCAAAGTCCCCAAGTGGCTTATGCTGTGAGTTGACCTCGAGGCTTTGTGAGTTTCGTAACAACTGCCATTGTGGACTCCCAGTACAACTATACCAAAAACTTCCCAGGACCCCAGAACCTTTCTGGGGAAATATATATATAATGTATATCTATTTTTAAATAAAGTTTGTTTGAATCGGAGAGTTGGATGCAAGGGAGTGGAGCTCAAATTTGAGAGTGACTTGCCCAGTGCCCTCCGTAATGAGGAGAGGAAGAGTAAACTCAGGGTGCCTGGCCTGTGTGTCTCCTTGTCTTACAGATGGTTAGCACACAGATCCCATTCCAAGGCTTGTCGCCAAAAACTGTTAAAAATAATGAGAGAAAACAATTCTGGTGGTACAAACAAGGTTTATTTAACACTTTATGAAGTGGACAGTTTCCTTTCAGAGAACTTCCAAATGGGCAGAGAGCAGGACACTACTGTAGGGCAAAGAATAAAGAACAAGGAAGAAAAAAATAGAAATATCTGATTGACTTGGACCACATATTCAACATTGTTTGGGGTGAGAAGGCCCAGAGTTGGCTTGATGTTTGGGGATTGGCCGACTGAATATATAGTGTTTCTGGACATGCGGAGCATTTACAGGGAAATGAAAGTCATGTAATTTTCAGTTTGCTAAAATGTGGCACCCTGGGCAGCATTAGCTCCATTCTGGGCTTAGACAGTTATTTCAACATAGTTGATAATCTGAAGAGATGTTTCAGTTTGAAATTGAATATATACATATGAAAAACAGAATATGCATCTTTGTTACACCAGTATACAAATAGGCAAAGCTTTGGATGATTTATATAGTATTATAGAGTAATACTGTATGTTCATTAGAGAGAGACCAAAGTCAGAAAATGCTTCAATTCTGTGTTAAGTATTCTTTCATATTCCTAATAAAACCTTTTGTATCATAATTTTAATAAGTTATTATGTTAGAAAATATTTGTTTTACAGCTATTAGTCTGATTTAATTTACATTTAATTATAATTATACTTGCAGTGGTCCAATAAATAAACATTTTGTGACATAATTTTATCCATTTACTTCAAAAAATATATGGAAAATCTTCATTTATTCAGTGAACATACATCGATCACCATCTTCGGGGACATTATCTAGAAGGGAGAGCAGTTAACCAAAAGTCGAGGTCCCTTACTACAGCAGAATGGATAGATATTTAACAATATCTTGAATAGTTTATATATTGATTACAGCTGTGGTGTGGTATTTAATAAACAAGTTCAGGTTTATAAAACAGTGTATAATAGGGATCTGAATGTTAGTAAAGAATTCTCTGAAGAAGAGTTGTTTTGAGAGCTCAAGAATGCGTTAAGTATTAACTTTAAAATAATAGTGGTGAATGGGGCAGGAATGATGATGCATGTAAAACAACCCAGGAAGAAGAAATGTGAGGACAAATCCCTAAGTAAGGAAAATACTCCATTCATTATAGGAATTGAAAAAAAGCCAATATGGTGGCTTAATTCCTGTAAATTACTAGTAGATTGATGCTGCAATAGACTAGGGAGACAGAAGCCAATTATTTAGAGTATTGTAAGCCAGGTTAATAATTTGTCTTTTTAGTTTAAGAAAAATGGGCAGAAAACATCTAAAGTCTTCATGCTTGTCAGAATTTTTCTTAAGGCAACTGACTTATCCATACCTCAAACTAGATTAGGCATAAAGAGCAATTTATTGATTCACATTGCTGAAAATCTATGATTCATGACTCATGATTCATTTCACATGACTGTGAAAGACTGAATATACACATGGACAATAATGAGGCCATATATAAAAATAAAACTCTGACCATAACCTGCAGCCACCTACCCAGGAAACCAACCCATTATCTACAGTAACCAGCTCAGGAAGCCAGCTACTATAAATCAGCCTTTCAGGGGAAACCAGACTGTAATCTCTACTGACAGTCCAGGAAGCAAAACAGTAACTCCTATAAAAATCAGCCCCAAAAGCCAGGACTTGTTGAATAACTGGCAGCTTCCCTATTTTTTTGTCCCTGCTTCCAATTTAGGAACAATCAGAGAAAGGCAAATGTGCACCTCTAACCAGTCACAAATGATACATTGCTTCTAGTTAGCTTAGTTCCAGCTTCCCCTTCCCAACATCTTCCAATCAGGGAAACCCTGAAGCTTCCTCTTTTTCTCATAAAAGTTTTCCCACTCCTCTGCCTGCCTCCTCTGCCTGCCTTTGAGTCTCTACCAAAATGCAGGTGATGTTGGCTGACTTCCTTGCTCTCCCCAGTCTGAAAAATAGCCTTTGCTTGTTCTCATTTTGTTGGTCTTTATTTCCACAACTGGATTCAGGGACTGAGAGAAGCCATCAGTAATCTCTCTCTTTTTCTTGTTCTCTCCCTATTTCCATCTCTCTGGTCAACTTTTTCTGTTTTACTTTCTGTCACAAGACAAAGATATCCACAAGTAAGTCAAAGCTAATATCATCCACCAGATAGAAATCACAGAGAAAAACTAAATACTTCTTCATAGACAGACCCAGGGAAATCTCCAGAGTGGTCAAAGTCCTATCTTAGGGCACAGGTACAGTCCTGAACTAATTATTGTTTCCAAAGTGGGTGATTTGTTACTGGGGTTCATAAGATTACAGTACTTGTATGTAGAATTGCCATATTTAGTGGGAAAAATATGCCTAGTTTCATGTGAAATTTAGGTAAACAGCAAATATACTTTCATAAAAATTACAAGCATGGGCTTTCCTGGTGGTGCAGTGGTTGAGAGTCCACCTGCCGATGCAGGGTACACGGGTTCGTGCTCTGGTCTGGGAAGATCCCATATGCCGCGGAGCGGCTGGGCCCGTGAGCCATGGCTGCTGAGCCTGCACATCCAGAGCCTGTGCTCTGCAATGGGAGAGCCCACAACAGTGAGAGGCCCACGTACTGCAAAAAAAAAAAAAAAAAAAAATTACAAGCATGGCCCATGAAAATAATATAGGAAAACTATTTTGTGTTTAACTCAAATTCAGATATAACGGGGCATCTTATATATATTATGACAGCCTTACTCACATGACATGAAAGGCAAAGACCATAATACATGTAATAGGCTGAGAGGTTGTGTGGGGAAAAATCCAGAAAGAAAATATGCTAAGCTTAAAAAAAGTAGTATATACCACTAAAATGTCTAAATGAGAATGAGATATTCAGATTTTAAATTTGAAAGAATAACACTTGTTACTATGTTACAGAATAACTAGAGGGAATAGGACAGAATGTAGGATATGTATGGAGAGGCTATTGCAGCAGATGAGTTGAAATGTAGGTAGTTTTAACTGGAATGATGGCACAGGGATAAAAACAAATGCATTAGACCACTGGGGCAGTAGAAGCAATAGTGATTGGAGATTGTTACTTGCTAATTAGAAACAGTAAATTTAGTAAGATTACAATTAAACTGTTAGAATTTAAGGGAATTTAGTCAGTCTACGGATGCAAGGCCATTGTGCAAATTCAATTTTTCTTTGTGTGAAGCAACTATAAACCATTCAAAAGTGAAGTGTAAAAATATAGCATTTAGAGTAACATTAGAATCACCACATGATTAAAAACAAATCAAATAAAAGCTGGGTGATACTTCTTCACAGTAAGATATAAAGCTTTTGAGAGTAAATAAAGAATACCTAACTAAATGCAGATGTACACCCTCTGTTGATTTGTAGCATGATTATAAAGTTGATATTTCTTCCCCATATTTATATATAAATAAGATGTAATCCCAATCCTAATCCCAGCAGGTGTTTTTTGAAGATATACAAGTTGGTTCTAAAAAGAATATGGAAATATGAGAGACAAATATAATCAAGTCAGTATTGAAAAAGTACACAGTTGTTGAATGTACTCTGTTGGATTTTAAGACATATGTTAAAGTTAAAGTAGTTCAGAGAACTGGTATTGACACAAGGATAAACAAATAGGTAAATGAAACAGAATAGAGTCCTGAAGCAGAGCCAAGTACATACAACTACATTATTTAAAACAAGCTAGCCTTGCAGAAAATAGTTAGATTCATTCTTTTCAATAAAGAGTTCTGGTTCAAGAAAGGGTTGGATATCCATATGAAAAGCATGAACAAATTGACCTTTTGCTTTTCCACAAAAACAAAACCACTAAGCTGGTCTTTAGATTTATATGTGAAACAAAAAAGAAATAGAATGTGTGGACAGTAATATGTGAAGATATAGTAATTATATTCATGTTAAGAAAGATACTTAAAGAGGTTGAAAAAAATACTAAACATGAGACAACTGAAAATGTTTGACAGATGGTTACCAAAAAAAAGTTCCTGTGCTGGACTCACAGTGAGACCAAACAAACAGAAATGGAGGAGTTTGGAGCACAGAAAGGTTTATTGCAAGGCCAAGCAAAGAGAATGGGTGGCTTGTGCTCAAAAAACCCAAACTCCCCCATGTTTTGGGGCAAAATTTTTACAGTTTTATAGGCAAAAGTTTTATAGGCAAAATTTGGGGTGAGGGCTGCAGGATGTGTGACTTTCTTCTCATTGGTTGGTGGTGATGTAATAGGACAGTGTTCCAGGAATATTGTGCTCAGACTGAAGTTACCATCCTCCACCTGGGAGGGGGCGTTAGTTCCTGCAGAATAACTCAAAGATATTGTTATGTGTATCCCTTGAGGAAGAACCAGTATCCTGCTTTAATCGCTGCACTATAGGTTTTTGATTGTTCCCCCTTTCTTTCTGCATTTCCTAACTTCCCTGATTAGCAGCTACTTGAATCTGCTCTTTGGTATTCAGAAAGGCTTTTGTGCCCAGGAGGACCCCACAGGGTCCTCCTCTGTTACAATATTAAAGAAAAATTTTAAGTCAAAAAATATCATTAACAGAGTGAAAAGATAAGTTATAGAATGAGAAGATATTTGAAACACATATTACCAACATCAGGCTTATGTCTAATACATTTTAAAAATAATTCCTTTATAAAAGAATTCCTACATAAAAGACAGAGAACAAATAGAAAAAGGACAAGTGGCTGTAGCAATCACTCTGCAAAAGATAATATCTGAGTGGCCAACGAAAATATAAAAGGGTAAACATTCTAGGTCCAAGAGGCAGGGGAAATATGTATACGTATAGCTGATTCACTTCACTGTATAGCAGAAGCTAACATAACATTGTAAAGCAATTATACTCAAATTAAAAAAAAAGTAAACATTCTCTTTTGTTGTCAGTGGAAAACAATTTGGTTACAGTGTGATACCCACTGGAATAGATACAATTTCAAAAAGTTAATAATCTTCAATTTTGGCAAAGATGTTGAGTAACCAGCATTCTTAAACACTGCTGGTGGGAATATACATTGGTACAGTGTCTATAGAAATGTTTATTGTTGCTTACTGGAATTGAAAATGTAAATTTCTATGACCTAGCAATTTCACTGTTATTTATAACCAACAGAAATCCATATAAGTTGTAATAAAGGATATTTGTAAACAAATTTATGAAACTAAGCTGGACCCTATGGGACTCCTAGTCACAAAAGCCTTTCTGTGTCCCCTTCTCTGAGTTCCAAAGGGTCATGCTCCCACCTCTTTTATTGAAGTGTTATTCATAATCCAAAATGTGGAATAACTGAAATGTTCACTACAGGAAAATTCATGCTACATTTTATATATTCATACAATGTGTATGTGTATTCATATGTTTCATTGTATACAATGAAAAAGAAGAAAAGCTCCTACACACACACACACACACACACACACACACACACACACACATCATAGCTTAACTGAGTGAAATAAACCATACCCACAAACATATTTGTATAGTTCAATTATATAAAGGTCAAAAACAGACCAGATTAAGCTATGATGCTAGAATTCAGGATAGTGAGAAATAAGGACCAGTAGTGTTTCAGTTATCTGTTATCTATTCCAGTTATCTGTTGCTATATAGTAAATAGGGTAACACTAAGGGTCTTCTTATTTTTCTCACAACTTTTTGGGTCAGGAGTTCAGGAGTGACTTGAGTTCAACTCTGATCTCAGCAGGGTTGGCTATGGTTGGAAGATCTACTTTCCAGATGATTCCTTCACTCAGTTTTCCTTGACCCATCCTCACTCCCATTTTGTCACATTCTCCAGGAGCTTTTTACATGGCTTTTATTTCTCATAGTATTCTTGCCTCGGGATATTCAAACTTTTGACATGGTAGCAGGCTTGCAAGAATAAGTGTTCGTAAAGATAGGAAGTACAAGCTACAACTCTCTTATAACCTGGGCCCAGAAGCTGACACCAGCTTTATTTCTACCATATTACATTTGGTCAAGGTAATGATAGATACCTCCCAAATGAAAAGAAAGGAGACATTTAATGGAAGAAGAAAAAAACTGTATTTCTTATTAATTTACCACAAGCAGCAGCAATTGTGAAGTGGCATAAAAGGTGTTTTTAGAATAGAGTTAATATTTTATTTCTTCATTAAAGTAATAGTTACATATGCTTGTTCAATTTGCAATAAATCACCAAGCTATAGACTTAAAATATGTGTTGCATATGTGTGTGTGTGTGTGTGTGTATATATATATATATATATATATATATGCTGTATTTTAAGTTTAAATAGTTTCAAATTAGATCAGGTGCTAGATGAAGTTATTTTTAATGACAAAATATTGGACAAAAACTTGATCAGGTACAAAACTAAGCATGAAAATTAAGGGAGTAAAAGTAAAAGAGATTAAGCTCTTTGATGAATATATGATGCCTCCAATATAGCAAGCAATTTTCAAACATCTAAAGGTAGAGGAGAAATTTAGAAAGAGAGAGAGGGAGAGAGAGGTGGGGGAAAACTAACATAATATAAAAATTCCAACACAGAATAACATGGAATCCAGGATTAAAAAGGAGATAAAAGTTGATCTTGGTTTCAGGTGTAGTGGCAAAAAGTTGAACAAATTATGACATGTATTTCTCTTATGAATTAGGAAAGGAGTTTTGAAATAATGGCTAAAATTCAAAATTTGGTGACATATATAACTGTACAGAATTCAGAAGCTAATTGACCACCAGAGAGGACAAATTTAATGAGAATTAAAGCTAGCCACATAATAGAGAAACTCTTGAAAACAGTTATAAAGAGAAAATCTTGAAAGCAAGCAGAAAAAAGAAAATGACATTATCTCAGAAAAATAATCTTGCAATGACTGCAAGTACTAATTGAAAACCAAGCAGCCTAGAAGACAATGCAAAAAAGTCTTTAAAGTACTGAAAGGAAAAAACCCCAAAAAACTAATCTCAGAATTCTACATCTAGTAAAATATCCTTCAATAATAAAAATGAAATAAATATATTTTCTGATAAAATAATCTAAAATATTTTTTGTCACCATACCCACACTTGTCCTGAAGGGAGTTTTACAATCTGAAGAAAAATGATATTAAGAGTTATATTCTCTAGGTATAGAGAACAAATTAGTGGTTACCAGTGGGGAGAGGGAAGGGACGAGGCAAAATGCAGGGGTAGGGAATTAAGAGGTACAGACTATTAGAGGTGCTGGGAGAGTGTGCCTGTAGAGGGCATGGGAGCTCCTCAACCTTTCCCCATGCCTTGCCCTGTGCATCTCTTCTATCTGGCTGTTCCTGACTTATATTCTTTTATAATAAACCAATGATCTGGCTCCAGTGTTGGAGGCCTCATGCCAAACAACCAGCAAGATAGGAACACAGCCCTGCTCATCAGCAGACAGGCTGCCTAAAGTTGTACTAAGCTCACAGACACCCCAAAAAACACCACCTGTTGCAGCCCTGCCCTTCAGAGGGAAAAGACTTAGCTCCACCCACCAGAGCACAGGCACTAGTCCCTCCCACCAGGAAGCCTACACAAGCCCCTGGACCAACCTCACCCACGAGGGGGCAGACACAAGAAGCAAGAGGAACTACGACCCTGCAGCCTGCAGAAAGGAAACCACAAACACAGTAAGTTAGATAAAATGAGATGACAGAGAAATATATTGCAGATGAAGGAGCAAGGTAAACCCCACCACCAAATAAATGAAGAGGAAATAGGCAATCTACCTGAAAAAGAAGGAAAAAGACAATCTATCTACTATCAGAGTAATGATAGTAAAGATGATCCAAGATCTCAGAAATACAATGGAGGCACAGATCGAGAAGACACAAGAAATGTTTAACAAGAACCTAGAAGAACAAACAAACAGTGATGAACAGCACAATAACTGCAATGAAAAATACACTAAAAGGAATCAAGAGCAGAATAACTGAGGCAGAAGAATGGATAAGTGAGCTGGAAGATAGAATGGTGGAAATAACTGCTGCAGAGCAGAATAAAGAAAAAAGAATGAAAAGAAATGAGGACAGTCTCAGAGACCTCTGGGACAACATTAAACACACCAACATTCGAATTATAGGGGTCACAGAAGAAGAGGAGAAAGGCTCTCAGAAAATATTTGGAGATTGTAGTTGAAAACTTCCCTAACATGGGGAAGGAAATAGTCACCCAAGACCAGGAAGCACAGCGAGTCCCATACAGGGCAAACCCAAGGAGAAGCATGCTGAGATAAATATTAATCAAACGAAAAAAATTAAATACAAAGAAAAAATATTAAAAGCAGCAAGAGAAAAGCAACAAATAACATACAAGGGAATCTCCATAAGGTTATCAGCGGATTTTTCAGCAGAAACTCTGCAGGCCAGAAGGGAGTAGCAGGATATATTTAGAGTGATGAAAGGGAAAAACCAACAACCAACATTACTCTACACAGCAAGGATATCATTCAGATCTGACAGTGAAATCAGAAGCTTTACAGACAAGCAAAAGATTAGAGAATTCAGCACCACCAAACCAGCTTTACAACAAATGCTAAAGGAACTTCCTTAGGTGGGAAAAACAAAAGAAGAAAAAGACCTACAAAAACAAACCCAAAACAATTAAGAAAATGGGAGTAGGAACATACATATCAATAATTACCTTAAGTGTAAGCGAATTAAATGCTCCAACCAAAAGACACAGACTGGCTGAATGGATACAAAATGGATACAAAAACAAGACCCATATATATGCTCTACAAGAGAGCCAGTTCAGATCTAGGGACAGGTACTGACTGAAAGTGAGGGGATGGAAAAAGATATTCCATGCAAATGGGAATCAGAAGAAATCTGGAGTAGCAATACTCATAACAGACAAGATAGACTTTAAAATAAAGACTATTATAAGAGACAAGGAAGGGTACTAAATAATGATCAAGGGATCAATCCAAGAAGAAGATATATCAATTGTAAGTATGTATGCACCCAACATAGGAGCACCTCAGTACATAAGGCAAATGCTAACAGCCATGAAAAGGAAAATGACAGTAACACAATAACAGTGGGGACTTTAACACTCCACTTATACCAATGGACAGATCATCCAGACAGAAAATTAATAAGGAAACAGAAGCCTTGAATGATACATTGGACCAGATAGACTTAATTGATATTTATAGGACATTCCATGCAAAAGCAGCAGAATATATTTTCTCCCCAAGTGCACATGGAACATTCTCCAGGATACATCACATCTTGGGTCACAAATCAAGCCTCAGTAAATTTAAGAAAATTGAAATCGTATCAAGTATATTTTCCAACCACAACCACTATGATTAGAAATCAGTAACAGGAAAAAAACCTGTAAAAAACACAAATGCATGGAAGCTAAACAATATGCTACTAATAACCAGTGGGTCACTAAAGAAATCAAAGAGGAAACAAAAAAATACCCAGAAACAAATGGCAATGAAAACACGACAACCCAAAATGTATGGGATGCAGCAAAAGCAGTTCTACCAGGAAGTTAATAGCAATACAATCCTACCTCAAGAAACAAGAAAAATCTCAAATAAACAACCTAACATTACACCTAAAGCAACTAGAGAAAGAAGAACAAACAAAACCTAAAGTTAGTAGACGGAAAGAAGTCGTAAAGACCTGAGCAGAAATAAATGAAATAAAAATGAAGAAAACAACACCAAAGATCAGTGAAACTAGAAGCTGGTTCTTTGGGAAGATAAACAAAATTGATAAACCTTTAGCCAGACTCATTAAGAAAAAAAGGGTGAGGACTTAAATCAATAAAATTAGAAATGAAAAAGGGGAAGTTACAACGGACACTGCAGAAATACAAAGGATCATAAGAGACTACTACAAGCAATTCTATGCTAATAAAATGGACAACCTGGAGGAAATGGACAAATTCTCAGAAACGTACAACCTTCCAAGATTGAACCAGGAAGAAATAGAAAATATGAGCAGATCAATCACAAGTAATGAAATTGAAACAGTGATTAAAAATCTTCCAAGAAACAAAAGTCCAGGACCAGATGGCTTCAGAGGCAAATTCTATCAAACATTTTGAGAAGAGCTAACACCCATCCTTCTCAAACTCTTCCAAAATATTGTGGAGGAAGGAGCACACCCAAACTCATTCTATGAGGCCACCATTACCCTGATACCAAAACCAGACAAAGATACTACAAAAAAAGGAAATTACAGACCAGTATCACTCATGAATATAGATGCAAAAATCCTCAGCAAAATACTAGCAAACAGAATCCAACAACACATTAAAAGGATCATACACTATGATCAAGTGGGATTTATCCCAGGGATGCAAGCATTCTTCAATATATGCAAATCAATCAATGTGATACACCATATTAACAAACTGAAGAATAAAAACCATGTGATCATCTCAATAGATGCAGAAAATTTTTTTGACAAAATTCAACACCCATTTATAATAAAAACCCGCCAGAAAGTGGGCATAGAGGGAACTTACCTCAACATAATAAAGGCAATATACAACAAACCCTCAGCAAACATCATTCTCAATGGTGAAAAACTGAAAGCGTTTCCTCTAAGATCAGGAACAAGACAAGGATGTCCACTCTTGTCACTGTTATTTAGCATAAGTTTGGAAGTCCTAGCCATGACAATCAGAGAAGAAAAAGAAATAAAAGGAATCCAAATTGGAAAATAAGAAGTAAAACTGTCACTTGTTGGATTGGGAGAATCAATATTGTGAAAATGACTGTACTACTCAAAGCAATCTACAGATTCAATGCAATCCCTATTAAATTACCAATGACATTTTTCACAGAATTAGAACAAAAAATTTTACAATTTGTATGGAAACACAAAAGACCCTGAATAGCCAAAGCAATCTTGAGAAAGAAAAATGGAGTTGGAGGAATCAGGCTCCCTGACTTCAGACCATACTACAGAGCTACAGTAATTAAGACAGTATGGTACTGGCACAAAAACAGAAATATACATCAATGGAACAGGATAAAAAACCCAGAGGTAAACTCACACACCTATGGTCACCTAATCTATGACGAAGGAGACAAGAATATACAATGGAGACAAGACTATACAATGGAGAAAAGACAGTCTCTTCAATAAGTGGTGCTGGGAAAACTGGACAGCTACATGTTAAAGAATGAAATTAGAGCACTCCCTAACACCATACACAAAAATAATCTCAAAATGGATTGAAGACCTAAATGTAAGGCCCGACACTATAAAGCTCTTAGAGGAAAATACAGGCAGAACACTCTTTGACATAAATTGCAGCAAGATCTTTTTTTGACTTACCTCCTAGTGTAATGAAAATAAAAACGAAAATAAAAAAATGGGACTTAATGAAACTTCAAAGCTTTTGCACAGCAAAGGAAACCATAAATAAGATGAAAAGACAACCCTCAGAATGGGAGAAAATATTTGCCAACAAAGCAACTGATAAGGGATTAATCTCCAAAATATACAAACAACTCATGCAGCTCAATATCAATAAAGCAAACAACCAATCCAATCCTAAAATGGATGGAAGACCTAAATAGACATTTCTCCGAAGAAGGCATACAGATAGCCAACAAACACATGAAAAAATGCTCAACATCACTAATTATTAGAGAAATGCAAATCAAAACTTCAATGAGGTTTCACCTCATACCAGTCAGAATGGCCATCATCAAAAAATCTACAAACAACAAATGCTGCAGATGGTGTGGATAAAAAGGAACCCTCTTAACATTGTTTGTGGGAATGTAAATTGATACAGCCACTGTGAAGAACAGTATGGAGGTTCCTTAGAAAACTAAATATAGAACTACCATATGACCCAGCAATCCCACTCCTGGGCATATACCCAGAGAAAACCATAATTCAAAAAAATACATGCACCCAAATGTTCATTGCAGCAGTACTTACAATATCCAGGACATGGAAGCAACCTAAGTGTCCATCGACAGATGAATGGATAAAGAAGATGTGGTATGTATATACAGTGAAATATTACTCTGCCATAAAAAGGAATGAAATTGTGCCCTTTACAGAGACATGGATGGACCCAGAGACTGTCATATAGAGTGCAACATGGGGCATATAGGAAATATTTTATAATACCATAAATAGAATATAATATTTAAAAATTGTGAATCACTATATTGTATACCTGTAACTTATATAATACTGTATATGAACTATACTTCAATTAAAAAAATGTTACTAAGGGTAAACTCAGATTTTTTAAAAATCGATAGGGAATGGTAAATAGCAAAGGTATTTACCTTATTGCAAAGGTAAATAGCCAGGTACACATGAAAGACAAAGTTTTCTCTTATTTTTATTAAAATCTACATAGCCACTAAAAGCTAAAATTATAACATTGTCTTGTGAGTTTATAACATTTGTAGATTGAAGTATGATAACTGTAACAAAAGGAACATGGAGGATGGAAAAAGATCTATATGATTGAAATCTTTCTATATTTTGTGTGAAGTGCTACAATATTACCTCTCAGTAGACCGTGAAAATTTAGAGATGCATATCATGATATCTAGAACACCACAAAAATATGTAAGGATATATAGCTAAATACAATAGATATAGTCAGATTAAATTCTGAGACATTCAAAGAATTTTGTAAAAGATAGGTAAGGAGAAAGAGAAGAATAAAAATTAAAGTGGATAAGCAGAAAACAAATGATACATAGACAGACCCATATCAATAATAGAGCTAAATGTTAAGGGACTATATTTAATTCAGTTAGGTATCACTGCAGTCAAGTAGCCTCAATAGACTTTTTTTTTTCCTTTTTTCTATTATTTTTCCTCCCTTCAATAAATAAAATATTTTTAATGAAAATATTTATTTTATTCATAAGAATGAAGCAATTTAATACAAGTAATTTACTTTTGCTGTTTTATTTCCTAAACAAAAAGTGTTTACAGAGATTTATGTGGGAGGCACTAAGGCAAAAAACAAACAAAAATCTTCTTTAAAACTAATCAGCATTTGTGTCAAACAGGCAACATATTTTCCCCCAAATTCAAAGTCAGTTGCTGGAAGCTTGGCACTTATGCAAACAACTGGGGTGATTTATATTTTTGTTCACCAAAAGGTAGTAAATAAATAATGTATGTTCTTTAAGAAAATAACCATGTGGATGGTAAAAGAGTTTTGTATAGAATCACAGGAATCTGAAACTTTCATATAGTTATCATGAGATAGTTTAAAGATAAACCTGTTGCCAGACATAGTGCAACCACATGCATTCCTCTGATTTGAAGAAAATCTTGTATTTGAATTTCTTCTCAATTTTTATTCTTTTATGTAGCAATTATGCCTTCTATATTGTTAGTGCCAACACTTAACTTTCATTTGCACTGATTTTCCTATAATTTGCTCTTCCTCTCTCTGACTGCTTAGTCAACATTATCATTGTTAGAAATAAACTAGCTCTTAGAATTCTTATTCAAATTTTGAGTGATTAATTATCATCTGTAGGTAAAATACATGGTCTTTTAGATTCATCAGTTTGATGCTTTTAGAGATCCTTTATGGTATAAAATATAAGTGTAAATAAAAAGAACTCTTTTAGTTTGAATTTTTTAGTGTTACCTTCTTGAACTAAAAAATGCAAAAAAAAAGTGGGAAAATAGTTATTGAGATTTTACTTTGTATGCTAAAGTTACATGTATTGCCTCGATCATTACACAAAGAAACTTATAAAGAGGGTATATTCACCTTAGCATAAAATTTAGGAACACAAATTATGTTTGTGGATCCTCTCATCTTCCTACTTACCAGAAAGTAGGATTTTCTATACTTTATTTTGAGTATAGCCGTATAAAGGGCCATGTTAATGACATTGGAGATGTTAAGCACTAAAGTGATTATGGCGATCCCTTATATTTTTAAAAAATAAACCCAATAAACCATAATTGTGACTGCTTCCATATATGTTGTTGTTGTTTTTGTTATGTTGAATAGAGTAGGAGCATCAATTATCAAATTCTTTATTAAGAAATAAAATGTTTATTTATTTTCATTGTGATAGTATATGAAATGAGAGCTTATGATCTGCCAATTGTACTCCACAGCAAGTTTTAGATTATTCTGCTGATAGCCTTCTCATCTTATCCTCATGATATTGTCTCTGATCACTCATGGGTTCAGATGTTCTCCAAGATTCTTTCAAGGATGATCTCAGTTCATAGGCCTATTCCTCCTACTCAGTATACAAAAGTCAACACGCAGACTATACTTCACCCTGACCCCCGGGGCACTTTTTTTTTAAAGCTTTTTTTTTTGGATGTGGACCATTTTTCAAGTCTTTATTGAATTTGTTACAATATTCCTTCTGTTATTTTTGTTTTGTTTTGTTTTGTTTTTGCGGTATGCAGACCTCTCAATGTTGTGGCCTCTCTCGTTGAGGAGCACAGCCTCCAGACGCACAGGCTCAGCGGCCATGGCTCACGGGCCCAGCTGCTCCATGGCATGTGGGATCTTCCCACACCAGGGCACGAACCCGTGTCCCCTGCATTGGCAGGCGGACTTTCAACCACTGCGCCACCAGGGAAGCCCTTCTGTTTTATGCTTTGGTTTTATGGCTGTGAGGCATGTGGGATCTTAGTTCTCCAACCAGGGATTGAACCTGCATCCCCTGCATTGGAAGGCAAAGTCTTAACCACAGGACTGCTGGGGAAGTCCCCCCCACTGCACTTTTAAACAAAATTAACAGAGTATCACTGACACTTAGGTATAATAACAACAAATCATTTATGAGAAGAGATTGTACATTGAGACAGTGAACTCAAACTGAACTTCATATAATTTTTGGCAACCTTCCATGTGGTTTTGTTCAGCTAAACTTTTCAAATAAGAATTTCCAAGTGTATCCATTTCTTAGAGCCAAACACAATTTCTTCACTATTTTTCAAATACCTGTTAAGACTGTGTTCACATCCAACACCTTGAAAATGATGGACTTCATTACTTCTTATAATCCATAGTTTGTGTTATTCTTTAAAATTGTAGACTTTTTAGAATGTTTGAGACTAAGACCTAACTTTCCCTTCAATGAAATCCCTCAATGTGACCAAAAGGTACCTGCTGGCCCTATAGCATATACAAATGTCATGAGTTCACACTGGTTTCCTGAAAGTCTAGCCAATATACTCTTAAATGGAATACTGTGTATAACTCACCTGTCCAAAACAGTTTTGATAAACAAAGACTGGCCTACATTTTTGACATTTTTCTTTGGTGGAAGGTGAAAAAAATAATCATTTCTTACTTGCTGTTGTCCTATCCCTGCCAGTAACCAATTAAAAGAGAAATTCTTGGACAGGAATAGTTATATCTTTGATAATATAAAAATGTTCAGGCATAGTAAAAACTGAATATAGTGTTTCGGATTTTTTGTTTATATGTTTTAATATAATGGCAATGTGTGAGGATCTAATTCCCAGTGAAACAGGTCAAAGTTGTTTTTAAAAATAATTTGTGGATGGCTTTTCATTTATTTGTGTTTGTTTTCATTTCTTTCATCAGTATTCTATAGTTTTCAGTGTGCAAATCTTTGGTCTCATTGATTAAATTTATTCCTAAATATTTTATTCTTTTTGATGCATGATTCCACTTATATGAGGAATTTAAATAGTCAAATTCATAGAAGCGGAGAATAGAAGAGTGGTTGTCAGGGGCTGAAGGAAGAGGGAAATGGGGATTTGTTGCTCAATAGGTATAAATTTTCAGTTATGCAAGATGACTAAGTTCTAGAAATCTACTGTACAGTATAGTGCCTATAGTTGTATGGTATTATATGCTTTAAAGTATGTTAACAGGATAGATCTCATGTTAACTCTTCTTACCACAAATGCATACATACACACACACACACACACACACACACACACACAGAAACACAAATTTTTGGAGGTGATATGTTCAGTACACTGTGGTGATGGTATCACAGGATGTATGCATATGTCCAAATTCTTCAAGATATATATTATTAAATGTGTGCAATTTTTGTACATCACTTATACCAAGAAAAAGCAAAAAAAAATTTTTTTTAGGTCTCTGGAAATGGTACTAAGGGCTTAAAGCAAATTTAGAAACATTTAATCGAGAACCTACTAAAACATGGTAATAAGTCAGAATCAGTAGTATTTGAACCATAGTCCACTTCTTGCCCGCCCCCCCACTGTCAGCACTGTATGATGGAAAACCTATTCCAGACAGATGCAGCCAAGAACACAGGGCTTCCTCTCCCTGCCATAGCCTAGTTGAGGGATACAGTAGTTTTCTAGGAGAGGCAGAGTGTCTACCTTTCTCATCTTGCCCCTGAACTATCTGTAGCAGGGGCTAAGTTCTCAGTGAGTGCATCCCTTCTTTTGCCTAGTCCCCATTTATGGGATGGAGGCTCAATCTCAGGCATGGCACACACAATAACGCTAGGGCTTTCATCCCACTAACACTGGCTCATTCATAAGTGGAGATTCCATGGCAAGAGAAGCAAATTGAGAACAGAAGTTACCTTCCCAGCCCCTTCACTGAGGCCCAGCTTGTAAAGCACGGGACTGCCAGAAATAGAGGCATGTGAGAATAATGACTCTATATCTCAATGGAATTAAGTCAATATAAACCTGATGTAGATTTTGATAAGTTAATAAATACGTGAAAGTCCTAGAGCAACTACTAAGGAAATAAGTGAAAATATCCCTAGTAAACACAGATTTTTTTGAAAGTGAATGGGTTCTATTTTACAGAGTACATTGCTGCTATTTTGTTTTTGAAATTACATTTCAGGATGAAGCATTTATCAAACAACTCATTCTGAAGCACTGAAATTTTCTAATTTCTCCATATTTAGGACTTCCATGAGAACTTTTAATAATTAATGGCCCCAGAAATGGAATGTTCCCAGCAACAACAAAATCTGCCTTGAAGACAAATCTCAATTTCCATTCTAGAATACAGGGACTCCTTTTGTTCCTCAGATATCTTTTTTCCCCAAGCTTCAAATTGTATTATCAAAAAACCCCCCACTAGAATGGCTAAAATTTAAACAAAACAAAACTCTGAATAATATGTGTTGTGTTGGAAAATGTTAACCAAATAGATTAGTAGTGTAATGGTACTAGGAGTATAAATTTTATGAGCACTTTAGAAACCCATTTGGCAGTAACTATTGAAAACCAACATTTTTATAACCTATGGCTCAAAAAATTCATGCCCAGACATATCTAAGAGAAATACATAAATATGTTCACCAAAAGATGTGTACAAGAATGTTCAAAGCAATATTTATAAAGCTTCAAAGTGGAAACATTCAAATCCCTATCGTCAAAAATCCAGAAATAGAAAAATTAAAATGACTAGATCACTAAAATAGTATTTAGTAAGAGTTTATTGTGCATGTAAGAACAGTTTGTGAACTGGGAGCTTTCACATCCAAATCTGATACGAAGCTCAGGGGCATGACATTATAGGATGGCTTATAAAATTAAAATGAGAAAGTTGTTTAACCTTTACAATGATTGGTTATTACAATCGAGGTTTCCAGACAATATGGGATTGGTTAAAAATAATTATCTTATACCACTTGTAGGAAAATAATACGTTTCTTTTACAATTATCAGAGACATTTACACTGAATAACCTAAGTTAAGTTTTGCTTATGTTTAAGAAATAACCTAGATTTAGTTTTGCTTATGTGGCTAAAATGGTTTTGTTCGGGAATTCTCAGACCTGACCTCCATTTTGTATTTAATTTTAACACTATCGGGAGTAGAATGGATTAAAACAATAACTGAGGTTTATTCCTACAATTAAACATGATTCTGAAATATAAAAGAATATCATAGATGAATCTTCCAAAATAAGTTTGCCTGAATAAAGTCAGACACAAAAGAGAACATATTGAGATTACTACATTTATAAAATATTCAAAATATGAGATTACTACATTTATAAAATGTTCAAAATATTTATCAAACATACTGGAGGGAGGTAATGACAGAAAATGGACAAGTCAACACATAAAGGTTGAGTAGAAATAGGTACACAGGTATTTTAATTTTGTAACAATTATTTGAACTGTATACTTTTCCATATGTGTACTTTACAATCTTTATGTCATATGTAAATAAAAAGAGCTTTTGAACATATGATATAATCTCTACTAGACATACAAGTCTCTTGTAATAGAGTTTCTTATTATTCTTAATATAGCTGTGAGACAAATATTAACAGGAAAGTGTCAGTGAGACAATCTATTGTTTAGAAGGAGGTAAAAGGCATTAACTTTCGTTAAGAGTAAAAAAATATTGTTAAAGAATAAAATCAGGGCTTCCCTGGTGGCGCAGTGGTTGAGAGTCCGCCTGCCAATGCAGGGGACATGGGTTCGTGCCCTGGTCTGGGAAGATCCCACATGCCGCGGAGCGGCTGGGCCCGTGAGCCATGGCCGCTGAGCCTGTGCTCCGCAATGGGAGAGGCCACAACAGTGAGAGGCCCGCGTACCGCAAAAAAATACTAATAATAAAAAAATAAAATAAATAAAATAAAATCAGCAGAAAGTGGTCAGTTCAGCTGATTTATTGTATTTGTGTTATAATGAGGAAAATTATGCAAATAAAACACATAGCCAGTAAAGAGATTCCATACATAATTTAGTAAATTACACATTTATGGAAGGATAGGGGGGAATATAAGTTTTTTGGGTTTTTTTCCCCATCATTTCAGATAAAAGTACTTGTTAAGAGCCTCCTATTTTTTTGCACCTATCCTAGATGCTAGAGATATGACAGTTTTGAAAAGTGGCTTTATCCTATATCTCAATCCCTGGATATGCCATAGTCATATCTTATAGATGTCACCTATATCCTAGTGCCCTGTTTTCTGTTTTTGACTTTCTGGACTTCATGATGGTTGTATCTTGGATACGGAAACACTTTTTTTTAAATAATACCCATGCTTTTAAGACTTGTTTTTCTCCACTGATGAAAATCCTTTCTCCTCCACTAACTGGGCACCTCTTCTTTATATTTCCTTGAGGGAAAAAAATCTCTCCTATTGCTAAATCATCCCTTCAGTGAACTAAGATTACATGGATCTAGGTTCAGAATCTCTAATGAAAACACATCCAAGGTAAGCATGCTGGGCTCTGACAGAGTCCCTCTATATCCCCATCAGCATAGGATGGTTTTCTAAGTCCATAGACCCTGGATCATCGCTGTTTGTGCACTGTTCCAAGCTATTAACTCCTATCTAATCCTCCTCTGTAAGGAGGCCCAATCCTTCAAAGTAAAGATGAGAGCAGGGAGGACATTCTGAGTTAAAGGCTACCTAGATTGCTCTGCACCCCATTTGCAGTATTGGGAGGGGGAACATCCATGTTTCCCCAACTTTGCATTTCTAATACCTGAGCTTTCACTTACGAAAAGTAGTACATGAGAGGCCTAAGTGAGAAAATCTGGTCACACAAATATGTGACGGATTAGTAAACATTACACTGACTTAAGCCTTCCCAATGCAGGAGAAGCAAGAGGACAAGACTTGAAAGATCTCCCTTGGCTTACAGGTTCCAGTTAACACATAAGTCATATTCCTTCTCTATATCATGGCACCTTTTTATGTGGAAAACCCCACCCAACCTCTTCTTCATTCCTTCTCCAAGGTGCAACTAACTAGGCAATACAAAGCCATTGTTCACATTACACTTTTATTTTCATGAAGTTTTTCTCATTATAATTTCATTATCACCAAGTGGGGTTTCTATTACCAAGACATTGAAGAGTGGAATATAGGAGCCTTAGCCCAGTCTCTATTTCTATTAGGTAGTTTAATTCTATCAAATAAACTAGGATCTTGACAACCCACACTTGTATAGTTAAAATAATTCAAACTACTCCACACCTCTGCCTATTTTCTCCCTTCACAGTCTCATTCATTGTCTCATACTCTCTTTCTAAGTCTCTATCTCTCTCAGCTCTCCACCCTCCCCTTTACCCCATCCCTTGTCTCTTTCTGTCTTATTGATCTGCAACAGGTTTCCCAAAAAGTGTTACTTTAAATCTTTCTATTTCTACTAGGTTAACATGATGGCTTTCCATCTTCCTACTGCTTGTATTCCTCTTTTACAAATAGTTCACTTTTAGCAACAGGAATTTTATATCATATTCTATTCCTAAATTATACTTACTTTCATTTATTTTTTATTTATTTATTTATTTTTTGCGGTACGCGGGCCTCTCACTCTTGCGGCCTCTCCCGTTGCGGAGCACAGGCTCCGGACGCGCAGGCTCAGCGGCCATGGCTCACGGACCCAGCTGCTCCGCGGCATGTGGGATCTTCCCGGACCGGGGCACGAACCCGTGTCCCCTGCATCGGCAGGCGGACTCTCAACCACTGCGCCACCAGGGAAGCCCCTATACTTACTTTTAATATGAAATTTATATCTTGAAACAGACCATGTAAAAAGCAAATGTGTACTTTAAAATCAAATATTTTTTTTTTTACTGAAGTATAGTTGATTTAAAATATTATATTAGTTTCAGATATATAGCATAGTAATTCAGTATTTTTACAGATTGTACTTCATTAAAAGTTATTATAAGCTAATGGCTATAATTCCCTGTGCCATATAATACATCCTTGTTGCTTATAATCCCATATCCCTAATTTGCCCCTCCCCCTTCCCTCTCCCTTTTGGTAACCAAATACGTTTTATAAAGTGTAATTATACTCAATCATGGAGTGGTTTAAAAGAACATATTCAAATTGAATAAAACAAATTTAAAGTTAAAAAAACAAATTCAGTCAAACTAGATGCAGAGTTCTGGCTCACATTAGCTTTGGGTTTATGTCCATCTATAATTGTGACTCATTGCATGCAAATGAATGTTATCCAGTTGGGGATGCCCAACTGTACTGGCATTCTCAGGCAATGATATTCTTTTCCATGAAAGTAATTTTCCATATCTCTACTAGAATTAAGTACAACATTCTATGTGAATTTAGAGGAAATGTTCATTTAATTCAAGCTAAGGTTGAGTTGGAGACTACCATTATAGAAATTGCAGAATTAACTGGGTCTTTCCTCACTATAATGGTGAAATGGTGAATGTGTTTTCTGGGAAACCCTACCACTAAATGTACTGATGGGACTGTTTCACCATAACCAAGCAAGTATGACCATAGCTAGTTTCAACACATGAAAGAAGATTCAAAAATGTATGAACAATCCGGTTTTTCTCCTCTGCTTATGGATTTCATAAGAATATTATTATTAACTCTTCCAAAAAATAATGATTTCATAAAAAGAGATTTCAATCACTACACCTTATTATAACACCATGTATCTTCATCACTCTTGTAAGCTAGCCCCAAAACACACACCAGTGTATAACAGTCCCTATAATGAAGAATAGTGAAAGTAAAGGTATTATATTTTTTTTTAAGTTTTAAATTTCTTTTTATCTTAGAGTAAACTTTAGTATGACTTTCAGATTAAATGCTAAGACAAAATAGAGAATAGAATCAAAATAGAGTAATAGAAACTGTCAATTGACAGTTTTTGTTTATTAAAGTTTTAATGTTCCTTGAAAATGTTCTCTTTATGTTCCTTTAAATTTAGTCTAAGGTTTGAAATCTATTAACAACTAAATTAGTATGTCCAGAAAATGTGTTTATTTCTAATATAATACACTGTATTTTTTCCTGCTAGTGAAAATTAAAAATCCAATGGACATTTTTCTCTGGTATTCATAGCAAAATTTTTTCTTTAAATTTAGATGTATTTAGGGATTTTCATTATCATAACTCTTAAGGAATATTAAATAATGAAATCATAGCCAGATGAAGAAATTATAATTATCCAATTATATAATTTCTAAAAGTGCTACAGAACTATTTAGTAATATGTTGAAGGACCCAGAAAACAGGAAAAGTAAAATGCAGGGATGATATTTATATTACAAGAATTAACAACATTGCCTTTCAACTTTATTTTCTATAACCAACACAATTTAGGATTATTTTAAAAATGTTTTTAATCTCCTTGATTTGGTAGTAAGATCTTGCAGTTAATTCTGAATGATTTTCATACTTGAATCCTACTCCACCCCATGCCACAATTGCAAGTTTTCTATCTTAGAGGATGTGTACATAAAGGTTAATTGCTAAATAAAAAAATGAAACTTATTTGCACTTAGGAAAGCAACTGTGTCCCATTTGACAGCAGATGCTTTGGTAATTTCCTTTGAACAAGTGTTTTAGACCAGAGAGTGAAAGTGAGCCTATCTGTCACTCCCCTTGTTACAGGCATATAAACAGGAAGAATGAAAATATTGGATTCCAGCTACCTTCAAACCTACCTATTTTTAGATATCCTCTTGCTACAGTTTTCTAATTCAATTCTAGTCAGAGAATAGACTTATGACTGATTTCAGTACTTTAGAATGTACTGATACTGGTTTTATGGTACAGCCAGTGGTGTTATTTTGTTTATATTCAAAGTGCACTTGAAAAAAATGTGTATATTACAGTTGGTGGGAGTTGTGTTAAAGTGTCAATTAGGTCACATTATTTAAGGATGTTCAAATCCTTTATATTCTTAATTGTATAATATACATATGTATCTATCATATATATACATACACATACACATGCACATTTGTGTATGTGTGTGAATCTGTGTGCTCTATCAATTAATGAGAATGTTAAAGTTACCAACTATAATTCTAGATCTGTATCTGTAGATGTTTAGATCTCAAAATTAGCTTTAAGTATTTTGAAGCTTTGTTATTAGATACATACTTCCTAAGGATTGTTTTATTGATGAGTTAAACTTTTTGTCATGATGGAACATTCCACTTTATCTCATAATTTACCTCACCTTTAATTAAGCTTTTCTAATATTAATGTAACTACCTAGCTTTCTTATGATACCATTTACATGGTATATACATTTTTTCTCATCATTTCACTTTTAAGTCATCTTTGCTTTTATATTTGCATTTCATCTGTTGGAAACATATATTTAGGACTTTGTGTTATTAAAAATATCTAATCAAGATAAAATTAGTGTTTAATAGTTTACCTCAATTACATTTAATGTGATTTTGGATATGGCTGGGGTTTA